>NC_090738.1:122712532-122970032 GCF_036898095.1 Palaemon carinicauda | reverse complement strand
ACGTAAACACACGTGGAGAGAGAGAGAGAGAGAGAGAGAGAGAGAGAGAGAGAGAGAGAGAGAGAGAGAGAGAGAACAGCATGGCCGAGTGTACCCTCAAGCAAGAGAACTCTAATCCAAGACAGTGGAAGGCCATAGTGCAGAGGCTATGTCAATATCCAAGATCAGAGAACAATGGTTTAATTTTGGAGTGCCCTTCTCCTAGAAGAGCTGCTTACCGATGCAAAAGAGTCTCTTCTACCCTAACTCAGTATTAATCCCCACCCTGGTGGAGTTTATGGAGTTTCTGAATATCCTGATTGCTTTAACGATTACCTTTCCTTTGGCATTAGATGTTACCCAATAAACATCAAATACAAATCATGTCCTCTTTTGAATATTCCTATATGTCTATTTTTAGAATGTCTAGTCTTGTGAAGCCGTCAAATCTGTTGTGGATGCTCTTTGATTCTGGCCTTGTTTTGGGCAATGTTACTTTTTCTTGTAATTATAACTCAGTTGGGATTAGACATAAGTTCAGTGTTCCCTCTGTCACTGATGAGAGTAGGAACACGTTTTTTTTTTTCTCTCCTACTTGAAGGACCCATGCAAGTTCTATTGCCTAGCGTGAGAACTTTCTGAAGATAAATCTCTGGTTATCCATTGGATATGTCATTTTAGATTTCATAACCCTGACGGAAAGATTGCTTTCATAGAACCTTATCTACCCTTCTTCGGGGGCTCCTAGAAAGGACAGTGACCATTGCGCTGTAGAATGATCATGAATGCTTAATCAAGGTATGTTTTATCTGTTCAGCTGCAACGCCATCAGTCATTTTTTAGCCACATAAAAAGAGAGATGCCTGCTGCTTCCTCCGGTGCCTTAGATGACCGCGGAGGTAGCAGCTGTAGGGGATTCAGCATTATGAAGCTTCATCTGTGGTGGATAATGTGGGAAGTTGGGCTGTGGCACCCTAGCAGTACCAGCTGAACTCGGTTGAGTCCCTGGTTAGGCTGGAGGAACGTAGAGAGTAGAGGTCCCCCTTTTTTTTGTTTCATTTGTTGATGTCGGCTACCCCCCAAAATTGGGGGAAGTGCCTTTGGTATATGTATGTATGTAAAAAGAGAGATTATCTACATGGCAGTTTCCTTTGTGCCTGATTTGGGTTTTCTATCTTAACAAATACTTCTTCAACAGTCTTCTTTTCCTCTGGATACCAGTTAGTTCTCACATCTTTGGACCTCTTTTCTGTACACATTGATATATAGCAGAGTTTTAACATTGTGATATCGTATATGAAATGAAAAGTCAAGTATGAAGTATCAAGGTTGTTCATACATTACGCTAGAATACCTTCAGGTTATTATAAGAATCAATGTTCTTTTGAAATAAGACTCCTAGCTACTCATTCCTGTTCTCCTGGCGGTTTAAGCTTTTCGGTCCAGCGAAATGAACTCTTTCATTTGACCTTGTTGCGTATGGAGGTGTATACCCATATGGTATTTTCTTTTGTTTTTAAAGATAGCCTATTGTTTACCTCCTGAGACGTTTGATATTTTTTGTAAGTTACAAAGTATAGGATTTTTTGTATTTGTTGAAGAATTGGTAATAAATAGTTGTAGCTCTATCCTTATCGATTATCACCCACTTTCCATAACTCCCATGTTATCTGAAGTTTTTGAGTGCCTGACGGAAAAAATGTTTGAATCGATATGTTGAAAAAATAATCACCTGTTCCCCAGTTTACAGTTTGGCTTTCTCAGTGGTCGTGGAGATTTTGATGCTCGTCTTGCAATTCCTGGTGTTGTGCAAAATTCCTTTGATTTTGGTCACGAAGTTCATATGATTAGTCTTGACTTTAGTACAGCATTTGGCCGTGTTAGTTATGAGGACCTTGTTTTCAAACATAATCAGATGGGAGTTGAAAGATAATTTCTTTCTCTTATCAATGAATTTCTAAGCAACGGCTTGCAACGTGTAGTTGGTGATTGGCCCAATGGTGACCACAGGAAAGAAATATCTTGTTTTCCTTATGGTAGCATTTTTAGCTCTTTACTTTTCATATCATACACGCAATCTATGGGGGTTGGCCTTCGAAAACAAGCCGGTTGCTTATGCAGATGATGCTACTCTTCATGCTTATATTCTATCGCCTGAATGTAGAACTGTGGTTGCTGAATCCCTCCACAGAGACATAGGAGAAATCAGTGCATGTTGCAAATTATATTATTATTATTATTATTAATATTATCATTATTATGATCACTTGCTGAACTACAACACTAGCTGGAAAAGCGGGATGCTATAAGCCCAAGGGTTCCAACAGGAAAAAAAAAAAACCCAGCGAGGAAAGGAAATGAGGAGATAAACTACAAGAGAAGTTTAGGAACAATGACGACATTAATTTTTTTTTTCATATATAAACTATAAAAACTTCAAATGATAAGAGGAAGGGAAATAAGATAGAATGTTGAAGAAAATTGAACTTATAAAAACCTAAAATATGATGATTGTCAGTAGGTCAAAGACATTCGAACTTCTTCAACCAGACGGTTTTTCATTAACTATACTGTATACAGAGGATTTACAATTGTATGTCTCAATCTTGATTTAAAATTTACTATTGAAAATTTTCTTAATCAAGCATGTTTCAATTATATTTTTCTTAATATCTTTGCAAAATATAAGTTCTGTAACAGCTTTCCAATTGATAGTGTGGTTGCAATCATTCATATGCTGAAAGAGGCTGCTGACAATATTAACCGTTCTTACATTATATTTATGTTGCTTTAATTTTGTTTCTACGGATTTTTCACTTTGTCCAATATATCTTAGGCCACACTGATTACAAGGAATTTCGTAAATGCAACCGTTTATCTGTAATGATATAATATATTCTTCAGTGTGTTGTTTTTAAAAATGACATTAATTCCAAATGGTTTCAATGTCCTATGTAGAGGTACAATCTGTTTGAAAAAAAAAAAAAAGTAAAACAAGAAGGTTATCCACGTTAAAATCATTGTTGGATACAAATCCATTAAAAGTTTTTTCTTTCGCTTCTTGACGCGCTTTGTCTATTGAAATGGGATGGATACTTTAAAACTGGTGATATTTCATGAATTTTCCGAAGCTCAGCTTCAAGGAAATCAGGGCAACTTATCCAGTGCCCGTAAAACATAGATGAGAAAGCCATCATATATCTATCTATCTATATCTATAGATTCTCTCTCTCTCTCTCTCTCTCTCTCTCTCTCTCTCTCTCTCTCTCTCTCTCTCTCTCTCTCTCTCTCTCTCTATATATATATATATATATTTATATATATATATATTATATATATATAATATATATATATATATATATATATATATATATATATATATATATATATATATATATATATATATATACAATGTTTGTGTACACACTATGACCAGACTTAAGGCAATGAGGGTAAATAAAAACCAGTAAGATAGAGTAATTAACATTAGTTGTGATGACGAAAGAGCGAAAGTGGGTGATTCATATACTGTAAGTATCTTAGACTAAATATAAGATAAGAGTAAATGTGCGTCACATTATAATAGGAGTGTAGCAACCGTGTGTCACACATTTGTACATAATTCCTTTTGTATATATTATGCTTGTATCTTCGCTCTTCCCTCGCACTAAAACGAACATGAAAATTCATGCCTGCTGTTTTCCTCTGTAACATTGTCATTTCCTCGAACATGTATTTTCCTGTTGCCTTGAGGTCTTGTATATAAAGGAGAGTGTTCTTTAATATAGTACTCAGTTGATTGCATCCTGCCTTTGAGTCACAACCCTTCTCTCGGCCCGTCACAGGATATGAAGGACATGTCGCAAGATGTGAGTGAAACATTAAGAGGCTCAAATTGTTCGTGGAATCTAAGAGGTTGCTGAACCAACTATCCTTTATCCTTGGTAAGAGTTGAAGAGACTCTTTAGCTATGGTAAGTAGCCCTTCTAGGAGAAGGACACTCCAAAATCAAACCATTGTTCTCTGGTCTTGGATAGTGCCATAACCTCTGTACCATGGTATTTCACTGTCTTGGGGTAGGGTTCCCTTGCTTGAGGGTACACTCGGGCAGAGTGTTCTATAATTTCTCTTCCTCTTGATTTTTTAAAAAGTATTTACAGTTTAATTATGAAATATTTATTTTCATGTTACTTTTCTAAAAATATTTTTTTAATTGTTAATTACTTTTCTTGTACTTTCCTTATTTCTTTTCCTCACTGGGCTATTTTACCTGTTGGAGCCTTCGGACTTTTAGCATTTTGCTTTTCCAACTAGGGTTGTAGCTTTGCAAGTAATAATAATAATAATAATAATAATAATAATAATAATAATAATAATAAAATTGAAATATTGATGTTGAGAACTGTTTGCAGAGTACATGCAACAATAGGTTATTGAAAAATAGTATTCACTAATTAAGAAGAGTCTAGATGTAGGAGTGGAGAAAAGCATAGAAAGCGTTTGATTGATGGTTCTAAAGACATTGTAAAAGAAGGATTTTGATATCCTGGAAGCAGGAGAGTGTTTACAAGATCTTTATTGATGTTGCATTATGTATAAGGGATTTGACTTGATGCCCATGAGCCTTTGGTGTAAGTGGATGAATATGTTATCAGAGTTTTACTGCCTGAGGGGTTTATTTACGATGCAGCAGTTAAAGGATTAATGTGTCTCTTTGAACACACATGTACACACACACACACACACACACACATATATATATATATATATATATATATATATATATATATATATATATATATATATATATATATATACATATATATATACATATACATTGAAAAGGTTTTACAACAATAAAAGACGAAGATGAAAATATGTGTATATATAAATTGTTTAAGTGACCAAGTCTGAAGTCTTTTGTGTAATTTAGGTTACAAATATAAACATATTTCTATGCTCTTATCATTGTGGAACGTTTTCAGCATAACAAGAAAAGTACGAAACAGTACTCATTTGCACCATACACAAACACACACACACACACACACACGTATCGCCATCATCAACAAAGTTTTACTAGTCAGGGGCACCCATACTAGGTTGGTTTGTTGTGAGCGATCAGACTAAATTCTCCCATTGTCACCCATCCGCAGTAGCCAGCGTGGTGATGAAAATGACCTAATAACCTTGACATGATTAAGGACATGTCTGAGGCATTTATCCTGCAGTGGGGGAAAAACCCAGCAGCATTTGTTGTTACTATAGAAGAGAGAGAATAAAATAATTATTGCTACCTTCACATGCAGAAAACTTATTTGAGTCTGTCACAAGAGGAAAAATTAAAAATTCCTTGGAACTAATACTCTTATCTAAATAACATGTCAAAACTTATTTTAAACCTGAAGTCAATAGGAATAAAAATACTAGCCCCATTTATTATCATTACAAGCCAAGCTACAACCCTAATTGAAAGACATACCGAAACAGAATGCTACCAGCACGATGGGGGAAGGTTTAAATCATTCCTCTCACGATTTAATACCTACAATATTTTATGGTGACCACGTCCTACCTCGTGATTTTTGGTAATTAAGTGTATGTGGCATGAATTGTGTTTTCTCTGAAGTTATTCGCTGTTAGGGTAAACCATTTAACGTCAAATGAATGTGTATCTTCTTCAAACAATGTGTTTTACATATACTGAAATGAAAGAAGCAGAATTAAGCAACGTAGTACTGTATAACGAAAACGTCACAAACGAAAACGCGATTTTTTGTCGAAAAAAAAAAGCAGACTACATTTTGGGGTGACTGAAAGAGATATAATTTTGGAAAATTCCCACGAAAAGTTTTATAGCAAAGAAATCATTTAATAGTAAAAAAAATCATAGTTGATGTTCATAACGCAGTTAATGCTAATATAAATATAGTCTGTAAACAATCTTCAATTTTATGGCTGTGAAATACGTATCTTTTTTTCGAGTAGGTTGAACTAATTACATTTTCTGCAAACAAAGTTTTCTGTCGCCCGAGGCTTTCCTAATGAAATGTCTGGAAATATAGGTTACCTAGTTTCCCAAGAACTTAAACGTGTATATCAACTTTAAATAATCAGTATATGATAATAGCAGAATGGTTATCTTGTGAAACATTAAATACAAAGCATAAATTAATAATAAAAAGCTACGCACTTACGGAATGTCACCCAACAAAAACGTAAACAAATACAAAGCGATAAGAAGAAGATTAATAATGAGATATAAAGACCAGACTAATATAAGAATGAAGTTCCACTGCCGGAGAATAAAAATGGAAAATACAACAATATAATAAAAAAAAAGAAAAAAGGAAAGAAAAAAAACATTAATGGAATAATGGTGTAGGATTATCTCAATAGATGGCAGTGGCGACGGGGGTTCAAAATCACTAGGTTGGCCATATTCCGCGTCCTGTCCTTGTTTCTAGGCATCTTCTTCGTATTTTTACTTCATTCAAGGTAGGTCTGACCTATTCTTCCCCTATAAATAGGTCAACAACCGGCTGTTGAATGGTGTAAGAGGAGGCTGAAGGGTCTTATAAGCAATGTTTATGTTCCCGCCGCAAATATCTTCTGCTAAGCTTTGTTCTGCGCAGACTCAATATGGCAGGGGTCGGAGAGTGGGCCGCTAGCCATGGAGAAAATCAATATTTTTCCTTCTTGCCACAAACAATTCAACAAGAAAATTAAGAGTGCCGTTCTTTGGTTCCCGGTGCTGTCCTTGCATTCGAGAGGATTGGCCATTACCTGCAAGGCGAGTGGTGAGGTGGAGGATTAATCGTCAGCAGAGGAGAGGAGTGGCTATCTACCCAAAATTGAGTGTAGGACGCAGGTAATATGTGCGTACGCAGCCCAGGCACAGACAGTGTCCAAATTTTGCTCATTTGGGCCTGCTCAGTTCCCGTACCCCCGCCCATCTTGCGCCAAATGTCACTGGATGAACCCCTTGGCATGCCATCGCGGCGCATAGAGTCATGAACGAGGCATTAAAACGCCTGCGAACAAAATCATTGTGAATTTTTTTCCCTCGAGCGAAAAGAATCCTTTACAGCTGAGAAGAGCTCTGATGCAAAGGGCTCCTGCGGGCCAATAATATGTCTGTCCATTGGCAGGGGTGGTTTTAAAGGGCCCAGACCGCTGGGGGATTTAAATAGTTTCGGAACTGGGTCAATGGCTTTTATAACTAATTTTACTGATGGGTATTTTTAGGGATTTTCCTCTTCCATAGCAATGTGTTCGTTTGCATGATGATGCAACTATCTTCAAGTTGACGTAGTTATTTTTCTTATTAAGGAAAATGTAGCTCTTTTGCTCATTAGTATAAAGATCTAGAACTATTAAATACTTTAAAATTAACGTAACTTTTGTCCTCAAATGCCAATAAATTTATCCAAGCTACGGTATACAATAATAACTTAAACGTCATCGGAACGTATAGCCTAGACCAGCTGCTAACTTTTGATATATGTTCAGTCCTGTTTTTATTATTCCTCCACTTCAGTATTTATTTCTCATGAGTTTATCTTATTGTAATACTATCTATAATTACATTGTATTAAAGAAAAATCATAGTCGACATTAGGCCTAACCTATCGCAAGATAGGCCTTATTTACATTTCAAGGTTGTTGGGTATCAATAAGTTTGTGTTGTAAACCAATACATTGAATTAGTTATTAGTAGAGGATTTAAAAGTTTGGTATATATGAAGTTTGAGGAATATCCATTTAAATGTTTGTTAAGTTTTAGATAAGATGTAGGTTGACATTTTTCAGAATTGTATGGGTGCTTAGTATGCAGATTTAATTAATATAGTTGGTTGGAAAGTTTTATTTTAAGGAGAAATTATACAAACAAACTGTAGCCCTTAGTTAACTTCATTTTACATTACCAACAACATTTTGAGATAGGAAAATTAACTTCATATTTGTAAATGACTTAATTGACAAAGTTAATGACAATTGACAAAGTTAATGACAATTGACAAAGTTAATGACTTGTTTGACAAAGTAAAGTTTCCAGACTTCAATGTTTTCCATAGGAAAATTAACTTCATATTTGTAAATGACTTAATTGACAAAGTTAATGACAATTGACAAAGTTAATGACTTATTTGACAAAGTAAAGTTTCCAGACTTCAATGTTTTCCACATCGCAACATTGCCTTTTCATATACTGTTATCACGGATAATGCAATCCTGTTGAATCTTAGGAGTTTGATAATTAGCTTTGTGAATTTAAAATTCCACGCAAATTTTAATCCAAGTTGTTTGTTGACATTTGAAAAAAGTTTGTTGGTGTTAGTTTTTTGGATGACTTTGCCTTGTGGAATTTTGTTTCATGATGATAATATTTGTTTATTGCATAAATGTTGCATTGGCTTATGGTTGAGTAAAAGTTTTGTTATTTAAAGGTGAAAAAGCTTGATTCTTAGCAAATGTTTTTATGTTGACCAGGCTGACATGAGTCTTTTTATAGTTTATATATGACATATCTGTTTTTGACGTGGTTGATAGTTTATATAGGACATATCTGTTTTGACGTTACTGTTTTTAGAATGATTTATTGTTAATTTATTCTCATTTATTTATTTCCTTATTTCCTTTCGTCACTGGGCTATTTTTCCCTGTTGGAGCCCTTGGGCTTGTAGCATTTTGCTTTTCCAACTAGGGTTGTGGCTCCGTAATACTGTAGATGACAGATACTGTATTTACCTTGTGCAAGGTTCTTTACATTTAATATTAGCTTCATTTCTAATTACATTTAATATAACGACAGTAAAATACAACATAGAAATTTACTGTTGATTGTGGTAGCCATAAAGAACAGCCATTCAGTACATTTTTAGATGACCGATATAAAGGTTTCAAAGCTGTAACCAAGTAGTTTTTTACAAAGAATAAATTTGGCATTGAATTCAAGACACCCATGAAAAACATGGAGCTGGAAAGCCAAGTTGTTGAATTGATTTCAGTTACCGGTAACTTATTACCTTACCAAGAACATATCTCGACTCACATTTTGGAGTGTATGTATGATGTCTAACTTAGAATACGTTAGTGTAAGGGGTTTGCAAGGGGGCGTCAGCCCCCCCGTTAAGTAGATAGGTAAGGACTCGCCTTGTTGATTAGGTTAGGGGGGAATGTTTAGGTTAGTTGGTCTAATTTTAATCATCGTGTGAGGAACTGGCCGCTGATATACAAAGGCTCCTACATTTTTTCATTTATGTCTTCTATTTGTTTAAATTTTCTCCCAACCCTTTCATTGGACATTAATTACTGTACTGCATGATGTGTTGGTATCATGCAGAAATTATGACCACTATATTCCTTGATAATGCGTCATTTCATTTAACGCTTCCCTTGGAATCAGCCTAGGTGATACCTCTATAACCCCCCCCCCCCCTTCAAGTAGGATGCTTTGTTCTGGCTTAGGTTAGGATGCTGTTCTTGGTGATAGGGAGTGGGTGGTGTCAGATGTGATCAAATAATAGTCATTCTGAAAATAGCTCACAGATGGCAAAATATTAAATTTTGCTTGTGACTATTAATACCATAGCCCCTTCAATTCCTCCCCCGTACAAAATGAATTAATCACTCGAGTCTCAGGTCTTTTTTGGGGATATTTTACCGTAATTCAACGTTAAAACTATTATTGATGAGAACTTTAATTTGTCTAATCGTATAGCAGAATTAACTTTCTTTCCAGCGTCATATGGTTTAGTACAAATTTTGTCGATGTAAATCATCTGAGATAATTTCTTGGGATTGCTGAACGTAAAATATGTCTTATGGGCTTATGGGTATTAAAGTGTCTTATGGCATTCCTGGGATTAATGATGTTTATGGCATCATTTGTAAACAAATGCTGTTTGTCATTGGTTCTTCATTGTCCACGCATCTCTGCTTAATTCTTTTGATACTGATCTTTGATCAAATTTGTTCATATTGACTGATATTGATGTTGGATAAAATTTGTTCATATTGATGAATTCTGATGTTGGATCAAATTTGTTCATATTGACTGAAATTGATGTTGGATCAAATTTGTTCATATTGATGAATACTGATGTTGTATCAATTTTTTTTTCATATTGACGGATACTGATGTTGGATCAGATTTGTTCTTATTGATTGATACTGATGTTTGATTGAATTTGTTCAGATTGGCGTGGTAAGAAAATTTAGTGCGGAATATTATGCAATTAGAATTTTTTTTTTTAAAGAATTTACATTGAACCTTACTATTGTATTCTAATTGTTATTATCATAGGGTAGAAGTTTGACCATCTTATGCTTGAAAAATGAAGGCCACTTCATAAATTTGCCCACTTTTTAGAGACAATGCTATACAAGTAATGCTCTTGTCTTTGATGCATGACCCCACGCATTCTCTGTTTCCCTTGCATTTGTTTTTATCTATCTGGCTTGGGCTAGAGTAGGGTATTTATAGGCCCATCTGGACCTTATTATTAACCCTTTTACCCCCAAAGGACGTACTGGTACGTTTCACAAAAGTCATCCCTTTACCCCCATGGACGTACCGGTACGTCCTTGCAAAAAAATGCTATAAAAATTAGTTTTTTATATTTTTTGATAATTTTTTGAGAAAATTCAGGCATTTTCCAAGAGAATGACACCAACCTGACCTCCCTATGACAAAAATTAAGGCTGTTAGAGCAATTTAAATAAAATATACTGCAAAATGTGCTGGGAAAAAAATAACCCCCTGGGGGTTAAGGGTTGGAAATTTCCAAATACCCCGGGGGTAAAAGGGTTAAAGAAAGTGATTGGAAGTAATTTTCTTCTTGGAGGAAGTATACATTTCTATGAAAAAGTATTAATGTCTGGTTTCCATAGAACTATGTCCATAGTTCTTTGTTGTATTCTCGAACATATATTTAATGACTTTATTTGTCTTTCAGAGTGTGTATTGTTAGTTATTTACAGATGTGCCAAATTTGTCACAGCTATTTGCTGGCTTACAATAGCATTAAAGTTAAGCATGGATCTGGTGTGTATGAAAATACTCTCTAATTGTTTAAGTTTTTAGAATTTTGTACGGGAATCAAGTCTACATGGTTCGTAAAAATTATTCAAAGGAGTTTATATATTTTTCAGGGAATCAGTCCATGTTTTGATCTAGTACGCAGTCAAATAGAAGCTGAAAATAAAGAAAATCCTCATGATAGGAATCTAAACCTTTATTATGAATGAAGGCTTGAGAATTCAAATTACCAAAAGCTCATGGAAATAATATTGTATCCCATCCACATAATGACTTTGTAAGTAAATATTTGTAAGATAGAAGTCGGTTTGGCAATGAAATATGATTATTGAAAGTAAAAGGCAAAGTGGGAACATTACAAAAGGACTGCTCAAAATCTAATAGAGAAGTTTGTTCTATTTCCACCAAAATCTTATCCAGGCCTCACAATGACATTGTGGTGCCTGTGAATCCTGAGTCCTTGAGTTACATGGAACCAAGTCAGTCAGCACCAAGACGGTGTTGTGTGCGGAAATGACTTCTCAGTCATCTCCGAATCGGAATTTTCTTCCGTAGTTTCACTTATGCTGAAATGGAATCTGATTCCTCAACATAAATAATTCCTCATACCACCATACTCTCGTTTAACTGAATAGATTACAGCACCTAACATTCTTGAAATTTGAATTGAAAGTTGATTTGTGTCTTGTAAGTTTCAGACGCAGAGATGTAATTTTTTCATTTGAGGTTGATAATCTGACTCTGTTTTAAGTTCAAAGTTGGTTGTCAAGGATTATTTGAATGTGATTGAAATCCTAATGTAGTCTTAATAATGGATTTGTAGGCAGCATATAAGAATTTAGAAGAGGTAACATGGCTGCTTCAATATTCCTATGGTTGTATATACTATACATACAACTGATGTTTGTTACTTTGAAACCTTTCCTATGAGATTCAGATTGGTAAGAGATCAACAATTGTCAATTTGAATTGTCTTTTTTATCTGATCTTTTGAGATGGCACCTTGATTTTGCTGGTTTGGTTAGTAGCTCAAACAAGCAATTTCAATGGGAAAAAAGCCAAAAGGAAAGCTTGGTTTGTTTAGCTGGAAAAAATAATTGAGATAATTTTTATCACCATAGATGGGTTTTCTGTTTGTAGATCCCTGACTATAATTTGAAATGTTTGGGGCTTGTTGATGAGATTTAAAGTAAAGGTGGTTTAGAGATTTAGAATAACACCTTGGAATCATTTGTTGTTCCTATTCGGCATTTGATTATGAAGTACTGTACAAGATGGTGTTTGGCAACTTCAATTGGAATTAGTTGGTTATAAAAGTAGGGCAAAGTTTTACTGACAAGTTATCTGCACAGATGCCTAACTTTGTAGGAAGACTATACCATGCTTTGTGCCTGATAAATGGCAGAAATATTCAGATTTGCTTCATGGCGAGGGTGAGGGATCTATGCTGGAGTTGTTACAAGAATATTCTACTAGTAGTTCATTTATAACTTTTTTTATCACAAGTACCACCATTCATGGAAATGTGTGAGTGAAGGGTGGAGGAATTTCCTTTACATGGATGCCCCCAAGACTAGACCTCTGTATGGTAACTATCCAATCCATTGAAAGAAAAACCCCTCTGGTAAGGGCTAGAATTCTATAATCAAGTGTAGTTACTTACTTGTTTACTTGTTTTGGGTTTAAATCCAACCCTCCACTGAAGTCCAGTGAACTGCTTCTCGGGCGGGTCCATATTAATCATCTAACGAAACATTTTCATTATAACTTATACAATTCTTTGATTGTAGCATCTTCCAAATCATATGATCTTGTGAAAAGTAATAGTCTTTAGTTTCTTCTTAAATTCAATTGCTCCCTTTAGCTGAATTTGTAAGATAATGGTTTGTGTGTTGTAATATGTAACTATGGTTTGTGTGCATTGATAAGCAAAACTTCTTGAAACTATATTTTGGATCTTCTATTAAATTGTAAGCACCCATATTAGTTAAATAATGTATTATGAGTATATACTGTATAACATATTACAATATAGTATTGTGCTTTTTAGTCATGTAGTTCTTGGTCAATAAAGATTTTGTGTTAGATCGTAGTAAAACTTGAAAATTTGGTTACCATGCTCTAATTTCATTATAGTGACATATTCTACACATAACTTTTGATAATCATGTGATGATTTTTCTGGTAATTGTCCATTGATATTTTTTCAAAGACTGGTTTGCTAAAGAAATTTCCATATCTTTCTTTGGAGGCTATTCATTTTAATTTTATATAAATTTTCATGTGATGTAAATGGTTCTTATTTTTATACGATGGCAGATTTTGTTAGGTGAATCTGTCAGCTGATCAATATACTGATTAGTTTTGCATAAAATATTTAGATTGGTGAGATGGTAAACCATATTTTTATCTAACAAGTGATTTTTCAAGTCATTTGTAGTCAGTGTTTATAAATACTGATCACGCATGATATAATTTTTAGTCACTTCATGGCAGTATGAATAGATAGTTTGCCAATGATTATCTATCATCTCAAGTTACTATTAATCTTTTGAGATTCCCTCGGAAAGAAAGTCATAAAACCTGTCTGTTGTAAATAACATGCTGACTATTTTTTATTTCTTGCTGCAAGTTCCACTTGTTACAGTATAAAGGTGCTTATGGTGTCAATTTAAAAGCTAAATACTGATCCTTTTTTATAGTACAGTATGTTCATAGAAGAAAATAGTTCTGCAGATGGCATCGTTTAGAATTAATTAGTTTTAGAATATGTCAATATCATGAAAATCTCAAATGGTAACTTTATTTTTTGTGAGTTGGACTTCTTTAATGTAGAGTCCAGTTTCAAGCATTGCCATCTTTTAATAGTATTCGTATCCATAGGCACCAGAGGAGAAAGTGTGATCATCATCATCCTCACCTTTAGACTCGTCACTTCAAGGCAAAGCAAGTTACAATGCCGGGGTCGGACTCAGGTTCACCATATGTAAGTTAGCTGTGATGAGTTTTTTTCCCCTCTTAATCCCACTCCACTTGTGCACCTTATCTCATATTTATGATTTTGCTCTTAAGTTCATTATGTTCTTTTATCAGGCCTAATATAGTTGTAACTACCTATAGATTATATCTTTCCAAGTAAAGATTCTATCTGAGGCTTTGCAATGTACATGAAATATTACTGTTTTTTATGTATTGGTGTAGTGTGTGTTTTTAAACATTTTATATGAATGCATAATGCTTGATATTATTTATTTTCTGAATTAACTTTGTTACTTGTGGTATTTATAGATTTAAAAATGCTCCTCCAATTGACAATTAGCTCATACTGTAGTTAGCAATCCTTCAATTTAAGATATTCTGTGCCTGAATAGATATGTATTCATAAAATATAAGTTTTACTAACTAAGGTTTTTTTCTCATAAAATAACACTTTTTTCCTATTTCTCATTTGCTTAGGTCTTACTGTATATGTTAGTTTCTGCATAATTTTCTTTTTTAAATATTTAACTTAGCCGGTGAATATATAGCTGCAACTCTGTTGCTCGACATACAAAAAAAAACTGTAAAAACTCGCCAGCGATCGCTACACAGGTTGCGGGTGTGCCCATCAGCGCCAACTGTCGGCCAGATACCATACTCAATGTAAACAAAGACTCAATTTCTTCTCTGTCGACGTGTCGACAAGACGTACTTTTACTCGCTGTAGAACCTGGAGTTTTCTCAACATATTTGGTGAAGTACTTCATTTTGGTTTGAGCTTTCGCAATGCAGGTGTTTTATCTTCATCTTAAATCTTGAACTCGTTTTGGATAGATTTAATTTTTGGTGACAAAGAGTTTTAAATGGCCGACCCTTCCCTTAGACGGAAGTGTGTTTAGGCTTTTAGTAATTATCTTATCACGTTATAAATTAATTATAGATTTTCCTCTAATATCTCACCGCCTTTATTAGGCCTCTTCGATTAACTTTCCTTTTATAATAAACATAAAAAATAAATTTTAATGTTTTGTTAATATGCGACCTTTCCTGAGAGTAGGCGGTCCTAACTTGGAAACCGAAGTTAAACAACGTTGAGCCCTTTCAATCGTAAATAGCTTTTAAAGAGCTAATGATTTAAAACTTTTTAAATGAATATTTTTGATAAATATTTTATGAAAGAATTTCTTTGAATAGTCTTCGTACTGTTTTCAAAGATGAACTAACGTTTAGTTTTTTTATGCTACGCAGTTTGCGCTCTATCGTTACGATAGAGAGAGAGAGTATCACGGTTTCACTTTGCAGAAAGAGTAAATTGATTCTGACGTTTTGTTTATTCTTCTTTCAAAGCTTAAATGTTTTAAATTCTATTTTAAAGGAACTTTTTAATTGAAAAACCTTTCAGTTTTTTCCTTTGGTCAAATAACATGTTTTTTTGATGAAATGTAATTGGGCTCTTCTCTTGGGTGCGAAATCAAGAGAGAAAGAGAGAGAGAGATAGAGACGGAGGGAGAGAGAGGAGAGAAAATGTTCCGTTCAAGCGGGTAACGTTGTTCTCGAGTTACTCTCGTCCCTAGTCTCTGTACGGGGAGAAAGGATAAAACGTTTTTAGTTTTAATCTCGTCCCCAGGCAATGTACGGTGAGAGATTGAAAACGTAGTTTTGAATGAACTAGTGTTTCTTCTCTTCCCCAACCACTGAATTTTTTTTTTTTTTTTATCTTAAAAGATGTTTACTGTTTTTTTTGCTGGTATTAATGTGCTTGCATTATACGACTGATTTCGCATTTACTACCTTTTGATGAGGGTAGAATTGCGTGCTTCAGGTAGAAATCGGTAAAAGTTTCGATTTCAGTGAAATAAGTGCAAAACAGAAAATCGTAGTGATAAAGTGATATTGCGCAAAGTGTTAGTGTTGCGTCCGAGGGTTCGTCTGTTCGTGCCTGTCGTTCACCTAGTCCGGGACCTCTTGCAAGCTCCCAAGCCCAGGGGAGAAGTAATGTCGTACGACTTATGGGTTCGAGAGGCCTTGATCAGCGAACAGACGTTTCCCTCTTTGGTATCGGGTGTATCTTACCAAGATCTCCCCTACCATAAGGCGAGAGAGACAATTTTCTCCTCGTCATCCGAAGGCTTTTCGCATAAGAAACATGTAACAAGGTTTCGAGGCCCTTAAGCGAAAGTCAGTCCTTTCAGGACAGGTCCAGCGTCCTGGTTGCAGCCATTAGGACAGCTCTGACCCTATGCAGTTATCGGAAAACTGCTCGCCGCCTAACAAAAGCGTAACACAGACTCCGAGAGTCTTTTTTGTTGGCAAGTGTTGCGGTCACAGACGTTACCCTCGTCTCTTACCGGAACCATTTCCGTTGATCCTAACTGGGTTGTACGGCAAGACATGCAGAATAAGCTTGCTTCCCTTATGGAAGACTATTCTGCCGATTAGTCCGTTGAGCCTAGCCGTTTATCTCATCGAGATCCTGGCTTACAGCCAACCTAACGTTCCTTTGTGCGTCCTGTTGACGTTGGCGTAGTTAAGTCACGTCAGTCAGGTTGTTTAGAACCACACTCGATGCGGTCTCGTGTGGATTTTCAGCCACATTTGGACGTTAGGCCACTTGCTGATGCTCCTGTTGACGTTCAGGACGTTCGCTAACAATCGGAGTTGACTTGTTTTGACGCTGTGCGTCAACCTCCGCATTCTAGAGTTGTTTTGACTGCTCAGTCAAGGCAGTCAAAGCAGTCTCGAGTGGACGCTGTGCGTCTTCACGCACCTTTTGTTGTTGACAGTTCACAGACTGTCAAGCAGTTACATGACGTTGCGTCCTGGTCTCTCGCACCTGTGGTTGTTGACAGTTCACAGACTGTCAAGCAGTTACATGACGTTGCATCCTGGTCCGCTACTAATGCACCAGTGCGTGTGGACTCTGCTTGTAAAGCATTGCCACCACGGTAGGTCTCTCCCTTGCTTGAGACTCGGCTATTATCGGACAAGGTTCCTTTAGATGAGGAAGTTGCTGTTCCCCCTCCTACTGATATTCCCTTGAGGACTCTGTCAGACGGAGAGGAGCCTAAAGCTGCTTAACCCTCTATGGACTTTAATTAAATCATGCTGATTTTTAAGGATCTTTGTCCGGATCTTTTTGTAACTGCTGCTCCTCGTTCGCCTAAACGTCAAAGCTTACACTAGGCCTAGCTACTTCGAAGCCGTTGTTTATAAGCTAGTACTCTCTCGCTCTCCTAGAGAGCTTTACGTTTGCTAGGCGACTGGTTTATCACCAGGAGGAGTTTGGGGGATACAGCCTTTGCTTTCCCTTCTTTTAAACTGGCTTATAGAGCGAGAGTCTGATATGACACGAGAGAAGTTCTCGGCTTGGGAGTTCCTGCCTCTGCCCAGATAGACTTCTCAAATCTCGTTGACTCTCCCTGGCGCCTGGCCAGGAGACGCTCCAAGATTTTACAGGTCAACTTCACAGCTGTTTTCGATCCTTTGAAGTTTTGCTGTACAATTATGTCATGCATAAACAAGGCTTTCAGGGATGGAAAGCGGTACCGCCTCAGTCGCTAACCCCGTCTGTTGCCGCACCTGCTCCCGTAGACCCTTAATGGGCTTTGCTGCAAGACATGCAGTCCAAGCTTGCGTCCTTGATGGAGGACTTTAATGCGGAGAAGGTTGCTGCTGAACCTTCTGGCCAACAACCTTCCAAGCGGTCGGTTGTGCGTTCTGTTGACACTGAGGTAACCTTCTCGCGTCTACCAGTTGAGGTGGTTCCTCCACCGATGCGACCCAGTGTGGGTTGCCAGCCGCACGTTGACGTTAAGCGACGCTCGGAGGTGGTTGTTGACATTCAGGACGTTCAACAACCATCAGAGGTGACTTGTTTTGACGCGGTGCGTCAACCTCCGCAACCCGGTATGGTGTTGACTGCACAACCCAGACAGTCTAGACAGTCTCGGGTGGACGCTGTGCGTCCTCGCGCACCCATGGTTGTTGACAGTTCACAGACTGTGCAGCAGTTCCATGACGTCACGCATGCACCAGTGCGACCGGACTCAGCGAGCCAGACGTTGCCCACTCCGTTGCCGTTTCCTCATCAGTTTTCGGATGAGGAACTATCTGATGAGGACGTTGCTGAACAACAAGACGATCAGCCCCCAGAATAGATCAAGCCCTGCTATCCATCCAGAAGATGCTGAAGAAGGAACGCTGCTCAGTCAGTCTTCTCGGATGCATCGGACTTGGGCTGGGGCGCGACACTGGACGGTCGGGAATGCTCAGGTCTGTGGAACTCGAGTCAGAGGAGCATGCATATCAACTGCAAGGAGCTGTTGGCAGTTCATCTGGCCTTGAAAAGCTTCGAGTATCTCCTTCGAGGCAAAGTGGTGGAAGTAAACTCGGACAACACCACGGCCTTGGCGTACATCTCCAAACAAGGAGGTACCCACTCACTGACGTTGTACGAGATCGCAAGGGACCTGCTCATCTGGTCAAAAGGTCAAGACATCTCCCTAGTAATGAGGTTCATCCAAGGCGACTTGAACGTCATAGCAGATTGTCTCAGTCGGAAAGGGCAAGTAATTCCAACCGAATGGACCCTCCACAAGGATGTATGCAAGAGACTTTGGGCCACTTGGGGTCAACCAACCATAGATCTCTTTGCAACCTCGCTGACCAAGAGGCTTCCAATCTATTGCTCCCCAGTCCCGGACCCAGCAGCAATACATATAGATGCCTTCCTCCTAGATTGGTCACATCTGGATCTCTACGCATTCCCACCGTTCAAGATTGTCAACAAGGTACTGCAGAAGTTCGCCTCTCACGAAGGGACAAGGTTGACGTTAGTTGCTCCCCTCTGGCCCGCGAGAGAATGGTTCACCGAGGTACTTCGATGGTTAGTAGACGTTCCTAGAAGTCTTCCTCTAAGGGTAGACCTTCTACGTCAGCCACACGTAAAGAAGGTACACCAAAGCCTCCACGCTCTTCATCTGACTGCCTTCAGACTATCGAAAGACTCTCGAGAGCTAGAGGCTTTTCGAAGGAGGCAGCCAGGGCGATTGCTAGAGCAAGGAGAGCGTCTACCATTAGAGTCTACCAATCGAAGTGGGAAGTCTTCCGAGACTGGTGCAAGTCAGTTTCTGTATCCTCGACCAGTACCTCTGTAGCTCGAATAGCTGATTTTCTCTTATACCTGAGAAAAGGACGATCCCTTTCAGCTCCCACTATCAAGGGCTACAGAAGCATGTTGGCATCGGTCTTCCGGCATAGAGGCTTAGATCTTTCCAACAATAAAGATCTGCAAGACCTCCTTAAGTCTTTTGAGACCACCAAGGAGCGTCGTTTGGCCACCCCTGGATGGAATTTAGACGTGGTACTAAGATTCCTCATGTCAGACAGGTTGGAGCCGTTACAATCAGCCTCCCTGAAAGATCTCACTCTTAAGACTCTTTTCCTGGTATGCTTAGCCTCGGCTAAAAGAGTCAGTGAGATTCATGCCTTCAGCAAGAACATCGGATTTTCGTCGGAAAAAGCCACTTGTTCGCTGCAACTTGGTTTTCTAGCCAAAAATGAGCTGCCTTCTCGGCCTTGGCCTAAATCTTTCGATATTCCCAGCTTATCGGAGATCGTAGGCAATGAACTAGAAAGAGTCTTATGCCCTGTTAGAGCTCTTAAGTTCTATTTAAAGCGTACTAAACCTTTACGAGGCCAATCTGAAGCTTTATGGTGTTCAGTTAAGAAACCATCCTTGCCTATGTCAAAGAATGCTTGGTCATACTTTATCAGATTGTTAATACGAGAAGCTCATTCACATCTGAGTGAGGAAGACCGAACTTTGCTTAAGGTGAAGACGCACGAAGTTAGAGCTGTAGCAACTTCCGTGGCCTTTAAGCAAAATAGATCTCTGCAAAGTATAATGGACGCAACCTATTGGAGAAGCAAGTCAGTGTTCGCGTCATTTTACTTGAAAGATGTCCAGTCTCTTTACGAGAACTGCTACACACTGGGACCATTCGTAGCAGCGAGTGCAGTAGTGGGTGAGGGCTCAACCACTACAATTCCCTAACTCCATATCCTTTTAATCTGTCTCTTGAAATTTTTTAATGTTTTTATGGGTTGTCCGGAAGGCTAAGAAGCCTTTCGCATCCTGTTTGATTTGGCGGGTGGTCAAAGTCATTTCTTGAGAGCGCCCAGATTAGGGGTTTGATGAGGTCCTGTTGTATGGGTTGCAGCCCTTGATACTTCAGCTCCTAGGGGTCTGTCAGCATCCTAAGAGGATCGCGAGGCTCCGTAAGGAAGACGTACTTATAAGGCAGAGTAATCGTCTAAGTCGACTTCCTTACCAGGTACCTATTTATTTTGTTTTTGTTATTTTGATAACTTCTAAAATGAAATAAAAACTCTTAGCTCATAAGATGTAAACATATTTAACTGGTCTCTAACCACCACCCTGGGTGTGAATCAGCTATATATTCACCGACTAAGCTAAATATTTAAAAATGATATTTTAATTATAAAATAAATTTTTGAATATACTTACCCGGTGAATATATAAATTAAACGACCCTCCCTTCCTCCCCAATAGAGACGCAGTGGGATGAGAAGAAATTGAGTCTTTGTTTACATTGAGTATGGTATCTGGCCGACAGTTGGCGCTGATGGGCACACCCGCAACCTGTGTAGCGATCGCTGGCGAGTTTTTACAGTTTTTTTTTGTCTGTCGAGCAACAGAGTTGCAGCTATATATTCACCGGGTAAGTATATTCAAAAATTTATTTTATAATTAAAATATCATTTTTCATTGATATATCATTCCAAATCCCTATCTTTCTTATTTCAGCAGTTAGATTTTATTTCCCATTCTGTGTGTTATTTTTGTCTGGCACAGTAATATTTGCAATAATGAATAATTATTCCTTAATTGTTTGGTTGTTGAGGATCTTTTCCACTGGTTGGACTATCTTTAAATGCCTTGTTGTTGTAGTGCCTGTCAAGAAATTGAAACTATAGGCTAATATTTAAAAGATGAGGATCATCTTGGACTTTTCTGCTGGAAAAATTTCTATGAGGCTCTAATTTTTAATCTTCCTGTTATTCTAACGCCTTTAGTCAGGTGTGAGAAATTGACCTCTTGTCTTGGGGTTCAACATACTGTAGGTGGGGTGCAATTTGGATTTGACCATTGAAACCCCACTACATAAAACTTAGACCCACTAAATATTTTTTCTGCAAGAATTCTAGATTCAGGGATCTATAAGTGAGCTATGCAGTCTTAACACACTTTTCTTTTTGAGTTATGTGAATTTATTCAAAGGTGTATCATAGTCCCTTCCAAGTCTCTGACGCATTGACTCAGATGGTATCAGGTCACTCTGTAGGCATTATTTTTTTTGTATATCTTTCTACTTGACCTCTGTTCTTGCTTCCTTTCATCCACCCTGCTTTTCAACCTCTTCTAACTTTGTCTTTGCATTGTAACTTGGGTGCTGAATGACCTCACAGAGCCAAGCACTGGGCTATGTAGCTCAAATCCAGGTATCATGTTCAAAGGAGAAATTGTGTTGAGAAATATTTCTTAGGAGTGGGTAGTTCATTGAACTTTCCACAGTATTCGTAGGTACTGTGTTCTTCAATTCCCAGCTTCATTATATCTTGCTTCTAATTTATATTAATGATCTGAGGGAATCTAACAGTAAAGTGATGGATTTTGTTTTTCCATAAGTTCATTGAGGCTCATTTCTGTCTTTAAAAGAGAAGAGCTGATCCATGGTTAGTGGATCCCCTTTTGAAGGCAATAGTTACTGTGATCGCATTGATTTAGTACCACTTCAAGTCTCTTGAATTAAAGCTTAGCAGAATTCTTAGCATTTAACAACAAATTGAAAAATGATAGGAAAGGTAGATGAAAATTATGTGCCGGTCAGGCTGGGAGACATCTACATGTATTTTTTTTGGTGGAAGATACCCACGAAGACCTTCATTACAGCTGAAGAAGAGCAGTTCCCAGTCACATCCCATGAAAGACTGTTTAAATCTGCTTTTCTGTGTTAATGCCAATTGGGATTGCAAAATTAAAATTCACATAGTATATTACTCTGAGGATCCACGACCCTTTAAAAAAGGACAATGTTCGGAAGAAGCAACTGAATGTTATGTAGAAGTTAAACAACAATGCTTTGGTGACTCGCTTGGTTTTTTCTGGCATAGATAAGTGAGGCTTTCAGTTCTTGGGTCAAGAAGTATTCATAGGGAAGAGTTTCCCCCTCCTTGCCATGTTGCTTATGAACAATGCTGCTGTCCATCCTCCACAGAGAACATGACAGACACTTCTGAGTTAAAAAGAGTTAAAAAGAGTCTGCTGGGCACGGAATTCAGCAGTCCAAAGATGTTCAGGAACTAAAGGAAAATGGTCATCCAATTGGTTGGTACCTACTAAAGCATCCCATTTATTAGAGAGAAAGGCTTAACTCTCAAACCTTCCACTTCTGTGAATTCCTCAAACTTTCCGATATTTCCTAAAAAAAGGTTTGCAATCTTTGGGCAAGGTAAAATCTCCATTAAGCATCATCTCCCATATTGACTTAGATGCCATCCTCACTATTTTGGACAAAAGGGGAGTTTATTTTAGCCTGACACTCATTCTGAGGCCAAAATCATCAAGCAAACTGTGGTTTTAAAATGAATCCTCCAGCCCATGAACTGCCTCTGCTAGAGTATTCAAGGCAGACTTATATGGCATCAGAACAACCTCTTTTGGGATTAGCTGGAAACATGCCATAAAAGACTGTTCCATGAATCTCCATCGTGATTCGGGAAATGCCAAAATATTCTCAAATTCAATATCGAATGGTTCTTATGTCGAAAAATAATCGTCTCCTTCCGATAGGCACATTCATCACAGGATTATCAAGGATTTCACAATAAGTTCCCCTCCTCTTCATCTTAGGAAGAAGTCTCCTCCGTCACCACCTCCCTGGCTTCCGAACTAGCAACACTCGGGTCAGAAGAAAGAGCCTATACCGAAGCCTTCCTGGGAGGCCGATGACCCAATTGCCCAGCCACTGTCTGAGCCACAGGCAGACAGAGGGCAGAAAATCCCTAGAAGGGCAGCACCCTGAATGGGATAACTGTAGAGAGAGCGGATTAAACCCTTGGCTATCTTGGTGATAACAGGCGTCCAAGGGAGAAGCAAGCTTACCAACTTCTGGGCGGACCGGTAACTTGCCTAGAAGAACCCTGGGTTGAAGCCAACCTTGATGGTAACCTAGACATCTAGCAAGCAACCTAAGGAATACCTCCCAAGGAAGACAGAGGAACCCTGAAGTAAAACTGCTTCGTCTTCAGTATCAAAAGTCATCCTCTGAACCTTGAAAGGGGCCTGGTAAACCAAGACCCCATCTCCAAAACACTCAAACTGCTGTTCAGATGAGATCCCCAAGGTCCGTGCTGGGTAAATACTCTGCAGAACTTTGCAATCTTTGTAAATCATTTTGCCCACATTGAAAAGAGATGATGTCGTTATCGCTCTACCCTCTCACAAGTGGATCCTGATTCTGAACAGAATGGATATATACTGTATATACTGTATATACATAGTTAGATAGATATTGTGTTTTCAAGAAGCCAAGTAGTAACGGCTAATAATGCCGTACAAATTGGAGTTAAAAACACAATTGTTCAGATGTCAACGCACTTAATCAAAATTTAACCCATATTACGTTAACTTTATTATTAAGAATAGAGGATAACCAACCAAAACCTGATTCCTGTTACTTGGCTTGATCATATGTCAAGGTTCCTCACATCACAGGACAGAAGCATTGTTTCATCTGGAATAACGTAAGAGATGGCACTCGGGAACAAGTTGATGTGTAGGTAGTGCTGTATCCAACTGTAGTGATGGTTCTTTTGTCTGTAGTGATGACATAGTAATGACCTCGCCCATGGCAGACGGCTCAATATTGCCTCGCCTTGGTCTCTCTTATACATATTGAGTCTATGCTTTGCACGTTGTTACGCTGGCCCCAGAAGAGGGGAGACTATATTTCTTTGGTATTTATATCGTATTGGATTCCCTGTTCTAGCCTTTCACAGGAAAATCCTCAGAGACCACACAGCACATTAATCTAAAACATATCCTTGAAAACATTATTGTCAGAATCCTTAAAATTTTTAGTTTGTTTCCAGTCATTAGATTTTTAAAGAAGGCTGAATTACCAATAATCTTTTTTATTGATGAAAAGCAAACCATATAGTCCTTACTCTAGGAGTTAAGAATGGGAGTTCAGTAGTATAAGAATTATACCTTTGTTCTCTAAGTTTTAGCTCCCCTTCATTTCTCTGCATACAGTACTACCTTTTTATCCTAATTTATATATATTCTTTGCCAAAGGTTGATGGCTCTCTTGTCTTTATTTACCCTGTACATGTCGATTAAATTCATTTTGCCATTTCAAGTTCATCAATATTTAGTAAGAAATAAGCAGAAGGAACAATTAATTAGTTTTAACATATTTGTATATTTTCAGTTGGTGATGAACAGTGTAGATGCATCAGCTCTGCGAGGATGGCGTGTGGCATTGGCTGGTGGGCAACAGGTAAAACAGCTACCATGGGTAATATAATTCTTGTTTTGTGGCAAGGAATTTTTTGTTGTCGATATAATTTATTTTTGAGAATTGAGCTTTGTCCTAATTTCTAGAAATTTTGTTATAGTTGCTGAATTTTGTACATTATATACTGTGCCTATCCATAGTAATTTTTTTTTTTTCTTCATTATAGCTCGTTATGAACAGTGTTGGTGCATCAGGGCTAGCGGGAGTTGCTGGAGGCGGAGCTGTTGATCCTCTTGGGGATGATACCGGGGGTGGGGGAGGATCCGGTGATGCGGTCACTAATAACTTGGGAACGAGTGACGACGACGACGATGATGTGCCATCATCCACCGGTAGTTTTGATGATGATGACAGTTCTCTTCCAGGAGTTGACGATGTGACCGCCCAGTTAGCGGCGGCAGGTGGGTGGTCAGGTATGAACAACTCTAATTTCATTTTATTGGAGGTGGAGGGAGCCAACAGATAAGTATGACACCAGCGCTGGAGAAGCTGTGACCTAGAACGGCTTTATAAACATTCTACTAACAATAGTTGCAACAATTTTAGGTATATTTGATAGCAATAGGCATTTAGTTAAACATCAAAGACTATCTTTAAATAATGTATGAATAAAATATTGGTACAGTATTTGTTAACATTGGCAGTGAACATTTTTTTTAAATTTTTTTTTTTTACAAGTATTCGATTAAATGGTCATTCTAACTTATCCATAACAAGAATATGCATAGTCGTTATTTTAGCTAAATGACCTGAGCTTCTCCTCAGCAGTGTCATGCATGAATTGGTGAAGGGAAGGGCAATTGATTGAATAATTAAACGTTGCATGATGTTAATCTGACTACATGAATGGTTTCTTTTTTATGCATGAAATTTTTGTTTCATTACTAACACAGAGGCACATAATTGCATGTTGTGTGTGTCAAAATGGTTATTTTAACTAATTTTTTTTTTTTTTTTACCAGTGCATGCCCTATTTTTTATTTGTATTTTATTTTGTTTTGTTTTTGGAGGGAAAGTGACTTTTTGTTATTTGCCTGAGATTTGAGTTACTGTTCTTTTTTTAATTTGATTTTGTTTGGCTTGAAATTTATAAGAAGTTTTTATTACAATTCACTTCATTTATTTTTTATTTTTACTTCTGATTACCTTAATTGTTACTGCTCTGAATATGTTTTTTTTACAGTATTATTTGTATTTCACTCTGCCTTAGTCGAAAGCTAGAAGCTCTTCAGAGTCAGAAATTCAATGTTCAGTACCCTTGCTTAGCTACATTGCCCAGTCCCGTTCCCTCCACCCAGGAGCGGACAGGGATTTATTTGTGTTTTTGTCTTTCTTTGGCATGCCCAGGTCCAGTAGGAGTTGCAGCTGCTGCCGCTATTGCATCGGCGAAAAAGCGCAAGCGTCACCACAGTTTTGAATTAAATCCTTCCATACGCAAAAGACAACAGACGAGACTCCTAAGAAAATTAAAGGTCAGGATCTATGTACATGTTAACCCCAAACAATGAGGTTGCTTTTCCTTATATGGGGGTTTAGTTATGAAATTAATACTTTCCAATCTTGCTTTTATTGTACAGTTTCTTTTGAAATTCCAATCATGTAACTTATTTCCTTGATGTTTTCCAATTTTCTTTGTCTTGCTACTTTCATAGCTTCTTTTCTGACTTAAATATTCTTCATCCCTTCTCAATGGAATTTTTAAGCCTTATTTTTCAATATTTAACTTAGCCGGTGATTATATAGCTGCAACTCTGTTGCTCGACAGACAACTCTACGGTAAAAACTCGCCAGCGATCGCTACACAGGTTGCGGGTGTGCCCAACAGCGCCATCTGTCGTCCAGATACCCAGTTCTCAATGTAAATAAAGACTCAATTTTCTCTCTGTCGAGGTGTTGACAAGACGTACTTACTCGCTGTTGCTAAACTGGAGTTTTTTCACAACTAATTGGTGAAGTACTTTATTCTAGTTTTGAGCTTTCGCTGTGCAGGGTTTCTCTTCACACAAATCCTTGAACTCTTTTTGATAACGGATTCTTTGTTGATGACTTTTTGATAGTTTTTTTGAATTTCCCTTTGACCAATTCAAAATGGCTGACCCTTCACAAGTCCCCAAATTTAGGAAGTGCAATGCTAGGGACTGTTCAAGGCGTCTTCCGAAGGCTTCTATCGACCCTCACACTGTTTGTTCCAATCGTCGGGATAAAACCTGTCAATTGGAAGATCGGTGTGAGGAGTGCGTTGGCCTTTCGGAATTCGATTTTATCGAATTTCAAAAGTATACACGTAGGCTAGAGAGAGATAGAGTTAGGAGAAGTTCTTCTCGTTCTATTGATATATCCTCTCCTCAGGCCCCACAACCTATTCCTTCCCCTGTAGTGGTTGCTCCTAAGCCCCCTCCTGGCACTCAGGAACCTTCGATGGCTGATATGATGCGTGCCATCCAGGCTCTGGGTGAGAGAGTTGAGTCCCTTGCTAGGTACCGCTTCGGACAGTAACCCCGTCTGTCGCCGCAGCTGATCCCGTAGACCCTAAGTGGTCTCTTCTGCAAGACATGCAGTCTAAACTGACGTCTCTTATGCAGGACTTTCGTGCGGAGAAGGTTGCTGCCGCACCAGCTAGTGCAGTACCTAGCCTACAACCTTCCACACGATCGGTTGTGCGTCCGGTGGACGCTGAGGTAACCTTCTCACGCACACCAGTTGAGAGAGTTCCTCCTCCCATGCGTTCCAGTGTGATCTGCCAGCCGCATGTTGACGTTAAGAGACGCTCGGAGGTTGCCGTTGACGTTCTGGAGGTTCAACAACCGTCAGAGTTGCTTTGTTTTGACGCGGTGCGTCAACCTCCGCAACCCAGTGTGATTTCCACTGCGCACCCACATCAGTCCAGACAGTCTGGAGTAGACGCTGTGCGTCCCCGCGCTGCCATGGTTGTTGCCAGCTCACAGACTGGGCAGCAGTTCCATGACGTTGCATCCGGCTCAGTCACGCATGCACCCGTGCGACCGGACTCAGCGAACCAGCCGTTACCCACTCCGTTGCCGTTTCCTCATCAGTTGTCGGATGAGGAACTTTCTGATGATGATGGTGCTGCACACATAGATGAACCACTATCAGATTTGGACGAGCCTAAGTCTACTCAACCCTCTTTGGACTTTAGAAAAGTTTTGGCCATCTTCAAAGAGTTGTTTCCGGACCAGTTTGTTTCTGTGGCTCCTCGTTCTCCGCCGTCAGAGTTTGTGTTAGGCATGCCGTCTACCACTCCTGCCTTTACTAGACTCGTCCTCGCACGCTCGTCCAAGAGAGCTTTGCGGGTGATAGGAGAATGGTTGCAGTCCAAGAAGAGTTTAGCGAAGACAGCCTTTGCGTATCCCCCTGCTAGACTCTCTTCTAGATCGAGCGTCTGGTATGCCACGGGAGAAGTTCTCGGCTTGGGAGTTCCTGCCTCTGCCCAGGGCGACTTCTCAAGTCTTGTAGACTCTCCCCGCCGCCTTGCCATGAGACGCTCAAAGATATGTTGGTCATCTTCGGACCTGGACCACCTTTTGAAAGGTATCTTTAGGGCCTTCGAAGTTTTTAACTTCTTAGACTGGTGTCTAGGAGCCCTAAGCAGAAAGACCTCTCCGACAGAGAAAGAGACTTCCTTGCTCATTATGTCCTGCATGGACAAGGCCGTACGTGATGGGTCTAATGAGCTTGCTGCATCATTTGTGTCCGGAGTCCTTAAAAAGCGTGAAAACCTATGCTCATTCCTTTCAGCTGGAGTTACACAGTGCCAGAGATCTGAGCTTCTCTTTGCTCCACTTTCCAAGTGCCTTTTTCCAGAAGCCCTGATTAAGGAAATAGCCGCTTCATTGGTGCAGAAGGACACTCATGATCTTGTTGCGTCCTCCGCTCGCAAAGCTCCCCCTTTGCCTACCTTGTCAGCTAGACCAAGGATGGACACTCCAGCGTCCCGTTTTATTCCGCCCTTTCGTGGCAGAGCCTCCAGCAGAGGAGGTGCTCGTGCCGAAGGGAAACGAGGAAAGAAGAAAGGATCCAAGTCCTTTAAGGGCAGAGTCTGACTGCCCGCATCTTCAGACAGCAGTGGGAGCCAGACTCAAGAACTTCTGGCAGACCTGGGAGAAGAGAGGCGCAGATGCACAATCTGTGAAGTTGCTCAGAGAGGGGTACAAGATCCCTTTTGTACGGAAACCCCCTCTAGCAACGTCTCCCATCGATCTCTCTCCTAGGTACAGAGAGGAAGACAAGAGACGAGCCTTGAAACAGGAAGTGTCTCTTTTACTAGAGAAGGGAGCGGTGGTCAAAGTCTCGGACCTTCAATCTCCGGGATTCTACAACCGACTCTTCTTGGTGCCAAAGAAGACAGGAGAGTGGAGGCCGGTGCTAGATGTCAGTGCTCTGAATGTCTTTGTCACAAAGCAGACGTTCTCCATGGAGACCACAAAGTCAGTCTTAGCAGCGGTCAGAAGGGAAGACTGGATGGTCTCTTTAGACCTAAGGGACGCCTACTTCCACGTCCCCATCCACCCGGACTCCCAACCTTTTCTGAGATTCGTTTTCGAAAAGGTTGTCTACCAGTTTCAAGCCCTGTGCTTTGGCCTAAGCACAGCTCCTCTGTTCGAGGCTGATGAGGAATGTAGCCAAATTCCTTCATTTATCGGACATCCGAGCCTCCCTCTATTTGGACGACTGGCTTCTCAGAGCTTCTTCCAGTCGTCGCTGTCTGAAGGATCTAAAGTGGACTCTAGATCTGACCAAGGAATTGGGTCTCCTTGTCATTATGGAAAAGTCACAACTAGTCCCATCCCAAACTATTGTGTATTTAGGGATGGAGATTCACAGTCTAGCTTTTCGGGCTTTTCCGTCGGCCCCCAGAATAAGCCAAGCCCAGTTATGCATCCAGAACATGCTGAAGAAGGAACAATGCTCAGTCAGGAAGTGGATGAGTCTGGTAGGGACGCTATCATCCCTGGAACAATTTGTGTCATTAGGAAGACTACACCTCCGTCCTCTTCAATACCATCTAGCTTTTCACTGGAAAAAGGACAAGACGCTAGAAGCGGTCTCGATCCCCATTTCCGAAAAGATGAAGTCTTGCCTGACTTGGTGGAAGGACAGTATCAACCTAAGAGAGGGTCTTCCCCTGGCTGTTCAGACTCCCAACCACGTTCTCTTCTCGGACGCATCGGATGTAGGCTGGGGCGCGACATTAGACGGTCGGGAATGTTCGGGACTGTGGAACTCGAGTCAAAGGATCATGCATATCAACTGCAAGGAGCTGCTGGCAGTACATCTGGCCTTGAAAAGCTTCAGGTCTCTCCTTCGAGGCAAAGTGGTGGAAGTGAACTCGGACAACACCACTGCCTTGGCGTACATCTCCAAGCAAGGAGGGACCCACTCACTGACGTACGAGATCGCAAGGGACCTGCTCATCTGGTCAAAAGGTCAAAACATATCACTAGTAACGAGGTTCATCCAAGGCAACTTGAATGTCATGGCAGATTGTCTCAGTCGGAAAGGGCAAGTAATTCCAACGGAATGGACCCTCCACAAGGATGTATGCAAGAGACTTTGGGCCACTTGGGGCCAACCAACCATAGATCTCTTTGCAACCTCGATGACCAAGAGGCTCCCAATATATTGCTCACCAGTCCCGGACCCAGCAGCAATACATATAGATGCCTTTCTCCTAGATTGGTCGCATCTAGATCTATACGCATTCCCACCGTTCAAGATTGTCAACAAGGTACTGCAGAAGTTCGCCTCTCACGAAGGGACAAGGTTGACGCTAGTTGCTCCCCTCTGGCCCGCGAGAGAATGGTTCACCGAGGTACTTCGATGGCTAGTAGACGTTCCCAGAAGTCTTCCTCTAAGGGTGGACCTTCTACGTCAGCCACACGTAAAGAAGGTACACCAAAGCCTCCACGCTCTTCGTCTGACTGCCTTCAGACTATCGAAAGACTCTCGAGAGCTAGAGGCTTTTCGAAGGAGGCAGCCAGTGCGATTGCTAGAGCAAGGAGAACATCCACCCTTAGAGTCTACCAATCGAAGTGGGAAGTCTTCCGAAACTGGTGCAAGTCAGTATCTGTATCCTCGACCAGTACCTCTGTAGCTCAAATAGCTGACTTTCTCCTATACCTGAGAAAAGGACGATCACTTTCAGCTCCCACTATCAAGGGCTACAGAAGCATGTTGGCATCGGTCTTCCGGCATAGAGGCTTAGATCTTATCAACAATAAAGATCTTCAGGACCTCCTTAAGTCTTTTGAGACCACGAAGGAGCGTCGTTTGGTTACACCTGGTTGGAATTTAGACGTGGTACTAAGATTCCTCATGTCGGACAGGTTTGAGCCGCTACAATCAGCCTCCCTGAAAGATCTCACCTTAAAGACACTTTTCCTGGTATGCTTAGCCACAGCTAAAAGAGTCAGTGAGATTCATGCCTTCAGCAAGAACATCGGATTTTCGTCAGAAAAAGCTACATGTTCGCTACAACTTGGTTTTCTAGCCAAAAATGAGCTGCCTTCTCGACCTTGGCCGAAATCGTTCGATATTCCCAGCTTATCGAATATGGTAGGCAATGAACTAGAAAGAGTCTTATGCCCTGTGAGAGCTCTTAAGTTCTATTTAAAGCGAACTAAACCTTTACGAGGCCAATCTGAAGCTTTATGGTGTTCAGTTAAGAAACCATCTTTGTCTATGTCAAAGAATGCTTTATCCTACTTTATCAGACTGTTAATACGAGAAGCTCATTCACATCTGAGTGAGGAAAACCAAGCATTGCTTAAGGTGAGGACACACGAAGTTAGAGCTGTCGCAACTTCCGTGGCCTTTAAGCAAAATAGATCTCTGCGAAGTATAATGGACGCAACCTATTGGAGAAGCAAGTCAGTGTTTGCGTCTTTTTATCTAAAGGATGTCCAGTCTCTTTACGAGGACTGCTACACACTGGGACCATTCGTAGCAGCGAGTGCAGTAGTGGGTGAGGGCTCAACCACTACAATTCCCTAATTCCATACCCTTTTAATCTTTCTCTTGAAATGTTTTTATTGTTGTTTTTTGGGTTGTCCGGAAGGCTAAGAAGCCTTTCGCATCCTGGTTGATTTGGCGGGTGGTCAAAGTCATTTCTTGAGAGCGCCTAGATTAGGGGTTTTGATGAGGTCCTGTTGTATGGGTTGCAACCCTTGATACTTCAGATCCTAGGGGTCGATCAGCATCCTAAGAGGATCGCGAGGCTCCGTAAGGAAGACGTACTTAAAAGGCAGAGTAATTGTTCAAGTCGACTTCCTTACCAGGTACCTATTTATTTTGTTTTTGTTATTTTGATAACTTCTAAAATGAAATAAAAACTCTTAGCTCATAAAAGTGTAAACATATATTGCTGGTCTCTACCCACTCCCCTGGGTGTGAATCAGCTATATAATCACCGGCTAAGTTAAATATTGAAAAATGTTATTTTGATAATAAAATAAATTTTTGAATATACTTACCCGGTGATTATAAATTAAATGACCCTCCCTTCCTCCCCAATAGAGACGCAGTGGGACGAGGAGAAAATTGAGTCTTTGTTTACATTGAGAACTGGGTATCTGGACGACAGATGGCGCTGTTGGGCACACCCGCAACCTGTATAGCGATCGCTGGCGAGTTTTTACCGTAGAGTTGTCTGTCGAGCAACAGAGTTGCAGCTATATAATCACCGGGTAAGTATATTCAAAAATTTATTTTATTATCAAAATAACATTTTTTAGCTGTTGGATGCCACATCTCCATATAGTGCCTTCATTTGACTGAAATCTTCCCATTGCTCTCTGGTCGTGAATATTAGCATTCTATAGCCTACTCAAAATCTCTTTTATTTTCTTTTATGTGCCCGTTTCATCAGCATCCAGTAGCACAGGCACAATACAAAAGTTGTAATCTCTTGGTCTATCTAAGATTAGGATTTTTCTATTTGCCAATTTAGTAATTCTTTTCAACTTCATGTTTTTTTCTACTTTTTCTTCAGGTGTCTCTCCCTCAGCTTTCACAGTAAATTGTATTTCCATTAGTAACAAGAATGTTTTATGATCAACTCGACCTCCATTTTTTTTTTTACCCTATTTGCTTTTCTTAAACATTTTGGACATTTCCAATCTTGTATTCTACATATGTTATGCATTTCTGAGTATCTTTTGACACAGTATACTACATTCAATACAGAGAATTAAGTTCACTTCCTCTCCCCTCTCTTCTACAGCATCCACATATGCCCTTTTCCAACTTCTTTTTCCTTTTGTATCCTTTCCGAGCACCACATGACATTTAAAACAGTGCAGCTGTCAAATGCATATGGCCCAGTGTTAAAAGCTTAAGGGTTAGAGGTTGTTCATGACTTGCAGAAACAAGGACAGGTCATTATTCTTCCGCTCAATATCCTAGAGACCAATCATATACACATGATCAACGCTCAAGGAAGTAGAGGAATAAGTACATTCATGAAAGTAGCTCTACGAATGCTGTGGAAATGTTAAGTTGAACTTGGCACTAATCCTAATGTAGCAGATGATGTCACATTACACGATTAAATTTTCCAAATACCCATCGAGTAAGAGATTTTCAGTCTAGTGTATGAAAGAAAATAGGGAAGAATTGGAAGTGGAGAACTAACTTGTGTTGCAGTGAAAGATATGAGATGAGTTGCAATATTTAAGTTAAGAAAAACAACTGCTTGGGTATAAAAAGAGATTGCGAAATTATTGGAAAACTGTATGTACAGTACACTGATACCTTGGAGATGGAACATCCTATATTGGTTAACATTTTTTGTCCTAGAAGTTGAACAACTTGACAGAACCCAAATGGACTAAGAAAGGCAACTGAGCCAGTTTACATTACACTCTTGCCTAGTTCAGACATGCAAAGCATTGTTCTACTAAATTGTTTATAAATTTATTTGTAGTTTTTTGTTTATCCATGCATATTGCAAAAGGGGAAATGTCATAAGAGGAAGGTGAAAGGGATCATGCTCCTAGTTCCATGGCAAAAAGACAATGATGGAGAAATGGGCCAAGTTACATAATTTTGCAGGAAAATATCATAAATAACTCTTGATCAATTTTTAGTAAAAAGATTCTCTAGGGAATCACAGTTAGTGCCAGAAAAAGGCAAACAAAGATTAGAACCCCAAAAGGTCAGTTACCAAACATTTTTATGTAAGGGGGACTCCCTTCTTAAGCAACACTAACACCATCTCCTCCCCTCCTCAATGCCTTCCACTTGAGTCATCAACTCTCCTTACTTCAAGTAAAGTAAAGTGAAGTTCTTGTTCACTTACTCCATATTTATTCATTTATTCTATTAGTTATAAGTCTTTCTTATGTTTAGTGTTCTTTTAGGTATAGTATTGTAAACTGTGTGCAAAAGTGGCCCGTAATAGGAGTGTTCAAACACGGTATTGGAATGAATTATGTTTGATCTTTTGAGTTACCATTGTATCCCTTTAGAGACATACCAACAGCTTATGATGCATACAAAGTGTTTTTATAACTCTCTAAGATGCAGAAACATTTGCACTGAATGGAAATAGGCCAAGTATTTATACCTGTACACAATGCTTGCTCTACCATGTACAGCATAGAAAACGGTATTGATGAAGGCTATAGAGATTTTGTTTAAGTGGGACCATAGTCTGCTAAAGATTATCCAAGGTGTCTTATACAACTTGGAAGGGGGGGTTGTTGAATGGCTTCCCAAGACAACCCAAGACCTTATGTCCCAAAATCATAATTACCAAATGAGGTAGACTCAGATCTCTAGACTGACACAGTTTTCACATGAGAGGGAAAGCAATGAGGATCAGTTTCATGTAATTAAAAAATCAATAGATATGGAAGTCAAAGAACTGAATAGATTTAGGCAGTAAATGGAGAAGAAAGAACTGATATTATTATCATTACTAGCTAAGCTACATCCCTAGTTGGAAAAGCAGGCTATAAGCCCAAGGGTTATAACAGGGAAAAATAGCCCAGTGAGGAAAAGAAATGAGAAAATAAACAAGAGAAGTAATGAACAATAGAACTTATTATATGTCTAACCCTATAAAGGGAAATCTGTACTGTTTTAAATGTTTTAAAGATAGTAATTATGTAATTAAGTTTTTTGGAGGAAACAAGTTGGAGATGAGCCCAATCCCATAGGACAACTCTCTTGTCTTGTACTATCATGTCACAGCTTTTTCTTATCCTTTGGTTTTTTTATTCTTCCTAGGGATTCTCTTAATTGATGTTGCTTTGGGGACTTTATTTTCAAGTTTCTTAATTGACAAACCCTGGAATAAATTGCTCTTGTGTCCCAACCCTTTGAGCACCAAACCCTCACCAAAATTTGCCACTCAAGTTCCAGTCCCTTTTGGAGATTTTAGTTAATTTTAGTGCAAATCCTATTCACTGTAGGACATTACAACCCTTTTGAACTTATAGCTAGGAAATCAACATTGATGTACAATTTTACATAACTCGTAACATTTTCTTATAAATAATAATAATAGAAAGAGAAAAAACTAGTAGTAACTGGCTGTAAATTAAGTCCAATGGCACCTAGGGGAGCCGTAATGTCGAATGTGACATACATCCAGTGGCGCTCAAAGGGTTAAGGTTAATTCAAACATATTTATATTATGGTTGTTTAGCTGCAAATGGAAAATCAGTGTTTCTGTACAGTATTATCTCAGAATTTGCCCAGAAAAAAAATGTACAGTACTGGAATTATATGTTCTAATGCAAATACAAACATTGTTTTACAAAATATGATTCCTTCTGATTTCAAGGTAAATTAAGGTAATGAAAATTTCAACTTTTCTTTTTTTTTTTCTTTTATCAGTTCTAATTCCAAAAGGCAGGATAAAGATAGTTGTTAAATTATGGATATTATGCCATTCGATTGGTTCCTTGCTGAAGGCAGGTTATTTATTTCATGAGGGATGCTTCACAAGAGGTAACCATCCCCTCTTTTTCTTCTATCAATTACTATGTACAACCAATAATCTCCCTGATCCACAGCTGTCTGTTTGCTATTAGTTGTAACTAGAATAATTTATTTCACCAAGATTGTATGGTGGCTTCTCTCAATTTTCCAAAGGGACCATTTCAACGACTGGCTGCTTTTCAATCGGAGCTAGGACAACCATCAAATCGTTAAGAAGGTAGTCAGCAATGACGGGTGGCATGAGGGGGAACCCCCAACCCACCTGCCTATCACAGAATAGTCACTTTTGTTTTTGGTCGCAACTGGGGAGGGACGCACCGTTCTTCTCTCTTGACTGTTGGCTCTTTTCTTACATTCCATTTGTATGTTGAGTGTTTTTTTTTAGTGTTCTTGCTAGATAAGTGGAATCATCTGTTAACCTTTTATTCCCTTTCTCTTCATTGGAGGGTTATTCCTTGAGAGGAAGATGAAGCTGAAACTAGACAGTTGGGAAGGCTTTTCACTCAATTCCTAGGATCTTACTGATTAGTTCTTTTTCTTCAGTAGGGAGTGGGAGTATTCACCCATTAACTGGTACCTACAGGGTCAGTCAAGCAGGATGTGAACTGGTTTTAAAGTTACTGCTGTTGTACCAGGTGCTGGTAAGCTGTTTTCTTCAGCACCTTAAGCCAGTGGAAGGTTGGGTCTATGTACCCACCTCTCCCATTCTTATTGCTTTATAGAATTGTTAATTGCTGCATCACTTTGTTCCAATAAAGAACTCTCATTTTGGTTGGCAACTTAGTTGCTGGTTCATGATCGTGAGGCTATTGTGACAGTCATGGCTTTCATCAGTTGCAGGTGAATGGATCTTAACTGGACTGACCTGCTGCAATGTAAAGTGGGCCGATGGCTTATTGTTCACACTACATAACATTCTTGTTCCAATAAGAAGCTTGCTCGTCGACTGGTAGCTTTTGGGCAGATTAGCAATTGTGAGCCTGGTGTGACGGCCACTGCTGTTCCATTAATTGTAGGTGAAAGATCCAATTCTTGGATTGAAATCTAGCCTATTGGAAATGCATCTGCTTGCCGATTTGCTGGACTGGGGTTTTGAGAACCACTCATGCCCAGTAATATCTTGTAGTGTCTGCATCCTTACCATCCTTGGGAACTAAGAATTTGGAGTTTGGTGTTGCCAATGGGTCCACATGCTGTCATCAACAGCCATTGCCTGGCTCTCCCTGGTTCTAGTTTGGGTGGAGAGGGTGCTTGGCCACTGATCATATGTATATATGATCATTCTCTAGGATATTTTCACTGTTCCTTGTCTTTGCCATTCATGAGCATCCTTTAACCCCTTCGCTATGATGACATTGTTTGACGTCAGAACGTGCCAGGTGATAAAGACGGTGACGTCCGGATACGGCATCTACAAATATAAATCGTATGAAGGTTAAAGTATATCCTACAAAAGAGTATAGCACATGATCGTATATTACACAGTTCCCACTCAGGAAATTTCACTAAAAAATCTCTCCCTGTTATTAGTCCCTCCTCCTTTCTTCAGCCAACCAACTAAGTGTTTGGGAGTCTAGCCTTTTTTTTTTTTTATTCTGTAAGAGCTATTTTAGTCTGTTTTTGTTACTATATAGAATTACATCCCTCTCTCAGCCAATGGCGACATTCCCTAGCTGAGGCATTACACAAACCCCCCTGACACCCCCTCAGCTTAGAGACGTAGGGATCCTCACATCTTGCCCCACCACCAACTGTAACACTTGTGATTCTAGTCCTTATTCAGGGTCATGCAAGTTCTATTTTAGTGAATTTCTATGATTGGATATGTGTTCAAATCACACACAAATCACTATGTAATGCTCTCCAACCGTCATCGGTTCTTTGCCTCTGACTCCAGTCCCACCCACAATATCGCCAAAACGTTTTACCAGTGCAGTAATGCAAATTGTTGAAAGACGAGATTTGCGTTTTCTTATTTTATTCCTTTTTTCTCAACTGTCATTTTTAGAAATACCATCATCTTAAGGGGGCCGGCTGGCTAATGCCGATTTTTAATGACAGGACTTTGACATTCTTACCACTTAATAAGGTGACTTTGGATATCTCCAAAATGCATAGGATTTTTGCTTCTAACCTTTGGTTTTGTGATATCAGGGCGATTTATCCTGAAAATTAGTGTTTTTCAAATTCTATCTTATCCCTTGATATTTATTACTAAGATCTGGGATTACTACCCTATATAGACCTGATATAGCCCTTCAATAATAGGAAGTGTATTTTTTTATAAAAGTAATTTCTTTGCCAGATATGAATTTTTTCATTATGGTTAAAAAATAAACCCTAAAAATTGGGGAAAATAATTAAGAAAAAAATGTATGAAACAAAAATTAGAAAAAAGGGCTTCATTTTATTGTTTCATAATGTGTTTCTTAGTTATATACCAAATTTTAATGCTATATCTTTAAAAATAAGGGAGATTATTGAATTTGAAGGTCAATAAGTATAGTTTTGAGATACGGGCATTCAAAGGTTTTCTTTGTATTTTTACAAAGACAATATTAATAAATCAGGATTATTATGAAATTTTTTTTTTTGTATTAATAAAAGAAAACAAAGTTATTTATCATAATTTATTCATAAATGAATATTCTCTCTCTCTCTCTCTCTCTCTCTCTCTCTCTCTCTCTCTCTCTCTCTCTCTCTCTTTCTCTTTCTCTTTCTCTTTCTCTTTCTCTTCTCTTTCTCTTCTCTTTCTCTCTTTCTCTTTCTCTTTCTCTCTTTCTCTTTCTCTCTTTCTCTTTCTCTCTTTCTCTTTCTCTCTCTTTCTCTTTCTCTCTTTCTCTTTCTCTTTCTCTCTTTCTCTTTCTCTCTTTCTCTTTCTCTTTCTCTCTTTCTCTTTCTCTTTCTCTCTTTCTCTCTCTCTTTCCCTTTCTCTCTCTCTTTTCCTTTCTCTCTCTCTTTCCCTTTCTCTTTCTCTCTCTCTCTTTCCCTTTCTCTTTCTCTTTCTCTTCTCTCTCTTTCTCTTTCTCTCTCTTTCTCTTTCTCTCTCTTTCTCTTTCTCTCTCTTTCTCTTTCTCTCTTTCTCTTTCTCTTTCTCTCATATATATGTTAGCAAGATGTTGAAATTATCTTTTCCTTTTTGAAATGATGAAATTCTAGCCGAAAACAAGAAAAAACAAATGTAAAAATGATTGTCATTCGGCATTCAAAGTTTTCTTTGCATTTTTACAAAGACATATCAATAAATCCTGATTATTATGAATTTTATGTTCCTTAATCGATATTGATAAACGAAAACAAAGTTATTTATCATAATTTACTCGTAAACGAAGATCCTTTTGCTCAATTTCTTGCTTCTTTTGCTCGTGTTTGGCAAGGCCGTCGCTTCTCCATCCAGACAACTCTCTCATGAGTAAAAGTTATTAACATTTATTAACATTCTACGCAGTATTTGTCATGTTCTTACTTGCGCATTCCCTATTTCTAAGCCCGTGAAATACCCAAAGCAGGAATTATCCAGTTCATAGTGACAGTCACACACAAGATGGTATGATAGAATACTTCTTATGCCAAAGGAAACATGGATATATCCATTACATTTCTGTATAACTTGAAAGTTCATTATTACTGATGAGTACAGTAGTTTTGTGTGTTTCAACACCTATTTATGGTGGAATTATTACAGAATAACATAGTCACTTCAATGAATAAAAATTTATTTTTTACTGATAGAATCAGTGTTTTATCATGATTTAGAGAAAATTATGTAAAGTAAATTTCTAAACAAAATTTCTATAATTTCTTCACAATGAATGCTAAAGATATTTTGGTTGTTTAGAGTGTAACACAATAGAAAATGAAGCAAACTTTTGAAAATTTATTCTGTAATTTGTAGTAAAATGTAGGTTTTTAAAGAGTAAGGGAGAATGTATATCTAATTGTAATAAAACTTTTAAATAGCTTGAGGATGGATCTGCTGCCTTGTAGTGAAGGGGTTAACCACACGATAGGCTGATTTGGGCATCATTCATGCTACATCTCTATGATTACAGAGCTCACATGCCGACTTGTACCTGTATGGTAAATTAGCTATGAGGAGCTAGAGTTTTGTCATTAACTGGTGAGAAAAAGAGACCGTTACCCCTTCGTCCAGGCTGTGGGCCCAATATATCTGCCCGCACAGCTCCACAGTACCCGTTCCGTGAGGGGCTGATCACTTGTGCTGTTTGTCCATACAGGGATGAACACTGCACTGGCCAAGTAATCAAGGAGCTTGTCGCCCTCCCTCGCTGTTAACCTGGATGGTGGAGTATTGCTTTGATCTCTTTTCTTTCATGAGGTACTTAGGTACCTCTGGAATAGGAGATCCCAGCACTCGGTACTGTGACGGGCCGAGGGAAGGTTGTGACTCAAAGACATTATGAAATCAACTGAGTGAGTTTATTAATAGAACACTCTCCTTTATATACAAAAGCTCAAAGCAACAAGAAATTTCATGTTAAAAAACGGACACTTACAGAGGAGAAAAACAGACATGTTTATTCTGGTTCTCTTTAGTGCGAGGGAAGAGCGAAGATACAAGCATAATATATACACAAAATGAACTATGTATGATCGTGTGACACACGGTTGGTACAGTACCGTTCCTGAGTGCTAGCTTGCTGTGTATGCCAATGAGCTTGTTGGTGATAGGTTGTCTCGTTGGACTTCAAAGCCTAGAGCTGGGCCAACCTCACTACCACACCCATTCACCAGTAAAGCAGTCTCTCTATGCTTGAAGTACTGTCAAACGACTGGTGGTTAGTCTTGGCAACTACTTTTTAATACAGAGACTACAGTAGCTGCTCTTAGACTACATCTCAGGAGAGTTTAGTTGAGGTCATGGTGGAAAGGGTTCATTATTGTCATTGTTAATCAAGGAAAATAGCCCAGCAAGGAAAGGAAATAAGAAAGCAAACTAAAGTGATCCTTTCCCCTGTCGTGGTTCATTTATTGCTCCCTCAGTACATTGCAGATGTATAAATGTTTGTGGAGGAAGTTTAGTAAAATATTTCCCCCCATACACAGATTTTAAAATTTTTATTTTTCCTTTTATTTGAAAAAATAAACTGCAGTTTTTATCACTATTAACTTTGATTTGTTCCGTAACTGGAATACTAACCTACGCTATTTATTTAGGGGTATTACTTTCTGCAAAGCTGAAAGTAATACCCCTAAATAAATAGCTAAGGTTTGTATTGTTAGGAAAAATACAATTTTCAATATTAATCTTACCCGATGATCATGTAGCTGCAACTCTGTTGCCCGACAGAAAAAACCTAAGGTCGGGATACGCCAGCGATCGCTATACAGGTGGGGGTGTACAACAACAGCGCCATCTGTCGAGTAGGTACTCAGGTACTTCTTGTCAACAAGAACCAATTTTTCCTCTGTCGTGCCACCGGCAAGACCTACTTGATACGCTGTTGTTTCTGGAGTTGATTTCACGCTTTTTGGTGATGTATTCTCTCTAGATATTAGCTTTCGCTGTACAGGAGTTATTATCATTAACTTATCAAGCTTTTTTGATTAGTTTTGGATTAATTGTTGACGACTTTGATAGATTTTGGATTCCCCCCTTGGCTAATTCAAGATGTCTGACCATTCTCAAGTCCCTAAGTACAGGCAGTGTAGCGCTAGGGACTGTTCTAGGCGTCTTCCGAAGGCCTCTATAGATCCTCACACCGTTTGTTCCAATTGTAGGGGTAAATCCTGTCAATTGGAAGATCGATGTGAGGAATGCGCTGGGCTTTCGGAATTCGATTTTAATGTATTCCTTAAGAATGCACGTAGGCTAGAGAAGGATAGGATCAGGAGGAGTTCGTCTCGCTCTTTTGATTTTTCCTCTCCCCATGCCCCTCAACCTATTCCTTCCCCTGTAGTGGTGACTCCCGACCCTTCTACTAGTGCTCAACCCTCGATGGCGGACATGATGCGTGCCATTCAGGCTCTTGGTGACAGAGTGGAGTCATTAGCTAATGACCGCAATCAACTCTTGGCCGATGTCAAAGAGTTGAAAGAGAAAAGTGCAGTGGGAAGTGTAGTGAGTGCAAGTGCGGTGAAAAGTGTCAGTGTCAGTGTTACGCATGAGGGTGCATCTGTTCGTGCCAGTCGTCCTCCCAGTCCGGGACCTCTTGCAAGCTCCCAAGCCCAGGGGAGAAGCAATGTCGAAGGACCAAAGGGTTCGACAGGCCTTGATCAGCGTACAGATGTACCCTCAGTGGTTGCGGACGTGTCTTGCAGAGATCGTCCCATCCACAAACAGACGAGTGAGCCCATTCATTCCTCGTCTGTGGAAGAAGTTTCTAGGCAGAAACGTTGGACCAAGGTCTCACGACCTCTCAAGCGCAAGGTCCCTTCCGAGCGAGTCCAACGGCCCAGGTGTAGCCACTGGGTCAGTTCGGACTCGCCGCAGTCTTCCGAAGACTGCACACCTCCCAAGAGAGGTAGAGTGGTTCCGCAGCAGGCAATCACTCCGTCTGTTGCCGCACCAACCACGGTAGATCCTAAGTGGTCTATGCTGCAGTCTATGCAGTCTCAGCTTGCTTCCTTCATGCAGGAGTATCGTGCTGAGAAGGTGGACACTGCACCTGTTAACCTACAACCTGCCACGGTTGTGCGCTCAGCAGATACTGCGGCTGCCTGCTCCCACACTCCGCCTGTGAGAGCTCCACCACCGATGCGCAGTCGACCCTGCCAGACGCATGTTGACGTTAGCCGACGTGCGGCACCCTCCGTTGACATGCGTGAGCTACCGCATCAGCAGTGGGAAGGTGCTGTCAAGCTGCCGTGTTTTGACGCAATGCGGCAGTCTCCGCAACCCACGGCAGTCCCCACCACGCACCATCACTCCGCTTTTGTTGTTGCCAGCTCTCAGACTGACCAGCAGCGGCATGATGTTGGATCCAGTGCAGCTACGCATGCACCCGTGCTGCCGGATTCAGCCGTTCAGCTTTCTTCTCCACCTTTGCCGCTTCCTCCTCAGCATTCGGATGAAGGAGTCTCTGATGACGACGAAGCTGCGCATTTGGACGATCCGCACTCCGACATAGAAGAACCCAAGACTACGCCTCCCTCCTTAGACTTTAGGAAAGTCCTTGCCCTGTTTAAGGAGTTGTATCCGGACCAGTTTGTGTCTGCAACCCCGCGCTCACCTCCCTCTGAGTTCGCTTTAGGCATGCAGTCAGCAGCTCCTGCCTTTACGAAACTCGTACTCGCGTGCTCATCCAAGAGAGCTTTGAGGGTACTGGGAGAGTGGTTGCAGTCCAAGAAGCAACTTGGGAAGACAGCCTTCATCTTTCCACCGACCAAGCTTGCTTCCAAATCTAGCGTCTGGTATGCCACGGGAGAAGATCCCGGCTTGGGAGTTCCTGCCTCTGCCCAGGGCAACTTCTCAAAAGTCTGGTTGACTCTCCCCGCAGGCTGGCTATGAGACGCTCCAAGATTTGCTGGACCTTTTCGGACATGGACCATCTGTTGAAGGGAGTTTTTCGTGCTTTTGAGATCTTCAACTTCCTGGACTGGTGTTTGGGAGCGTTAAGCAGAAAGACCTCCCCTTCGGATAAGGACTCTGCCATGCTCATCATGTCATGCATGGATAAAGCCATTCGGGATGGGTCTGGCGAGCTTGCGGCTTCGTACGTGTCTGGAGTTCTTAAGAAGCGAGATCACCTTTGCTCCTTCTTGTCTGCGGGGATCACTCCATGTCAGAAGTCGGAGTTGATGTTTGCTCCGCTTTCCAAGTGTCTCTTTCCGGAAGAGCTGATCAAGGGGATTGCCGCCTCGTTGATCCAGAAGGATACCCATGACCTGGTGGCTTCATCCGCACGTAAAGTCACAGCTTTACCTTCCGTGCCTAGACCTAGGATGGACACACCAGCGTCTAGGTTCATTCCGCCCTTTCGTGGCAGAACCTCCAGCAGAGGAGGTACCCGTGCCGACAGTCAACGCGGCAAAAAGAAGAAGGGTTCCAAGTCCTCAAAAGGCAGAGTCTGACTGCCAACCTCTCCAGACAGCAGTGGGAGCCAGGCTCAAGAACTACTGGCAGGCCTGGGAGAACAGGGGTGCAGACGCACAGTCTGTGAAGTTGCTAAGAGAGGGGTACAGGATTCCATTCTTGCGCAAGCGCCCTCTAGCAACTACTCCCATCGACCTCTCTCCCAGGTACAAAGAGGAGGACAAGAGGCTAGCTTTACAGCAAGAGGTGTCTCTCTTGCTACAAAAGGGAGCGGTAGTCATAGTCCGGGACCATCAATCCCCGGGCTTCTACAACCGTCTCTTCTTAGTAGCGAAGAAGACGGGAGGGTGGAGACCGGTGCTGGACGTCAGTGCTCTCAATGCTTTTGTCACCAAGCAGACGTTCACCATGGAGACGACGAAGTCGGTGCTAGCATCGGTCAGGAAGGAAGACTGGATGGTCTCGTTGGACCTAAAGGACGCGTACTTTCACGTCCCCGTCCATCCAGACTCCCAACCTTTCCTAAGGTTCGTCTTTGGAAAGGTCGTTTACCAGTTCCAAGCCCTGTGCTTTGGCCTAAGCACGGCACCTCTAGTGTTTACCAAACTGATGAGGAATATTGCCAAATTCCTGCATTTGGCAGACATCAGAGCCTCCCTCTATTTGGACGACTGGCTTTTAAGAGCTGCGTCAAGTCGTCGCTGTCTGGAGAATCTCAAATGGACTATGGATCTGACCAAGGAATTGGGTCTCCTGGTCAATATAGAAAAGTCCCAACTCGTCCCATCCCAAACTATAGTCTATCTAGGTATGGAGATTCAGAGTCGAGCTTTTCGGGCTTTTCCGTCGGCCCCCAGAATCAGTCAAGCCCAAGAATGCATCCAGAGCATGCTGAAAAGGAACCGATGTTCAGTCAGACAGTGGATGAGTCTAACAGGGACGCTTTCATCCCTGGCCCAGTTCATCGCGTTAGGGAGACTCCACCTCCGACCCCTTCAGTTTCATCTAGCTGCTCACTGGAGAAAGGACATGACGCTAGAAGCGGTCTCAGTTCCTATATCCGAAGAGATGAAGTCTGCACTGACTTGGTGGAAGAACAGCATTCTTCTCAAGGAAGGTCTACCACTGGCTGTTCAGACCCCCGACCACCTTCTCTTCTCGGACGCATCGGACACGGGCTGGGGTGCGACACTGGACGGACGGGAATGCTCGGGCACGTGGAATCAGGATCAAAGAGCACTTCACATCAACTGCAAGGAGCTACTGGCAGTTCATCTGGCCTTGAGAAGCTTCAAGTCCCTCCTTCTAGGCAAGGTGGTGGAGGTGAACTCCGACAACACTACAGCCTTGGCGTACATCTCCAAGCAAGGAGGGACTCATTCGAGGAAGTTGTTCGAGATCGCAAGGGACCTCCTCACCTGGTCAAGAGATCGAAAGATATCGCTTGTAACGAGGTTCATTCAAGGCGACATGAATGTCATGGCAGACCGCCTCAGCCGGAAGGGTCAGGTCATCCCCACAGAGTGGACCCTTCACAAGAATGTTTGCAGCAGACTATGGGCCCTGTGGGGTCAGCCCACCATAGATCTGTTCGCTACCTCGATGACCAAGAGGCTCCCAAATTATTGCTCACCGATTCCGGACCCAGCAGCAGTTCACGTAGATGCCTTTCTTCTGGATTGGTCCCATCTAGACCTGTATGCATTCCCCCCGTTCAAGATTGTCAACAAGGTACTGCAGAAGTTCGCCTCTCACGAAGGGACACGGTTGACGTTGGTTGCTCCCCTCTGGCCCGCGAGAGAATGGTTCACCGAGGTACTGCAATGGCTAGTAGACGTTCCCAGGACTCTTCCTCTAAGAGTGGACCTTCTGCGTCAGCCGCACGTAAAGAAGGTACACCCAAGCCTCCACGCTCTTCGTCTGACTGCCTTCAGACTATCGAAAGACTCTCAAGAGCTAGAGGCTTTTCGAAGGAGGCAGCCAGAGCGATTGCCAGAGCAAGGAGGACATCCACTCTCAAGGTCTACCAGTCAAAATGGGAAGTCTTCCGAAGCTGGTGCAAGGCGAATTCAGTTTCCTCAACCAGTACCTCTGTAACGCAGTTAGCTGACTTCCTTTTACATCTAAGGAATGTAAGATCCCTATCAGCTCCTACGATCAAAGGTTACAGAAGCATGTTGGCAGCAGTTTTCCGCCACAGAGGCTTAGATCTTTCCACCAACAAAGATCTATAGGACCTCCTTAAGTCTTTTGAGACCTCAAAGGAGCGTCGGTTAGCCACACCAGGTTGGAACTTAGACGTGGTTTTAAGGTTCCTGATGTCAGCAAGGTTCGAACCGCTTCAATCAGCCTCTTTTAAAGATCTCACTTTGAAGACACTTTTCCTCGTTTGCTTAGCAACAGCTAAAAGAGTCAGTGAGATACACGCCTTCAGCAGGAACATAGGTTTTACATCTGAAACGGCTACATGTTCCTTACAGCTTGGTTTTTTAGCTAAAAACGAGCTCCCTTCTCGTCCTTGGCCCAAATCGTTCGAGATCCCAAGCCTGTCCAATTTGGTTGGAAACGAACAAGAGAGAGTACTATGCCCAGTAAGAGCTCTTAAGTACTATTTAAGACGTACAAAGCCATTACGAGGACAATCAGAAGCTTTATGGTGTTCTATTAAGAAACCTGCTTTACCGATGTCGAAGAACGCAGTTTCTTATTACATCAGGCTTTTGATTAGAGAAGCCCATTCTCATCTGAATGAGGAAGACCATGCTTTGCTGAAGGTAAGGACACATGAAGTTAGAGCTGTCGCTACTTCAGTGGCCTTCAAACAGAACCGTTCTCTGCAGAGTGTAATGGATGCAACCTATTGGAGAAGCAAGTCAGTGTTCGCATCATTTTACCTTAAAGATGTCCAGTCTCTTTACGAGAACTGCTACACCCTGGGACCATTTGTAGCAGCGAGTGCAGTAGTAGGTGAGGGCTCAACCACTACATTCCCATAATCCCATAACCTTTTTTAATCTTTCTCTTGAAATGGTTTTTATTGTTGTTTTTGGGTTGTACGGAAGGCTAAGAAGCCTTTCGCATCCTGGTTGATTTGGCGGGTGGTCAAATTCTTTCTTGAGAAGCGCCTAGATTAGAGGTTGTGATGAGGTCCTTTAGTATGGGTTGCAGCCCTTCATACTTCAGCACCTAGGAGTCGCTCAGCATCCTAAGAGGATCGCTAGGCTCAGTAAGGAAGACGTACTTAAAAAGGCAGAGTAATGGTTCAAGTCGACTTCCTTACCAGGTACTTATTTATTTTATGTTTGTTATTTTGAATAACTGCTAAAATGAAATACGGGATACTTAGCTTCTAATGTTAACATGTATGCTGGTCTCCACCCACCCCCCTGGGTGTGAATCAGCTACATGATCATCGGGTAAGATTAATATTGAAAAATGTTATTTTCCTTCGTAAAATAAATTTTTGAATATACTTACCCGATGATCATGAATTTAAGGACCCTTCCTTCCTCCCCATAGAGACCCAGTGGACCGAGGAGAAAATTGGTTCTTGTTGACAAGAAGTACCTGAGTACCTACTCGACAGATGGCGCTGTTGTTGTACACCCCCACCTGTATAGCGAACGCTGGCGTATCCCGACCTTAGGTTTTTTCTGTCGGGCAACAGAGTTGCAGCTACATGATCATCGGGTAAGTATATTCAAAAATTTATTTTACTAAGGAAAATAACATATTATCTACAAATTTGTCATATTTTATGATCTATCTATCTATCTATCTATGTATGTACCTTGACTCTTCACCCAATTTTGGGAGGTAGTCAATATGAAAAAAAGAACTAAAGGGCATTTTTCCTCTCATCGTTCCTCCCTGCCTGGCGAGGGACTCGGCCACGTTGGGCTAGTACTGCTAGGGTGCCAAAGTCCACCCTCCCCCTTTTTCCACCACAAGTGAAGCTTCATATGCTGACTCTTCTACTGCTGCTATCTCAGGTAGCAGCAGGTAACAGCAGGGTCTATCGGAACTGCTTCGCAATCGCTAGTCATTCATTCATTCATTCATTCATTCTTATTTCTAGTACGCTCATTTGCCTCTCTCACATCTATCCTCCTGTCACCTAAGGCTTTCTTCACTTCATTCATCCACCCAAACCTTGGCCCTCCTCTTTTACTTCTCCCATCTGTTGTTAGTATACTTAAAAAGAATATTCCATTGAATTTTACTCAGGTATAGCTACCTTAAAGAAAGGAAATGTTTTATATAGTTGAATCTATGCTTGTATGACATTCAGAAGCGACAGTGATTTTCAAGTGAGAGTGGAGTATTTTAAGCACTCCAGATTTTTTCTTAGGGAAAATACACTCGATCCCTACAGAGTGTATGTTTGTCTAAATCAAACTTTTCGGAACTTCATACGATTATTGCACAGGTGGTACTTTCCCACTTTCCCCAGTGTGTGGATTAGGAAAAGCCAAACAGGATAATTCATACAGTTTTTAATCTCTTCATCTTCCAAATTTGTACCAAAACATTTGGCCAAGAAACAATCTCTTAAGGTCTAAGGCAGAATTATCTGGCATATCCTTTGACACTATCTCTTTCCCATACCAAAATACTCTTCATTGTTTATTTCACTTTGGATTGTTGTTTTGAAATTATTCCCTTCTTGCACTTGCAGAAAAAGGCAAATTAAAAGTTTTGAATTTTTTTTTTATTTTATAATAAAATCATATGTAAATTGGTTTCTATTTATTTTCTTATGGCTTTTATTAAGGGTATAATTTTCTTTTAAAATACTAATATCAGTTTTGTTTAATAACATGATCAATATGTAACCAATCAGCAATGAGTTGAGGAAATATTTAGAATGAGGACTTTTATAATCCCCATTTGATTTGAAATACAACTATCTTTTATATATGCCATATGGTAAATAGGTACATTACTCCTTAACTGATTGTGAAAAATAATTTTGAATTTTCAGTACTGTACGATGATTTCTTGATAATCATTCTAGTTTGAAAAGGAATTAGTATGCTTAAAGAAAACTTACTAAGACATAAATGAGAGGATTAGAAACTAGTAACACAGCCCTAAAAACTACCCTAGTGTGTAATAACATATGATAGCAGTAGAATGAAGGTTACTAGTTGGAAAAGTGTTTTAAATTTGCTCATATCATTTAATAAAGGGGTTCTTTTAGTAAATTATACTCAGTTTTTTTCTAGCCCTCATGATTATGATTTTTTTGCAGGCAACAATTGACGAATATGCAACGAGAGTTGGTCAGCAAGCTGTAGTTGTCGTTGCAACCCCCAGCAAGTCCGGAAATAATTTTAAGTGTTTTGGTGCAAAACCTCTAGAAGATGTTGTAAGTACATTTCATGTGATTTCAACTGTAATGTCTATATGTTAAAAGTTTGTTTCATGGGTTAGATCAACAACTTGATTTTTAAACTAAAATTAGTATTTCAGTACTTACCCAAATTCATATGCTATTTACTCTATAAATGGAAAGATTGGTAGAAATAGAAATAAAAGTGATGTAAGAATAGAATTTAAAAGACATGTAAAACTCTTTGTTACTACTGGAAAGACGTGGTTGTTTATAGAGCGTTTGTGTAAACAATGCCTTCCTTCATTCATCTTTATCTTAATTTATCATTCTTTCCTACTGCCTAACCTCGGTCAGCTCGGCTGTTTTCAACTGTCTATTTTCAGTGTTGGCTACAGAGTAATTTCTTTTTTACTGTTCAGTTAATTGTTAGGATAGAAGATGTGTTTTCCATTACGAGATTTGATTGTACTATAAAGTGAATAGGATAATATCGGCAAAATTGGATCCCCCTTTGATGCATGTTCCTTACTTGTTCAATGTACTGAGTGTAGTGCATTATTAGAAGATATACTCTTTTATCTGAAGTTAGTTGAATTTGGTATGAAAGATATGGAAGCATAATAAAAGAATAGGGGAAATTTTTTGTTATTTTGGTGTCGGAATCCAAGGCTTCCCCTTCTTCTGCTGTTCCTCTTGCCCTTCAGGCCACTTCTGTGAATGTAGGTGGGATTAGTGGTTGAGGATTCCAAATGGAGTTTATTTTTTCTGCTTTGATTAAATTTCTACCATTATGGGGTAAGACTTATGTCTCACTGTAATGATCTTGTGTTATTTTACTATTATAATGAGTGGTAACAGTGCTCACATACGTGTTTCCTTAATTATACGTATACAATTTCAAGTATTTTGCCACAGATGCATCACAGTACTTATAGTTTGTAGTAAAGAATAGTTGATAGATTGCTAAGCCAAGAATTTCAATTCTCAGACGGTTGACCTATTATATCATAGCATAGTTTCGAGGTTTGTGTTTAACTGTGGATCTGCTCATGCACCCTCAACTCAGAGAGTTCCTAGTGGATCTGGGATCCCCAGACTTTATAATCTTACACAATGATTGTCCTTATTTAATCATGAAATTCTTCATTATTTATTTATAATTTCATCTTCATTTTTTTTTTATTTGTATTTACCTTTTATTAAGAATGGATAGTGAATAGACTGGTTTAGATATTTTTTCATCATTGCCAGTTAAGGGTTTTTGTAGTCCTGTTGGAGGGAAATTAACAAAGAAGTTAAAAATAATTTTTCCAGATGAAATTATGCTGTTATTTAATCTTCCAGGTCTTTGGGTAGTTTTTAGTTATTTTTAGTGACTTATTGCTAGTCGAGGTACAACCCTAGACGGAAAAGTAGGATGCTATAAGCCCAAGGGCTCCAACAGAGAAAAATAGCCCCGTGAGGAAAGGAAATAAAGAAAATAACAAACAAGCAAGGAATAACTAATATAAAATATTTAAAGAACAGTAACAAGATTAAAATAGATCTTTCAAATATAAATTATAAAGAGAGACTTATGTCAGTCTGTTCAACATAAAAACATTTGCTGCAATTTTGAACTTCTGAAGTTTCACCGATTGAACTGCCTGATTAGGAAGTTCATTCCACAATTTGGCCATAGTAGGAATAAAACTTGTAGAATACTGTGAAGTTTTTAGCCTTATGATGGAGAAGGCATGACTACAGTATTAGAATTAACTGTATACCGAGTATTACGAGCAGGATGGTACTATCTGGGAATGATATGAATGCGAAAGGATGGTCAATTTAGAAAAATCTTATGCAACATGCATAAAGAACTAACTGAATGATAGTGCCAGAAATTAATATTGATCAGGAATAAGAAATTTAAGAGACTGCATGTTTCTGTCTAACAAATTAAGATGAGATTCAGTAGTCAAGACCAGACAGGAGAACAGTACTTGATAAACAAAGTGAAAGAATTAAAACTTATTCAGAATAGATTAATCACCAAATAAACCGATCTTTTGTGCAATTGGAGAGGAAACAGGTTGAATTGGTTTCTCAAAAGTAAATTCACAGGCAATAATCATACCTAACATTTTAAAAGAGCCTTATAGAGTTAAAGAAACATTATCAATTCATAGATCTTGATGTTAAAGAGCCACTGTCCTTGACCTTCCTACAGTCATACTTTGAGTTTTATTAGGATTCAACTTCATACCCCATAATTTTGCAATAGTTTTAGCTAGATTTCTTATTAAGGGATTCAGTAATCCCAGTTGCCATAGTGTGTAGGTTATACAAAATACTGTTTCAAGGGAATTGAGGATTCCTCAAAGATGTTACACCTTTCTCTACTTACCTATTTTCTGTATCTTTGAAAGTCAATTTGACCGAGTGTATTTTAAGGGAACTTCTTGTTATGGCAAACTGCTTGGAGTTTAGTATTTTGGGCAACTTGCATGCTGTTAACAGACAGGACCTATAAGTAGGAGAAAATCTCAAGGCCAAATGAGTGGTGGCTTGTCTAGGGTGTGCTCTTGTTATATTCCTCTTGATAATTTGCATTAAGAAAATATTGTCACGAGAAAGAGACGCAACTCTAAATGATATCTGATCTGATTTCTGCTTTGTATTCAAGGATCTCCACCGTGCTAAGTAGTTTGTTTTTGCTCTTGCAGAAAATAATAAGAGAGCTCACCAGCAATTTGATTTTACAAGCAACAAGGGCAATAGTGAGAACTTCAGGAGATTCTGACTGCTGAGTTTCTAACTTCATTTTCTTAATGCATGTTTGCATCAGCTAAGCAGGGTTGGGTTAGAATTTTTCAATAGCATTCACAGAGTTGTAAGAATTTATATTCCCCTTGGACATCTTATTGCAGAACGTTGATGCATTATACCATCAGAGAAAGTATATTTATGCTGTCCTTTAAGGTATGAGTTTTATATATTTCTGTAAAAGGTCTCAAGGCAGCAATAATCATAACAAAATTAGTTGGCAACTAAGGGTTCTACCTTTAGTTTGAAAGACCAATGCTAGAGCTGGTGCAAGAATGTTGCTTTATTTTCCCAACGTCACCTTTCATCTGCAAACAATATTTACTATGTACTTCTTTGCTCTACTACTATGTTATTTTCTTCATTACTGTACTATGATACACAGTAAAAGACTTGATACTAAACCTTAATGGACACCATTTATCCTCAAATCTTATTACACGATAGTTTTTTAAATATAGAAAAAGTTTACTTTGAGTTTAGGCTATGCTAAGGTTATGACTTGTAAAGCAAGAAGTATGTGAACTTCATGAAATATACTAGGTGTCATGTGCAACCCCCTTGAAAGTAGCCAAGAGTTAAGGAGAGTTATGTTTCCCCATTAGAAAATCATATGCCTTAAGAAGAATACAAAGAGCCAATGATTATTAGGAAACCTTAACAGTGGGGCTTTTTGTAAAGAAAAAGTGTCCAAGTGTTTATTGAATTAGTAATGGGAGGCAAGTGAAGTTACTATAAGAAAAAAGAACTGAAAGCTATCTTGGGTAACTATGCAGTATTGTCTGAAAAGAGTATTTGGTTTACTATTGTAATAATTTTTTTTTTATTGCAGATGAAGACACTTCGGCAGATGTTAATGACAGAGCTCGAAAATGCATTGGCCCAACAAGCACCTCCACCTCCTCAAGATGATCCGTCTCTCCATGAATTACCACCTCTGGTCATAGACGGTATCCCCACTCCTGTTGAGAAAATGACACAGGCTCAGTTAAGAGCTTTCATACCTTTAATGTTAAAATATTCTACAGGTATGTTGATAATCAGATGTTTGTTTGTGTTAGATAATTCATAACTTACATTCCTGCTTTGCAGTAGCATATTTTTTTTAACCCTTTGAGTTTTTTTTTTGGGGGGGGGGTTGAAAATGTGTTAAAACGTACTTGGTTTTGGCTTCTTGTTGTATACGAGATTGCTTGCAAATATTTTTCTCTATTTTTGGGCTTGTAGTATTTAGAATAGTAAAACCATAATATTAAGTTTGCATAACGATGTTATGAAGTAAGGTGGTTGTGTTCGGACATGTTATTAATGTTGAAGAGTTATTGAAATGGTTAATGTTACAGTATTTACATTTTCTTCCATTTTGTTAAATGATTATGAAAAATTATAACAGATTTGCAAATTCTTTTTTAACCATAAATACAATACAATATCTGTTCCAGTATTAGGTATACATTGCAAGTTTTTTCCTATTATTACAGTATGTGATTAAAAAGAACTAGGAAAAATAACGAGATTTTCTTGCTCATTTAAAATTGGTGTAATGGCAATTTTTGTTTGAACTGCTCTTACTTTTTTAGAAGTTGTAAGCAAACCATCCCTCCACTACACACCTTTCTTATGCAACTAAGCAACAAAATGTTTGATTAGTGTTTTTTTATATCTTTTTGTGGAGAAGATCACAATCTCAAGAGATCAGATTTGCATCATGTCATATCTGAAAATATTGAATTTATTATATAAAGCGTGGTATTTCAAAGTTTTGAATACAACCTTTGTTTGCTTTATCACATTAACAAATATAACATATGAGCCCATTAAAGAGTCCCAGTATGTAATTGCAGCCATTAAAACTAATGGCTTTAGCTAAACAATGTTGATGAAAAGGAGTCATCTGTATGGAAACTTTTTTGTTATGTTACTTATGAATAATTCTGCTATTGTCTCATTAGAAGATAATTTTGATTTTACTGTGATTGAAAAATGCAGACAATGAATTGCTTGGGCAAGGACAGGTTTTCCAGAAAAGATTATGATAATTAAAAAGTTGCAAATTAAAACTTTGTTTGGGACTGCAGGAAACTGAATGGCTTGCCAGACACAAGAACTAATGTCATTAGCTGCTGTATATAGAATTATTGTAGAGCTTGTGCACATTACTACTGTTTACTCCTAATCCAATTTCTGTTGAGAGATTTTGATGCTGGGGTTTATTGAGACTTGGAATTGATCATATTATGAATACTGCTGTAATGACTTTTGTGAGATAAGAATTGCTAAAAAATGAAATTTGATAATTGTATGGAAAGTGAATAGGTACAGAGGTGATGAATTGAATAAACAAAAGATGCTTGAATGCGGGGATGACATTTTCTCAAGAATTTATCACAAAAAGTTATGAATGAAAATAGTATTATGGGTCGGACAACATTTATGAATGACAGAGAAGCTGTATGCATTATGAAAGACTGTACATGCATATGTTATAAACTGACCTGTATATAACATGGGTCAGTTTATAACATAGGCCCAAGATACGAAAATATCATCTCAATCTATTGTATAGAGGTAAAAGAAATATTGGGGAAACCATTGACACAGAGGCAATAAATGTACCTTTCAAGTTAGGTGATGTAATAGTAATCAGTAATTTATAGAATACAAGCAATATTCCTCTCCTATTGGTAATGATTTAAGAGTGGAAGAAAGACAATTAGGTAAACTCCAAAAAAACCTACCACATATTGTCACAAGTATGGTAAACATTGGAAACTATAGATAACTAGATTTGATGCATTTAGTAAAGTTTAGAATACTATTCCAATATTGTATAAGATGTTGTAACCTGTAAGAAAGGCATGTCATTTGTGGAGCCATCCATGGTTCAGAATATATCGAGCAGGGCTGTGCTTGCAAATTTTAACTTTTAAGTGAAATTGAGCTATAGTTTTCTTTGCCTTGTCAACCTTAACTTCGATACTCGACTAAGTTTTCACAGAGTAGTCGTGTCATAAATCTCTTTTGGGTGATGTTATATGAATGTAAACAATATATCTAGGAAAAGTGCCACATGTGATGAATGGAAGGAATTATTTGAAATATAGTTCATGATGTATTATAGATTAAGTTAATTGCCTCTATTACCAGTAAGTGCATTGCTCCCATCCAGGTGCAGTGGCTAAAGGTTGATATAAAAGTATAGTAGTTGAATAATACCGCTGAGTCTGGTTCCTTCTCTTTTAGAATTAGACCAATGTGTGTGTTTTTTAATGAAATGAAAAGTTTGAGGATGATTGACAGCTTGTCACAATAAGTTTGTTGGTTTTATAAATGTTAGAAGATTATTTTTACTATTCCCGAGTAGATTATTCTTTAACTTTTTATGAGATGATACTTTTATTTTTTATTCATTAGATTGTAAGCTTGTTATTTCTGTTCTTTCACAGGGAGAGGTAAACCAGGGTGGGGTAAAGAAACGACAAGACCGCCTTGGTGGCCGAAAGATGTACCGTGGGCAAATGTAAGAATGGATGCAAGATCTGAAGACCAAAAGCAAAAGGTATGGTTTTATTTTTGCCTGCATTATCGTAACTAATGATGTGACTTTGTAAGCCATATCCCAATCTTGAAAGCTGACAGTTTCATGTGCTTTTTAATGGTGATATACTTAACCCTTGGTTATAGTGCATTCCTGTATAGTGTTTTTTTTTATTATTGGGCATACTTAAAAAGCTGCTCAAATATCTTTATCATGCCCTAAATAACTGCTATAGCACACACTGGTTGGTCAATATCAGCTGGTGTAATCGAATGCCATGTTTTAGTCTCCGTTGCTTGTATCACCTGAAGAAGGAACAGCTCATCACACCTAACGATATCGTCTTGTTAATTTCATTCGTAAACTAATATTTTGTTTGTAAGAGAGAGCGAGCTATGGAAAGGCTGAGAGAAAGGTAGAAAGAGAGAGAGGCTTTTATATACTTGTACTACACAAAAATAAATCTTTGTAAAGAAAATCTATACTGTTTAAAATATACGACTGAAAATATTGCCAACTCGTTACCGAAAGTTAGGCTGTTCATTGTCGATAAATTAACCTAGCCTACGTGTGAAAACCTTGAAAACCCACAGGGAACACAAAAAATAAAGCATTTACATAACCTGTACTAAAAAAAAATAATGCTTTAATATACCTTGTAATTTGTACAGAAAAGCCATATTGTTTAAAATGTATGCCAAAAAATATTGCCAACTTGTTACCGAAAGACAGATTCATTGCCAGCCTCGGATCCTCTTCAAACCACCCAAGTCCCTCATCATCCCCAAAGAGGTAAATAAAATGGCCTATTATGTTTTGATTTTATTATTTATTTGACAGTTATCTTTTGTCTTGTAATTAAAGTATTTTGATTAAAATGAAGTAAAAATTGGTAAATTAGTAGTAAAATTTGAGGTCGGTCAATCAATAAGAATTGCCATATGTTTTTCAGTTCAGCTATTACGTTTTCGGCTATAGCTCGGCAATAGCCTTATCAATTAGGCACGACAACAGAGCGTAAGTGTATATTCAAAATAGTTTGACTGGAGAATGAATGGCCAAAGAGCTGCTTCATAGTAAGTACTGTATTGGAAATTGGGTTATTTTTTTTATTATGAATGACTAAACAAGTACATGTTACTCTTCTGGTATCTTTTCCTGTATGAGGATATCCTTATATTATTTAGGATAACAATCACCCCTTCATCTCCTAATGTTTTCCAGTCTTCCACAGGGATTAAGTCTGGTCCCCTTGCCTATCTTCATCTTTTTCGGTGGTTTAGTACCTCTGATTGGGATTTAGGCTAAGCTAGTCTTAACCTTCCTACAGCCTCTCCTCCTAACTACTTGTATGCTACCTTCCCGTTGTCTCCCTGTTTATTACAGAATGCATGCAAGTGATCGAGTGTCTGACGGTATAATCGGACTCTCTGCTTGCTATCTTGTTGTGTATGCCTCTTTAGGTAAAGGCTATGAGAAGGAAAACTCCAAAATAAAACCATGCCAGTCAGTCTGGCTGCAAGTCGAAATCTGGTGGACTCGATTATCGGCAGACCGATGCAACTCCACGCCACAGTCTTGCACGTCACACCTGTGTGCCACAGGATGAAATTGTGGAGCCAGCGTGTGTGGGCATTGCTCGGCAGTGTTGTCCACCCAAAGCAAAGTCTCGCCAATGGCTTTTTCAGTCTTACTACTATTTCTGTAATACCCTCCTTATTTCCTTTCTCTTCCTCTCCTCCTAACCCTACCTAAAAAGACCAGTGGGCTATGGGACAATGGTGGTAGGAGTAGGCTTGGTGTAGCTGGAAACTCTTAGTCCTGACCTGCACACTGGCGGCATGAGTGTGATGGCCGCTTTCCATGTGACTGTGACCACATAGGAACTCTGTCCTGCATCTTTGACCGAGCAGGCCTATTCAGGAGTACTGCTGCTCACCCTAACTGGGGAAGGCCCTATAAAAGGTGGGCTAAACATTGGTGGTCACACCATCCCAGTCATTGGGCAGCTGCACCCAATGACGCACTGTATATGCAGCCGTAAAAGAAGGAATGATTATATAGTAAATTGTACTTCAAAGTAGGTGCATGGAATGTGCGCACCCTTATGGATGCCAGACACACACACAGTTCTGAAAGATGAACTACCTTAGTCTTGAGAGAACTTGCAAGATTTAACGTCGATGTTGCTACTTTAGCGAGACTAGAATACTTGGCTAAGGGCAAATCACAGAAGTTGGGTTAGGGTATACTTTCTTTTGGAAAGATAAAAACCCGGTAGACCATCGTTCCCAGGGTGTTGGCTTTGCAGTTAAGACCCAATTAGTAAAAGCCCATAACCTGACACCACATGCGATTAATGAAGGAATCGTCTCATTAAGGCTACCACTCCCGGAAAAAACCGACAGCTTGAAACTGCCATATCCCAAACTTCAGCTGGGGACAGTCTTCTTCTCTTAGGGGATTTTAACGCCAGAGTGGGGCGGGACCATGAACTGTGACACAACATAATCGGCAGGCAAGGCGTGGGAAACTGCAATGATTATCAGACAAGACAAAAATGAGGTTTTGATCAGGAGAAGCATGCCTGGAGCTGGTGACTGCAGGACGGACAACTGGCTGCTCATCACAAAAATAAAACTAACCCTCGAAGGAAGCCACGTACCATCCAACAAAACTAAGACGGAAGAAGATAAGACACTGGTAAATTAAAAAATCCTGATACATCTCGAGCTTTCCAAGCAGCAATCCATCAGAACCTACCAGCCAGAGAACCTGCAATTGACGCTGAATGGACTAACTTACGAGTTGTCATCAATGAAGCTGCGAGAACCGTAATCGGCCACCAGAGCAAACAGCTCCAGGACTTGTTTGACGACAATGACAAAGATATTAAGTCCCTCAACGCCAAATGGAAAGCTCGAATAGTCCTCTACCAAGACCCTAATTCCCACCCAAAGGCTAAATATGCACTAGCAATGTTCAGTGTCAAGCCAGGCTTTGAGAAATTCAAAATGAATGGTGGCAGCAAATGGCTCAAGACCTACAAGGTTATGCCAACTGTAGGTACCTTAAAAACTTCTTTGAAGGCACAAGGAAAATTTTTGGACCCAAGCACACTGCTGCAGGGACACTTTTGGCAGCAGACAACACCATCCTCACGGAAGATAAAGAGATCCAGAACTGTTGTGTAGAACCTTTCAACACCCTCCTGAACAGGAACTCATCAGCCCAACAAGACTGTCTCCGAAATGTGCCACAACATCTACCCCAATTATGGATGTCCCTGCCACCAATATTTCAAGAATTCAATGCAGCTTCAAAACAAAAGCGCCAAGGGACGGCCACGGGACTGGACAATATTTCTACTTAACTCCTGATCCATGGTGGTTTAGTCCTGAACACTCATCTTCACTCTCTCATGCTAAAAATATGGGAGGAAAAACAGGTCCCCAGTGATTGGAAAGACACACTCCTGGTCAGAAGGAGTAAGAGGAGAATGTGGGAATTATAGAGGGATATCCTTGTTATCAATTGTAGGGGATGTCATGGCAAGGATTCTACCAAATAGATTACAAAATGTAGCTGAAACAATCCTGCCAGAATCACAGTGTTGTTTTCCGGCCACCTAGAGAAACCATAGACATGATTTTCTGTGCTCGCGAACTACAGGAAAAATCAAAAGAACGGAAAAAACCTATATTCCTAATTTTCTACGACCTCAAAAAAGCATACAACAGCGTACCAAGAACAGCCATGTGGTCTATCCTCAATCGCTTCGGAATCCCTGAGCCTTTTGTTGACATGATCAGAGTCCTACATGATGGGATGACAGCTAAAGTAATCCACTTAAGCACCCTGTCAGCCCCCTTCCCAATCACATGTGGACTAAAACAAGGATGTGTATAACGGACCGTTTTCTCTTTATACTTACCTGCCATGCTATATGAAGTGCCCCACAGCAACCCAGGGATTGAGATAAAATACAGATTTGATGAAGGAATTTTCAAACTAGCCAAACTCCAATCCTAGCGCAACATCATTAATGTGATGGAGATACAGTATGCAGATGACAACGCTGCCGTAGTCCACACCCGAGCAGAACTCCAAGAATCAGTGGATAATTTCCATGCTGCCTACACGTGTTTTGGCCTAACAGTTAACAAGGCCAAAGCTAAGATATTGGCCCAGCCAAGACCAGGGGAAAATCCCCCAGTAACTAACATCACCATGAATGGAACCATTGAATGCGTCGAACACTTCCCATTCCTGGGAAGCATCCTTTCCACCCAGAGCACCTCATCCAAAGAGATTGAAAACAGGTTACAAACTGGCCACACTGCATATGGGAGACTATCCACCAGGAGGTTTACAAAGATGATGGTATATACTGTAACACCATTATAGCATCTACCCTGTTATATGCATGTGAGACTTAGGCCCTTTATAGTAGGGACCTCTTAAAACTGGAACAATTCCACCAGAAAAACTGAGCAATAATGAAAATCAAATGGAATGACTATGTGGCCAATACAGCAGTCCTTGAAAGAGCCAATGTCACCAGCATCGAGGCCTTGATCATGAAATGCCGCCTAAGATGGTCTGGCCATGTGATGTGCTTGGAGGACACAAGACTACCAAAGAAAATACTCTTCAGTGAGTTAGATATGGGCAATCATCTTAGAGGCTGCCCTATGCTTCGATTTAAAGACCAGCTGAAGAAATCCCTCAAGGAAGATAACATTGACCCCATCACTTTCGAAGCTTCAGCAAATAACAGGAACGAGTGGAGAAGCAAAATTAAAGTGGGCACAGATCTCTTTGAAGAGAATAGAAGAGCCAACCTGTTAGCTAAATTACAGCAATGGTCAGAAAGAGCAAATCAACCACAACCCCCTCCCATGATTCAGTGTCATCAAAACTCTTGATTATTCAGGGCACAAATTGTTAATACAAGCCATAAGAAGGCTCACCCCCCCAACAATAATTAACCTACTATGACCCTCTCCTATTCAACCTTCTGTTGGGACTGAAAACTATGATATTTGGACACAAGTACATGCTGATCACGACTAAACAAGCCTATACAGTCATACCTCTCAACACGAAAGAATCTGCATACAAAATTTTCCCACTGCGAAAGAGATGCAAAGGATTTTACGACTCGCATTGCGAAAAATGTTTTGTGCAACGAAAGGAGGTACGGTACAAGAGCCCGACTGTCTTCGAGGCTGATTTTAAAAATTGCGCCGCCAACCTGCAATCTCGCCATCATCCTCCCTTGCTCCCATTGGTTATCTCCCTACTCAGATGCCAGTTACAGTCATAAGATCCTGCTCTCCTATTGGTCAGCTTTTACTGTACTGTATCCCATCCTGCATGTATGCATTGGCGTTCCACAGCCATTTTGTTTCGGTAGCGTTCGTACGCATTGACTTTGTGTTTGTGATTTCACTTTCGTGACTATTGTACTATATTGTGTTGCAATATTACGTTGTTTTACTGTATTAGTCAAGGGTCCTTAGAAAGTTTCTGATGTGCAGGGAAGGAAGACGATGATGCTTTCTATGGGGACAAAGATGGAAATAAAAAATTATGAGACTGGCATACGGTGAAGTGTGATTGCGAAGGAATATGGCTGAAATCCCTCTACGATAGGAACGATCCTGAGTCATATCAGGAAATTTTTAAGAAGCAGGCAGAAATAAGCTTCATTGGATAGTTTTTTTTTTAAAGAGAGGCTTGCAGTACTAGTAGGTCAGGAGGAAGCTTGAATGAACCAAAAAGAAAGAAAAGTGGCAGTGATGAAGCAAATGCATAATTAAATTGAGAAAATACAGAGCGTAAAGTAGAAAAAAAAAATTAGACCCCCCCAAAAAAAAGTTTGAAGTACAGTATGTCGTAAAGTTGTGTTGATATTTTCTGCCATTTGTAAATGTGCTTCCTAATATTAAGTGTTAATGTTTTCTGCATTTTTACTATATTGCAAAGTTAAGTGTTTGTTTTCTGCCATTTATTAACGTTTTCTACCATTTGTCATCCTTCTCTACCACCCTGCCACTTTGCTCTCGGACATCCCCTCACTCCAAAGGTATGATTCCACATTTTTGTTACTGTATTTTTACTGAATGCTCTAATTATACATTTTTTTTTACAGATTACTAATGGTTAGGTTATTACTGAATGATCCAAATGATTGTACAGTACTGTATTTTATTGAGTTAAGCCTTCATATAACTTTTAATGCGGTGTTTTTGTAGGGCCTGGAATTTATTAGGCTATTTACATGTAAAATGTGACTCACAACACGAAAAAATCGTGGTACGAAGGCCACTACGGAAATGGAGTAAATCTAGATGTTAGGAGTATAATATATGGCTTATTGGAATATGAAAATGCTTCTAAATGTGCAAAATTTAAATGTGCAAAATTTATCATTAATCAAAAGCAAACCAATAAATTCTGTGATGTGAGGTATTACTGTAGTCATATTGTTATTCTATAGCATAGCAAAAGATTTTTTTCTCACATGAAAGTTATTAATTGAATGAGGTAAAATTATTTTGATAAAGAGAATGGATCAAAGGGAATTGATAGAAATGTCAAGTAAATATGAATAAATATGAATAAAAAACCAATGCACTTTGAGGCCAAGAAGTAAAAATATGATGTGAAGAACTTTTGCTTCTCAATACACTGTGCCATACTGTGAACACCATAGGAAGTATTCTTCTGTTTATGAACATTTTTACATTCTAATTGAGTTATATTATTATTTAACCAAACCGTGAGTTGTTATTCCACTATCTTAGTTCTGGCACAAAACTCATGTTTAGAAAGAGTTCAAAATTAGTTGAAGATATATATTTAAGAATTTGGCTAGGGGGGGAGAGACTAAATGGAAAGGAGATGACTATGAGATTTAGGAGTCACCTGGGGTGTAAAGTTTCCTTTTTACTTCTTTTGCAATATGTTTTTGGAATTTTAGAATTTTGTTTGGTACTTGAATTTAATGTTAACACTTATGTTTTTTTAACTGTTATTGACCATTATCGTTACTTATTAGGGTCAAACAAGCAACAACATATAATGACTTCAGTCATTCACAAAATTACTAATTACCAGATTCGTTAAGAGAACTCAAGACCCTTTCTCTACATTAGGAATTCATTGCGTTGTGTTACAAAGATAAATGGTCATACTATATTCTATTGAGCTTTGCCCCAATTATTACTTACTTGGTTTCATATGAAGTTCTTACCGAGTTCGGATTACAATAGGCACGGGTAAACCACGATACCACATATAAATATTTGATTTTACCCAGTCACGGAATCCCACGCACAGATATGCATATCCCTAGCGAATTATCCCATCCAAGGTAACTAAATATTATATGATACTCATCCAAACTTCGGTTGATTAATTCATCCACTTCATTAAATGCTGGGAAGGAACGGCTTTGTTAATCAAATGAAATTCTCTTCATCCTGATTAAGTCCACTGAAGACTACACTACAAGCGTTGAGACTTGAGAAGTGATAGACAGCAACTGCGGCCGTTAGCTCTGTTGCCTTTGTCGTAAAAATAATGCGTTCGCTCTCTCTCCCAAAGTCACGACTTCCGCTTCGTTCGCTCACGACAAAAGAAAACAACAAAACGAACGAAACCAACTATTCAATGCAAACCGAACGAAACTATTCAAACAACTTACATCGCATTGTTAACCACTAATACAACTATTCACAAGACAATATTCCTTGGTAACAATGCTTATTACAATTAAATATAAACAAAACCTTCATTTGTACAGAAACCTGCACATTTCCACTCAACGCAAAAAGAACATTTTCCATATACAATATGAACATGGATATTCAATAACAATTGATTTCCCATGTCGTTATTGTAAGTAACGACAACCATATTGGCCATTTATCAACAAAAGGTAACCTTTCTCAAAATAGTGAAAGTTCTACTTAATATGACTTAAGATTTTTATCTAAAGTTTATTATTTCAGATTATAAGCCTACTATTTTATTGAATTGTAGGTAAACTAAAGCAGATACACTTGGAAGGCTTTTTTTCCTTTTAGTAATAGTATTCTGTTAAAAATGGTAAATTGAAGTAAGTATAGTCTTGGAATGAACTCCACCTTTGTGAGTTTACAGTTTATAAACCCAAATTTTTCAATATTAAACTTAGCCGGTGATCATATAGCTGTCAGCTCTGCTGCCCGACAGAAAAACCTAAGGACAAAATACGCCAGCGATCGCTATACAGGTGGGGGTGTACATCAACAGCGCCATCTGTCGAGCAGGTACTCAAGTACTCCATGTCAACACAGAACCAATTTTCTCTCTGTCGTGCCACTGGCAAGACCTACTAAAATACGCTGTTACTAACTGGATTTGTTTTCACAACTATTTGGTGAAGTACACTATTCTAGTTTTGAGCTTTCGCTATGCAGGGGTTTTATCTTCATCTCAAAACTTGAACTCGTTTTGGATAGATTTAATTATGGTGACTAAGAGAGTATGGACTCTCTTTCACTTTTAAATGGCCGACCCTTCCCTTAGACGGAAGTGTGTTTAGGTTTTTAGTAATTGCTTAACACGTTATAGATCTATATATTTTATATCTCTCCGCCTTTATTAGGCCTCTTCGATTAACTTTCCATTTATTATAAACATATAAAAAGAAATTTTTATGTTTTGTTTATTTGCGACCTTTCCTGATAGTAGGCGGTCCTAACTTGGAACCGAAGGTAATCAACGTTGAGCCCGTTATATCGTATTTAGCCTTTAAAGAATTTAAAACTTTTTAAATTTAATGTTTTATGAAAGAATTTCTTTGATAGTCTTCGTACTGTTTTCAAAGATGAACTAACGTTTAGTTTTTTTAGACTACGCAGTTGTTGACGTTCAGGACGTTCAACATGCGCTCTATCGTTACGATAGAGAGAGAGTGTATCACGGTTTCACTTTGCAGTAAGAGTAATCGATTCTGACGTTTCGTTCATTCTTTCTTAACTTAAATGGTTTAAATTCTAAATTAAAGGAACTTTTTATTTGGAAAACCTTTCAGTTTTTTCCTTTAGCCATATAACATGTTTTTTTGACGATATATAATTGGGCTCTTCTCTCAGGTGCGAAATCAAGAGAGAAAGAGAGAGAGAGATAGAGACGGAGGGAGAGAGAGGAGAAAAAACGTTCCGTTCAAGCGGGTAACGTTGTTCTCGTGTCACTCTCCTCCCTAGTCGCTGTACGGGGAAGAAGGTAAAACGTTTCTAGGGTTTTATTCTTGTCCCCAGGCTATGTGCGGTGAGAGATTGTAAACGTAGTTTAATTGAACTAGTGTTTAGTCTCTTTCCCAGCCACTGAATTCTTTATCTTTATATGTTTTCTGTTTTTGCTAGTATTAATGAGCTGCATTATACGACTGTTTTCGCAATTACTACCTTTTAATGAGGGGTAGAATTGCGTGTTTCAGGTAGAAATCAGTAAAAGTTTCGATTTCAGTGAAATAAGTGTAAAACAGAAAATCGAAGTGATAAAGTGATATGCGCAAAGTGTTACAGTGTTGCGTCCGAGGGTTCGTCTGTTCGTGCCTGTCGTTCACCTAGTCCGGGACCTCTTGCAAGCTCCCAAGCCCAGGGGAGAAGTAATGTCGAACGACTTATGGGTTCGTCAGGATTTGATCAACGAACAGACGTTTTCCCTCCGTGGTTTCGGGCGTATCTACCCAAGATCGCCCCACCCACACAAAGACGAGAGAGCCCATTTACTTCTCGTCTGCGGAAGAGGTTTCTCGTAAGAAACCTTGGACCAAGGTCTCGCAGCTTATTAAGTGCAAGTCGGTCCCTTCCGCGCAAGTCCAACGGCCCAGGTGTAGCCACTGGGTCAGTTCGGACTCGCTGCAGTCTTCCGACGGCTGCTCACCTCCTAAGAGAGGCAAAGCGGTACCGCAACAGGCAGTAACACCGTCTGTTGCCGCACCTGCTACTGTAGACCCTAAGTGGTCTTTGCTACAGTCTATGCAGACACAGTTAGCATCTTTTATGCAGGAGTATCGTGCGGAGCAGGTTGACGCTGCACCCGTTAGCCTACAACCAACCACGGTTGTGCGTACAGTAGACACTGACGCTACCTGCTCCCGCACTCCGCTTGTGAGAGTTCCACCTCCCATGCGCAGTGTACCCTGCCAGCCGCACGTTGACGTTCACAGACGCACGCTACCCTCCGTTGACGTTCGCGAGTTGCCACAACAACAGGAGGGTGGAGTTAAGTTGCTTTGTTTTGACACTGTGCGTCAACCTCCGCAACCCACTGTGGTTACCGCTACTCGCCCGCAGCAGACTAGTCAGTCAGGAGTAGAGGCTTTGCTTCCCCACACAGCTATGGTTGTTGCCAGCTCACAGACTGTCAAGCAGTTACATGACGTTGCCTTCTGGTCTGCTACTAATGCACCAGTGCTGTATGTCCTCACGCACCTATTGTGGTTGACAGTTCAGTTTTTGGCAGTTCACAGACTGTCAGGCAGTTACATAACGTTGCCTTCTGGTCTGCTGCTAATGCACCAGTGAGACCCTCACTGAGATACCTAGCTTTTCTCGGACAAGGTTCCTGTAGATGAGAAAGTGCTGTTCTCCCTCCTACTGATATTCCTTTGAGGACTCTGTCATTTGGAGAGGAGCCTTAAGCTGCTTAGCCTCCTATGGACTTTAATTAAATCATGATGATTTTTTAAGGATCTTCGTCCGGATCTTGTAACTGCTGCTCCTCGTTCGCCTCACGTCAGAACTTACACTAGGCCTAGCTACTTCGAAGCCGTTGTTGTTAAGCTAGTGCTCTCTCGCTCTCCTAGAGAGCGTTACGTTGGCTAGGCGACTGGTTTTGCACCAGGAGGAGTTTTAGGGATACAGCCTTTGATTTCCCTTCTTTTAAACTGGCTTATAGAGCGAGAGTCTGATAGGACACGAGAGAAGTTCTCGGCTTGGGAGTTCATGCCTCTGCCCAGGTAGACTTCTCAATTCTGGTAGACTCGCCCTGGCGCCTAGCCAGGAGACGCTCCAGTTGTTTACAGGTCAACTTCTCAACTTTTGTCGAGCCTTTGAAGTTTTGCTGTACTATTATGCACACATAACAAGGCTTCCAGGGATGGTAAATGGTTCCGCCTCAGTCGCTAACCCCGTCTGTTGCCACACCTGCTCCCGTAGACCCTAAATGGGCTTTGCTGCAAGACATGCAGTCCAAGCTTGTGTCCTTGATAGAGGACTTAATTACGGAGAAGAACCTTCTGGCCAACAACCTTCCTACCGGTTGGTTGTGCGCCCTGTTGACGCTGAGGTATCCTACTCGCGTCTGCCAGTTGAGGTGGTTCCTCCACCGATGCGACCCAGTGTGGGTTGCCAGTCGCACGTTGACGTTAAGCGACGCTCGGAGGTGGTTGTTGACGTTCAGTGTGTCACTAGGAAGACGTTCAACAACCAGCAGAGGTGACTTGTTGTGACGCAGTGCGTCAACCTCAGCAACCCGGTAGGGTGTTGACTGCACAACCCAGACAGTCTAGACAGTTTCGGGTTGACGCTGTACTTCCTCGCGCAACCATGGTTGTTGACAGTTCACAGACTGCAGTAGTGCCATGATATTGCGTCCGGCTCCGTCATGCATCCACCAGTGCGACCGGATTCAGCGAGTCAGACGTTGCCCACTCCGTTGCCGTTTCCTCATCAGTTTCAGATGAGGAACCCTCTGATGAGGATGTTGCTGAACAAGATGATCAACCCCCAGCCCTGCTATCCATCCAGAAGATGCTGAAGAAGGAACGCTGCCCAGTCAGGCTGTGGATGAGTCTGGTAGGGACACTGTCATCCGTGGATCAATTTGTGTCACTAGGAAGACTACACCTCCGTCCTCTTCTATACCATCTAGCTTTTCACTGGAAAAAGGACAAGACGCTAGAAGCGGTCTCGATCCCGGTTTCCGGAAAGATAAAGTCTGGTCTGATTTGGTGAAAGGACTATATCAACCTTAGAGAGGGTCTTCCCCTGACTGTTCAGACTCCCAACCACGTTCTCTTCTCGGACGCATCGGACGTAGGCTGGGGTGCGACATTAGACGGTAGGGAATGCTCGGGATTATGGAACTCGAGTCAAAGGACAATGCATTTCAACTGCAAGAAGCTACTGGCAGTACGTCTGACCTGGAAAAGCTTCAGGTCTCTCCTTCAAGGCAAAGTGGTGGAGGTGAACTCGGACAACACCACGGCTTTGGCGTACATCTCCAAGCAAGGAGGGACCTACTCTCTGACATGGTACGAGATCGCAAGGGACCTCCTCACCTGGTCAAAAGGTCTAGACATTTCACTAGTAACGAGGTTCATCCAAGGCAACTTGAATGTCATGGCAGATTGTCTCAGTCGGAAGGGACAAATAATTCCAACAGAATGGACCCTCCACAAGGATGTATGCAAGAGACTTTGGGCCACCTGGGGCCAGCCAACCATAGATCTCTTCGCAACCTCGATGACCAAGAGGCTCCCAATATTTTGCTCACCAATCCCGGACCCAGCAGCAGTTCATATAGATGCCTTTCTACTTGATTGGTCACATCTAGATCTATAGGCATTCCCTCCGTTCAAGATTGTCAACAAGGTACTGCAGAAGTTCGCCTCTCACGAAGGGACAAGGTTGACGCTAGTTGCTTCCCTCTGGCCCGCGAGAGAATGGCTCACCGAGGTACTTCGATGGCTAGTAGACGTTCCCAGAACACTTCCCCTAAGGGTGGACCTTCTACGTCAGCCACGCGTAAAGAAGGTACCCCAAGGCCTCCACGCTCTTCGTCTGACTGCCTTCAGACTATTGAAAGACTCTCGAGAGCTAGAGGTTTTTCGAAGGAGGCAACCAGAGCGATTGCTAGAGCAAGGAGAACATCCACCCTTAGAGTCTACCAATCGAAGTGGGAAATCTTCCGAAACTGGTGCAAGTCAGTATCCGTATCCTCGACCAGTACCTCTGTAACTCAAATAGCTGACTTTCTCTTATATCTGAGGAAAGAATGATCTCTTTCAGCTCCCACTATCAAGGGTTACAGAAGCATGTTGACATCAGTCTTCCGTCACAGAGGCTTAGATCTTTCCAACAATAAAGATCTACAGGACCTCCTTAAGTCTTTTGAGACCACGAAGGAGCGTCGTTTGGTTACACCTGGTTGGAATTTAGACGTGGTACTAAGATTCCTTATGTCAGACAGGTTCGAACCGCTACAATCAGCCTCCCTGAAAGATCTCACCTTTAAGACTCTTTTCCTGATATGCTTAGCCACAGCTAAAAGAGTCAGTGAGATTCATGCCTTCTGCAAGAACATCGGATTCTCATCCGAAACGGCTACATGTTCTACAACTTGGTTTTCTAGCCAAACACGAGCTGCCTTCTCGGCCTTGACCAATATCGTTCGATATTCCAAACTTATCGTATGGTTGGAAATGAACTAGAAGAGTCTTATGTCCTGTAAGAGCTCTTAAGTTCTTTTAAAAACCTTTACGAGGCCCGTCTGAAGCTTTATGGTGTTCAGTTAAGAATCCATCTTTGCCTATGTCAAAGAATGCTTTATCCTATTTTATCAGACTGTTAATACGAGAAGCTCATTCCCATCTGAATGAGGAAGACCAAGCTTTGCTGAAGGTAAGGACACACGAAGTTAGACCTGTCACAACTTCCGTGGCCTTTAAACAAAATAGATCTCTGCAAAGTATATTCGACGCAACCTATTGGAAAAGCAAATCAGTGTTCGCGTCTTTTTATCTTAAGAATGTCCAGTCTCTTTACGAGAACTGCTACACTCTGGGACCATTCGTAGCAACGAGTGCAGTAGTGGGTGAGGGCTCAACCACTACAATTCCCTAATTCCATAACCTTTTTTAATCTTTCTCTTGAAATGTTTTATTATTGTTTTTGGGTTGTCCGGAAGGCTAAGAAGCCTTTCGCATCCTACTTGATTTGGCGGGTGGTCAAAGTCATTTCTTGAGAAGCGCCTAGATTAGAGGTTTTGATGAGGTCCTTTAGTATGGGTTGCAACCCTTTTTACTTCAGCTCCTAGGAGTCGCTCAGCATCCTATGAGGATCGCGAGGCTCAGTAAGGAAGACGTACTTAAAAAGGCAGAGTAATTGTTCAAGTCGACTTCCTTACCAGGTACTTATTAATTTTATGTTTGTTATTTTGAATAACTGCTAAAATGAAATACAAAATACTTAGCTCTTAATGTTAACATATTATGCTGGTCTCTACCCACCCCCCTGGGTGTGAATCAGCTATATGATCACCGGCTAAGTTTAATATTGAAAAATGTTATTTTCATTAGTAAAATAAATTTTTGAATATACTTACCCGGTGATCATAAATTAAAGGACCCTCCCTTCCTCCCCAATAGAGACCCAGTGGGCAGAGGAGAAAATTGGTTCTGTGTTGACATGGAGTACTTGAGTACCTGCTCGACAGATGGCGCTGTTGATGTACACCCCCACCTGTATAGCGATCGCTGGCGTATTTTGTCCTTAGGTTTTTCTGTCGGGCAGCAGAGCTGACAGCTATATGATCACCGGGTAAGTATATTCAAAAATTTATTTTACTAATGAAAATAAAATTTTTCTCTCTCAGTGGTGTCTTATAGACCTGTTAGATAGTTTTGTGTGTTACTTTTGTGCACTACTTCTTCTTTGTCTACATCTTTTCCCACTTCTATGTGGGAAAAGATGTAGCTTTTGGAGGTTCTTTGAAATAGGTTCCAACCTCTTAATATTTTGTTTTAATGTGAAGTTATGTTGGTTTATCATTTTGATTTAAAAAAAACCATGATAGGGTTTTTGTTGAAATCGGTAGATTTATGAAAAACCAAAAGGAATTCCAAGTCATCTGTGTGGATGTACGAGAAGCCAAAAGGAATTTTAGGTCCTCTGGGTGTTTGTAAGTGAAACCAAAATGAAGTTTAGGTTCTCAGATTTCTTTAGAATGTTCTTGTCTCTTGCAGGTCTCATGGACAACAGCGCTTCGTCAGATTGTTGTAAATTGCTATAAATATCATGGTCGTGATGACTTATTACCTGCGTTTAATGAAGATGATGATAAAAGTCAAGTATGTATATTGTTCAGTTTATGTTATTGATGACTTTAATTTTGATTTTGTACAAAAGTAAATTGTCATTTTGAAATTCCTTTATTTTATAGAAATCGCATTTTTAAAATGTACTCCTTGGAAAATTGTTCTTAATTTCTAGAGGCTGGACAGGATATGCTTACACGGGGTGACTATGCATTGGTTTAATTTTTTTGTCATAAGTATTTGTGAAAATACCATCGAAACATATATCTTTTACTGAAGATATTGCAAGAGCTATATCAGTGGTTGTTTTAATGCTAAAGAGCTACTTCAGTTTGAGTATCAAAGAGTCTACATTAACTCAATGGATATTTTTTATTTTTTGTCATTGAAGGTCGGCACACAGGGTAACGCCACATATTCAGGTCCAGTGGTTCAAACTATCAGTAATCCAGATGGCACAGTCTCTATTGTCCAAGTTGACCCCAATAACCCTGTAATTCAATTACCTGATGGTACAACTGCACATGTCCAAGGAATTGCTCATGTAAGTACCAAATTTTTTGAAGTTATTATTTCATTTAGTAATGTTAATTAGGTAAGAATCTTTTTTGGATTTTACTAAATTTTTTTGTTTGTATTGATTTGTGGAGCGATTCATATACGTTCTAGTAGTTTATTTGATTTTTTTTTTGTAATATTAATATCCATAAATAAGATAAACTAGTGTACCGAGGCCTAATTCCTAGAAAGGCAAAATGGCCAGTTTCTAATCTCTATATAGAGAATTTTCAAAATATTCTCAATGCTGTATAGAGGGAGTCCCCTCATCCTGTATGCCATTATACTTTACCCAGCTTGGCTTAAAAATTGAGGGGATAGGTAGATAACCGATAGTGCTTTTGTAAGATTTTGATTTTCCTCAGTCTCCTCATCACTGAAGGCAGTTATGAAATTAATATTTTATATGATTTTATTTGCTTGTCAATTGATGCGCATTGTTTAAAGGGTATGTTATGGGTTGTTACTAGAACTCGAAAGTTATTTAGGAAGGAATCATATTTGTTTTGATATCTGGATTTGAGTTTCAATATGATATGTTTTCACAACTTTGGGTCTTACTGAAGTAATTTATCAAAAAAGTTCACACTTGATTAGTAACTCTATAAAATATAGTCTTTCTTGTCTAAGTATCCCATGCCCCCGCTGCTTGCTAGACAATATAACCTCAGTTTTACACTTTCAAGAGATTCCTGGCACTCTTACTCATCTGTAATTCTTTGTCAGCATCTTCTGTAATTACCAGATCGTCTGCATACCACTCTTTCGATAAATTTTTCTTCCTAATCCCGTTACTCAGTATATTAATAATTAGCCCATTCTAAAAGGGATTGGATGCTATTCTTTGATGTAAGCCCACTTAAGTTTCTGTTTGGTAGTAGGCTGTTACTGTGTCTGTCCTCGTTCTTACATAATTTCGGCAGATGTAATGTTATTTTTCTGACACATTTCTCTGTTACTGTATACCCCAAAACACCATTCCCCTTGGTATTGTATCAAATGCCTTTGCTAGGTTTAAAAGCTTCTGATTACCTTTCAGGACCTTTACCTGTAGCTTTCTTATTATAAAGACTGCATCAACTGTACCTATCCCTTAAATGAAACTGTACTGCTGTTCACCAATCTTCACAATTGCTCATAATCAATAACTATTCTTTCTAAAACCTTCAGCAAACTTTCTTTTAGTTTGATTCCTCCTGTAATTACCACACTTTATACCATCGCCCTTTTGCCAAAACACATTTACCATCTGACTTTCTTCCCAGTCATTTGGCATCGCTTTTTCTTCGCTTTTTGCTCTCAATTCAGTATCCATTCTTCCCTCTATACTAAGTACAGTATCTTAGATATTTCAATTTGCACCTCTGATGGTCTGGGTGCTCTATCACTTTTCATTTTACTTATTACTTACAGCTTTAGTTTTGTTTAAGAAATATTTTAGTTTTGTTAAAAGAATATTCTTTAACTCTTTAAATTATCATAAAAAAGCCCGAAAAATGCAAACAAAACTTTGCCATTGTTAAACATAGCGATCTTGTCAAGAATTATAATTTTACAAGAAATATTGTTTTGCCACTTTGTGTGGTGTGAATGAAAATGAAAAGTTTCAAGATCTGAGCTTTTGCAAGCAGTTTTTAAAACTTATATGTTCGTTAGTAATGAGCAAAGATGTGGAGAAAAATTTTATTTCTGTAGTAAAATGGGTATAAATCTTGTGTATCTCAGTAAGAGGATTAAAACCAAGATTCAGTTGGTTACCCCTGAGAGATTTAAGTAATATTTTGGTAGTGGTTAAATCACCCGAGAAACAGTCTTTGACGAAATTTACCAAAATAATTTCAAGATCATATAGTATTGAAAATTGAATGGTTCTCAAGTTCAACAGAAATGTTGAAGAATCACTTAATTCAGCTTTCAGGAAGTTTATTAGTAAAATAAGAGCTCTATGTCACTATATTAATTTTATATACCTTTTAGTTTACTTGTATTTCCTGTTTCCCAATCTCACTGAATGATAGTTTTCTTTGTATTGAATGATTCAATGGACTGGGCATAGAAAGATATGAAGGCATATTGGAAAGGGGTCTCCCTTTGGGTTGAGAAAACTTTTCTTCTGAAAATTCTTTATGTTGAAGAAATCGGCCACCCTGTTTATCTTGGCATTGAACTTGAGCAGAAGTGTGTTTGGAATTTGGAGGAAATAATTGCAAAGAATTTTCCAAATTCTAGTAACATGTTTGAGAATTTCCTTTATAATGTTCTATAGAATATTTCATATGTAAGTATAAGGTACATTGCCAATGAGTTTTTTTTTTTTTTTTTTTTTTTCCCCCAATTTTGAGGGATTGGTAATTTTTTGTATTCTGAGATGACCAAATTGAATAAAATTTCACTTAAGATTTAGATTTATCTGAATTTACTTGGAATCCATTATCACGTAATATAACACAAAAGTATTGCTATGGGTAATTTTGCATACACTGTGCATGCTTAAAGCCATTAGTGCATGTGAATTTCTATTAATGAGCTTCGACTTGTAAGGTTGCTTATCTTTCTAACCTGGGATGGAGATTAGTTTACTAATACAAGTAAGGATTCTCTGCTTGTTTAATTTTTTATGTAATCCTGTATGTGGCTGTTATTTCCTGTGGATTTTGTTTACATTGGAGACCTAGTAGTGCATGTGGTGTTTTAGCTTGTACTAACTGTTTATTTATTACGACCACCGTAATTTTATGCTGCCTTTATTTCACATTTAACAATCATCTGGAACAGTTTTTATTTTATTGAAAGGCCTCACTACATCTGTATGATATTTCACTTCACACCTCATTACTCTCTCCGACTTTAGAGAGAGTGTATTTTGAGTAACAATAAAGCATTGACATGCCTATATCTTCGTCTCCCCAGGACACGCTGTTTGTTCTTGATTGTTATTATGCCAAAATCTTATCGTTCATATTATTTTAGAAATATATCTCCATTATTGCTCTTGATTTATTATTTTCTTTGGTGGTGGTATTTTGCTTAATTTTCCCGTGTTCCGGGAGCTGACTTTTGCCTGTCCCGTGCAGGGCCACTATGTGATAAATTCCTTCTTATTTTTGCTGTTCATTCACCTTTTTTAATCTTTATTAAATTTATTAGGGATTTCTTCTCCCACTTTTAGTTGCATTTTTCTTCCTTAGTGTATTCAGCAGGTGAATTATTTTTTTTTTTTTTTTTTATCTTCACAGCAACCTGTTACCTTTACTTCTCTGTGAAGTGTTTCTGTTTGTTACATGTACTTTATTTAAATAATTATTTGTTCCAACTCAGGAACTTACCTCGAACTACTTTCATAGGAGTTACCTGGAACCTCCTCTCAAACGACCAGAGTTTTGTGTAGTTTACCCTACTCCCGTTTTCTGTAATGGTAGGCCTAGGCGGAAGGATACGTGCCCTGAGGGCAATGCCGAGGCAGGCCACATGTGAGCTTGGGTCGCGACCTTCAGTAAGTTCTCTGGTCGCGTCGTGATATCATCTTGACGCTCCTCATATCTCAGTGCGACCCTTTGTGTTGTGTACCGCGTAAGATGCTCATTCCCATGTTAGCATTGTATTCTCGCGTGTGTGCTGGTCCACATAAACATTGGAACACCTTGTTGTCAATGGTCTTTGGAAAGGTTATCACTTCCTTACTCTGGAGACAAGTCTCCTATCATTGCCTTGGTTGGTCCTTTCCGACTGCTGTTTTCGTGATAGCAAGAAGTTTTAGATGATAAAAAAGCTTAATATTTGTGAAGGGAGCAATTGAGGAAGTGTCTTCCAAGTTACTAGGCCTCTGAAATCCCCTGTTAATCTTCACTTAAGGATTTTGAAGGTTGACGACTATTTATTGACATTGGCCAAGTGAACACATTGCTTTGGTTAACATTTTTTCCGGGTGGAGACTGATATCTATAAGGAAATTAATTAGAAAGGGGAACTTTCTGGCCTCACTGAAATTTAAAGAAGATGCCCCTCAAGTAAGTTCCTCAGTTTATTTTAGAAGGAAAGTTTTCAAGTTATCGGTTCTCTGCGGCATTAGTCAATGATTCCTCAAGTTTTCATAAAGATTGTCATCGGCCATTACTTTGTTCCACTGGGTCAGGATCCATATTCACTGTTCATGCCTTTTTCTTTCTCTCTCTCTCTCTCTTTGTTTTTTTTTTTTTTTTTATTCTTATTGTGCTCTGTTGTTCCTTGTTTCTGCTGGCAAAATTGGAGAATGGTTATCTGATTGCCATGAATGCCACTTTTGGATGTGAATTGATATTCAAAGAGACAGATTTCACTGTTAGCAATGGTTATTCGAGTCTTGATTGAATACTCTAGTGATTGACAAACCTTGGCAGGTGATTATAAGTCACCTGATATCCCTGGAAAGGTAAGTCCTACACAGCGGCATTGAGATTTGATCTTGAACTACAGTGGCCTAGTTGCTTGGGAAGTGTTGTCAGTGTTCTAAGAGCTCCTAGTTGTGATATTGAACAAGGTTTTGCAGTAGTTTTTTGATGGCTTCAGAAGGAGAATCTTTGGTGGGAGATGCCTTTAGTTCCTTTAGGGCTAGAGATACTCTTGTTCATGGATGTGTGTTAATTTATGGTTGTGGTGGTAAGGTGCTTGATCTTATGATGAAAGATCCTCGGTTACCAGAACAATTCGGGCATATATTTTTCTTGGAGCTGAAGAATTTAGGATGAGAGGTCCTTTGTTATGAGAAGAAAAATACTGGCATGTTTTTTCTTGGATCTTTCTAGCATTTGTGAAGTCATTGGAAGTGGGAACCTTTACCTTGTGTCTGACAACAAAATTATAATCCCTTACCTAGGTATCTAGATTTTATGGATCTTTTGGAACACTATAATTTAATCATTCCCAAGTTAGTTTTGGGAACTTGAAATGTTCTATACTTTTTGAAACCCACAGCAGGAACCTCAAGGTCTTCCTGCTAAGGTGATCTTTATTCAATGTTTGCAAGGTTCTTTGGTAAGTTTATATAAACTGTGCTAGTTGGTATGTTCACTGCTTGTCAGTTGGCTTCTGGGGTACTGCTCACAAGATTCTTTTACATTGGATTTTGGTAAGTTGTTGCAGCAGCGTAAGTACTAGTGTCGTCTAGCTCCCAGGTGACCTTCATTGCTAACGTCTGTTACTACAACGAGTTGTTTATCAACATCCTGGCTCTGTGGATAAGCAGTCATCTCCCTCGGTTCAAACCTATTAAAACAGTTCCCCTTTACAGATCATATTATGGGGTCTAATTCTTGTATCTTCCTTGATGAAGATTATCAAGAGAGCACCGTGATGGAAAGGCTGCGGGGAAATTGCAGCGACTGCAATTGTTATCCCATTTCAAGCCTTGACAAGTAATCTTTCACAAGAATTGTAGGACATATTCATTACTTTTTGCTAGAATGTCTATTTTGATGACTGTATACTTTACTTTTTAGTTATATTTCATAAGGTGAAACATACGAGACAAACTTTGTTGCTTTGCCCACTCTTTTTCCAGGTCTTTGGCAAAACCTCCTAGCTGGGGTTTAGCTGTAATTTTTTTGGAACTTGCTTACATCCCTTTAAATCTCTTTTGAGTCTTCATACTTTGATTTGGTGGCAAAAATGGTGTTCAGGTTCTTTCTTCCTTCTCTTTCAAAGTAATTGTTATACATTGGACTCTTACACATCAAATTTCATGGCAAAAACTTGATGAGAAGGCACCTTAGACTGAGTGTTGTTTTTGCATATATCGTAATATTCAGGTGTCCAAGAACATATTTTGTTTTGGGCAGTATGAAGTTATTACAGGAACTTACTCTGATGTGTCAGAATGTCTTTTCTTGATAAAAGATTAAGGAGCATATGCACTCTTGCTTTTTCATTTGCCCTCAGTATAATTTGAATCTAGCAGTCATCCTTCTAGCAGGTTCTACCTGTTAAAGGTTTTCTTAAGAAATGACTCTTAAGCATTTTGATCTTTTTCCATCAAATCTGATTTCAATGGTGGATGATGTATTATTTAGGGTTAGGAAGTGTATCGTCTCCTTATGCTGCTGATAGTTCTCAATTCTCATCATCTGAAGTACAAGCCATTATTCTTTTGTAAATAGGCCCTTGAAACACCCTCTTGTGTAGAATTTTCATATTTATTATGGATACCATGACCCTTTTCTTTTTGACCCGAGGATTGACTTTTGATTTTTGTCTTCAGTTCCCTCATTGTTTGGTCTTTCTGCTGTTTTGTATAGATGGCTCTTTGGTCCACCACAAATTTTTATTTTGGCAATATGTGATTAGTGAGGAGAGTAGGGGCCTCTTAATATGGAATTATACAAATGGTGTAGTCTACGATTATTCAGAAGAAAGGCAACATGTTATTAATTGGTTTTTAATATAAATGTGTTATTTGCCAAAGATATTTTTTCCACTAACTTAGCAGACAAATTTTAGGTACATTTATTATTTTATTCAATCTTACTGTTGAGGAAAACCTGATTTTGTGGATTGAGGGTAGAATGTTTCATAATTTCTTGAGTGTTCTAAATTGCTGTAATAAGGAACTAAAGAATATTGTAGCTATCATGGTTTGTTTATTAATTTTAGAAATAACTCGCAATATTATTTGGGGTGTTCATACCATTGCTTGCAAAGAAATCAGGTTCATAATGGCACTGTTACACTTTACAGTACTTTGCATTGTGATAAAATGAACTTTAGAGTTTAAAGACTAACAAGGAGAAAATACTCTTATATTATACATTGGCTAGCTTTGAAAGAATAAAAATGCTTGACGACCATAAATTTTCTATATGATTATTAAGATTTATTTGGAAAAAATTAATTTATTATAGAACAGCAATTGTATTATTAGATGAAATCATGGTCTAAATTAAAAAATTTTTATTCAATACAGGATCGCTTTGCAATTTTGAGATTATATTTTCATATTTTTATGATTGAATGGAAACTTAGTTTATTTACGATGATAAAGGATAGGTTAGAAAAAACCCATAGGGTAGACTTGGTATATAGTCCTAGCAAATTGACACCAAAACACTTTGCATGCCATAAATGGAGTCTTACAATCGTAGCATTTGTCTATCAACCACCTGGAATGAACTATTGGATTTTAATAGATTGCACTGGTTATTCCCTTAAGAATTTATGTAAGTTTCCATGAATGAATAACAAACTACTAACCTTGCGTGCTTTGCTTTGAAACTTTGTTGAAGATGCTTGTTGACAATGCTTGGTTCTATTCGATCTGTTTGAAATGCATGGCTTCTCCTCCTGGGTGCTAGGGACTAACCTGACATATGTTAAAAGGGATGAGGTTATTGACATTCCAGATCACAACACAGAATGGGGAATCGTTGGATGGCGAGAATGGCTCCGTCAATATTGACCTCAACCAAGTAGCGGAGGGAAGCCTGAGTCATGAAGGGACCATCATACTTACTGGAGAAGATGGATCTCAAAGTAAGCTGTCTTTCCAGAGTTATAGTTTTAGGTTTCATTTTTTCACTTTTGATGTTATGTTAATTTTTCAGTGGTAAATAAGAATTTGTATTAAATTGGTTATAATTTGTTGTGTGACGCAACTTTTTCTCCCTTGATTTATCAAGAATTTCATGCGTAGAATTAAAAAAACTTAGAATTTTGTATGGCAGATTTTACTTTTTGCATAATTACTATCAAATGCTATATCATTACTCTTAAAATATTTGAAGCATAGTCTAAACTTCATGTTTGAAGAAGTATAAGAGAGCCGCAAGGGGTTGGAATCTTTTGACACGAAAATAACTTATATTTGAATTCCTATTACTTCTGAAAGGATTTAATTTTATTCAAGTGAAAAGCTAGCTGTTCCTTCACGGATACAAACATTTTCTTTTAATAAGAATATGAGTTCAGTGAGGTGTCTAGTTACTGACGGGTAGCAGTGAAGCCCTGCCCCTCCCTGGAGGCTTACCTAGTAGCCACTTTGACTTTAGCCTCTGAGTTGTACAGACGTATGCTCAGTATTCCAAACTTGGGTTGTTTTAATTATTTTTCTTACTTTTAGACGGACTTGTCGGTATGAAGCCTACATGAGCAAGTTGGCATGCACCCTCATTCCTTGTATCCTTCTTAAAGAGGTCAGGACGGTTTACAGTCGTCTTCTGCAAGGAATGCAAGGAGTGGTCACCATTCCAATGGCAGGGGGAGAAAGAGGAAGGCCAAGTGATATTCTTTGCCTTTGGGGTCTTCCTCGAAGTCTTAAGAAATCTGCAGGACCTCTTCGTTCTTATCCAGGTACTATGGCTTTTGATCCTTTGCTGTCGGCCTTCCTGGAGGGAAAGTCAAGGAAGGACAATGATATCAATTTAATCCTAGGGAAAGCCCAGAGCCAGCCGACTACCTGTGGATCCCCATACTTTGTGCCCTTTTTACAGGGATCATTACTGCTTACAATCTTCTCTCTGTGAGGAAGGTTATGAGTGGTTGTACTTCCAATGGCAGGAGGACAAAGAAGAAGGCCAAGTGAGATTCTTCTCCTTCGGGTTCTTCCCTGAAGTCTTAGGAAAAATCCTAGACCTCTTCATTCATCCCCTGGGACTCTGGCTTCTGGTCCTTCGCTGTCGTCGGCCTCTGAGGTGTAAGCAATGAAGGAAGATGATATTGATTTAACCCTAGGGAAAGTCCATAATAAGCTCACTTTACCTACTTCCCATGGAGAAGTAGGTATTCCTTCTTGCAGTGAACGAAAGAAGTACTAGTTCCAGGTGACGATGCAAAGAAGGACGAAGCCCTAAGGAAGTTATGGCTATCCTTAGGTCTGGAGGGCATTTTGTTGAAGGAAAGAGGCCTGCGAGGCCTTAGGCTATGTTTTCTCCTCTCGAGTCTTCTTCCACCACACCATTGAAGATGATCTGTAGCATGACCCCCTCTATCCTACCCAGCCCCCCTGGAGGCGCATTTGATTGCTGATCCTCGATTTCAGGAACGCCATCACCTTCGGACTTTACTTCTTCGGTTAAGAGAAGGAATCGCCTATCACCTCCTTGACCGCCCAGTCCTTTCACTATGACATCATCATCGGTGATGGTTTTGCCAAGTTCTGCTCATCTTTAAAAAGATGAAAAAGAGAAATTCCCTTCAGTGCATATTACCAACATCTCAGATGCACGATAAGAATGTCATTTGCTCTCCCGGGGACCCACTTTCTCCAACTGTCAAGAGGCTTAGTTTTACATCCTCAGAAGACAAATCTTTTTGCAGAGAGAAATAAGATGAGAACTTGGACGAGAGACATCGCTTGCATGCACTTCATTTAGTTAAGTATTCTTCAGACTTTGAAAACTCACCTGTTCGTGTGCTCTTTGGAGCTTACTCGTTCTTCAGACTTTGAGAAGTCATTTGTTCAGGTGTGCTCTTTGGAGCTTGTTCTCCAGACTTTGAAAACCACTTTTCAGGTGTGCTCTTCGGAGCTTACGCATTCTTCGGTTGCCTCGCATGCTGCTGATGTTGAGCATTCACTTGCTTGCATGGGTTCTCTTCACTTAGTGCGCATTCTAAGACAATGCTTATTCTCATATCATCATGCTTGCATGCACTCATCTGTTTACAGTCAAGCACACTAAATCTAATCAAACGCAAACACTCATCTTTTTGAGCGCAAGCACTCTAATGGTGCACATCTACTGATTCCATCTAAGTACTACTCTACTCTCTTGCACTCCTCTTTAGTACGCACTCTTAGGATCTTCATGTCCCTCCTTTTTGCATGAAGGCATGCTTATCTGTTTGTGCACAATCTACGGATTGTGAGCACTACTTTTTGTGCTTACGATCTCCATTTACCATAAATTCTAATGAATTCGAAAATTCTCCTTTCAATGCTCTCCCCCTTCTAGTGTTTATTCATTTGTTCGGGCACGCACGCTTTCTTGTGGATTCGCGCTTATTAGATTATGAACTTTCACCTATACATGCATGACCTTCTGTGAAGGCACAACCTTCTGTTCACAATGTGCTTGCTCTCCTGTTGGAGCACATTCTTCATTATGCTTGTGTACCAATTAAGAGGTATTCACCATTCCCTGGGACTTCATATCTCGCGCTCTCCGATTCACACACGTGCCTTACACTTCTAGAATGCCTTAATGCAATAAAAAAGTGCAAACATTTATCTGGTCACTCACAAACACACACTCCTGATTGCATGCAATCTCTAGATTGTACATGCTATAATCTTCCCCCTCTGCAAGCGTGCACTACTGCTTGCATTCAAACGAGCTCACATATATCCTTTGATTAATGAAAAATCAAGGACTTTTGTGCCCTCCTGTGAGCATGCGCGCTCTCTGGATGGCTGCAGATATGCCTACCTGTAGTCACTTGTTAAGATAGGATCAGCTAGACATGCTTTGGTCACCTGAGAGAGGGGAGCCCAGAATTCATCAAAAGAATAGAGAACGTTCTTCACATGATCTTCAGGATACAGAATCCTATAGGGAGAGAGAGAGAGACCTCAGGAACTTCATGGGTGAGCTCTTATAGAAGTCACTCGCCTAGACTTGTCATATTGTGTCAAGCAGTCCAAGGACTCTTCAGTCTGTTGGCCTTCATGACGTGAATGGGCTAGCTCGTCAGAGGTACAAATTTCTGCTTCTTCACACAACAGAAGCCCTCATCCAGGAAGAATCTCCAGAGTACCCCCCAAGCTCGGTACTAGGTCCAGAACGGAAAGTTAATAGACCTTGTCAACCTTCCTCGGAGCAGGATCACCCCTCCCTCGTTTGCTGAGGAGTGAGGAGTCATTAGACACAATAGACAGTGCAGCTCTCCATGATAGAAAGGCAATAGAGTAGATGAACACGTTTCATGCAAGCCGTACAATGAGGATCTTACCCCCAGCGATCTCTATGCTGAGACAATTCTACGCTCCTGAGGAATCTAGTCCTTCACTTTTGCCAGTAGATGCAGCAGTCACAATCCTAACAATAGTTATATCAATAGAGACTGGGCCACTACAATCTTTTTGGCATCACAGTCTTTAATTATGGAGGCTACAGCAATGGCCATACAATTCAGAAATTGTAGTTTAGCTTCTTTCAGCTATGCGATGATGACGTAGTAATATTTCTTTGGTATTTATGATGTATTGGATTACTTGTTCCAGTCTTTCACAGGGGTCATTGGAAACCACATAGCACCTCCTCCAAAATAGGTCTTTCCCCTTTATTCATAAGAGCAAATCATGCAGTCCATCTATGAGTATTGGCATTTGAATTGGTGGTTTAGTGAAATTGCCTATAATGAAAAATTATTTCAGTTTAGAGCATAGTAGTTAACTTATACTGTTGAATGATAATAGTACATTTTATGATATTTTAATATATCTCAGACAGGCAGATTCTTTAAAATCTTTAATGTCAAACTTTTTGAATCCCCAAGGTGTCAAAATGCTGAAAAAGTGTTACATCACTAAAATATGTTACACCAGCCACCCGTTAAGATACTACCGTTAGAGAGTTATTGGGTTCTTTGACTACCCAGACAGTATTACATTGGATCTTTCTCTCTGGTTATGGCTCATTTCTAATTTGCCTACACATACACAGAATAGTCTGGCCTATTCTTTACACACACTTCTCTTTCCTCATACACTTGACAATTCTGAAATTACCAAACAATTCTTCTTCACTGAAGGTTAATTTCTGTTCTGTAATTGTTCAATGGCTACTTTCCTCTTGGTAAGAGTAGAAGAGGTTCTTTAGCTATGGTAAGCAGCTCTTTAGAAGGACACTCCAAAATCAAACCTTTGTTCTCCAGTCTTGGGTAGTACCACAGCCTCTGTACCATGGTCTTCCACTGTCATGGGTTAGAGTTCTCTTGTTTGAGGGTATATTTGGGCACACTATTCTATCTTATTTCTCTTCTTGTTATTTTGAAGTTTTTATAATTTATATATGAAAAATTTATTTCAATGTTGTTATTGTTCTTGAACTTCTTGTAGTTTATTTCCTTATTTCCTTTCCTCACTGGGCTATTTTCCCTGCTGGAGCCCTTGGGTGTATAGCATCCTGCTTTTCCAACTAGGGTTGTAGTTTAGCAAGTAGGAGTAGTAGTAGTAATGAAAATAATAATGATAGTAATAATAATCATCATCATCATCATCATCATCATAATCATATGTGGCTTGGTTTCTAACTGTTTCATATTTCCATAGAGCAAGAGGTTTGTCATATTCAAATTAAAAAAAACTTGAAAATGTTTCAAGAGGTTTGTTTTATTCACACATTGTAGTAAGAGTCACCTCTCAATCCCATAGTTTTATCACAACAATGAACAAGGAAGGATATTGTACTCTACTTGTAGAGAATGACATTGGCTCTTAATTCTTTCAAGACAGATCCTAATTCTGAGGCAACCAGTCATATCATGAGTTATATGAGATAAATTATAAGATAAATAAAAGGTCTCTTGTGTGTTTAAACATATTATTTAGAAAGAATTTATTTTAATTTAAGGCTTTTTACCTTTACTCATATTTTAAATGTTTTACTCCACAGTTCCTGTTAATGTGTCCGGTTCGTATCCAGTGTCAGGGATGATCACTGTACCGTTACCTGTCTACCAAACTGTAGTAGCTAATATCCAAGGAGCCGATGGACAGCCACTGCAGGTTGTCACACCAATAGTGCAAGTTCCAAAGATTGAACCAGGTCTAGAAAATGTGGAGGTTTCAGCGGGTCTCAACGCTTCATTAGATGCATCGACAATCATCTCCTCAGGGGGAGGGCCTGTGCAGGCAAGTTTTTTCTTTAAAAGATCCCAACTGTATTTTTACTTTTTTGTGTAGTGGTTTTTGTTTTTCATGATTAGATTTATTTTTAACATGTTTGGCTTTATAAGTCGTCTTTCCCACTTTTATCCCTATATTAAAGGGTCGGTTACCTTCTCTCAAAAGCATCCTCTTCTAACAAAACTCTTCTCTCCATATCATCCTTCACCTTATCTCGCCATCTAAATCTCTGCCTCCCACTCGATCTTCTCCCCCTGTAAGTCGAGTACAGTAGACCAGGTTTTGAGATTTTTAAATATTATCCTCAATAATTCATCATCACCCTCCCCAGAAAATGACAAATTACATATAATGTAATGGCACAGGTGCCTCTTTTCCCTAATCTTCGCTAAATAGCTATGCAGTTTCATCCTTTTTTTATACAGTACACATGTGTACATGTATTTTGTGTATTTCAGTAACCATAAATATACATGAAAATGGGGGATGAGAGAGAACGGAAAATACAAGAGATAAAGGGAAAGATGGAAGTAATTTACACACTCATTTCACATTTACTGTACTATGTAAAAAAAATCTCCTAAGGTCATAAAATACAATCATTCCAAAATAATCCACAGTGTTATCAAAATAAATTATATGAGGAAACTAAAATGTGTATAAATGACTGAAGAAACAAGACACAGACATGGAATCTATTTTTACACTTTCCTTTCATACTCCTGTTAAAATCACCAAAAAGTTTTAAAATACTGTCAACCCCATTTGATATACAATAAATGGCTACTTCAGCAAAGTTTAAGAAATATTACTCTGATATAGAAAGATAACAAGAAAAAAAAATAGGAGAAATCTTGTACTATCAATCTCAAAACTATGTGGTCAAAACCCTTAACATACAGTTTGAAACAGATCAACTGGCAAATGAGTCATTATTTATTTTTGTTTCCAGGAAAATGGAATGTGACATTTTCTGTCAAAAAGTGCAATTATTTGAAACATATATGCCAAAAATGGAAGAAACCTGTCTTAGACTTCTCTTACAAAATATTTGTGATGGTTCCAATGAGTTCAGCTGCGGGACTGTTTATTTTGTTAGACTTTCAACCGGTAAATGTATTTTATTTTGAAGTTTTAATAAGATATATTACATTTAGTGTATTGTATCCTGTTAAAATAATGCCATGATAGATTACTTCAATGGGCAAGAGATGTTCAGTTGCTGATTGTGTTGGGTGACACCAACTGTCACATTGGATCACCTGTGAATATCAAATAGATTGCTGATACTATTTTTCATTATTTTATACAGGTAACTCATCAGAGAAATAAAATCCTCATAAAATTAAAACTAGGCTTCATTGTGATACACAGTCAATTCTGGTCATCCGCGTGTTTAGTACAGTATTCACATATTTCTTACAATGCAAACGCGTCAAATTTTACACCAAATTTCTTAACCACAAAAAATCTCCAATCAAACTGAGTCAAAACTAAAAATTTAGCGTTAGAAATGGCAAATTATAGCTTAATGTTAAATAGAGCAAGTGAAATGTGAAATTTTGCATTAGTATCAGTTCTTGGTGACGAGTTGTCACTGGTTACCAGATGATTTTCAGCATTGAGTTGTTGTGATGGGTTCAATAAAGCCTGAACCCATTGGTCTCCCTTTTACACATTGAATTTGTGCTTTGCATGTTAAAAGACAGGCCTTAAAGTAGGGAAGACTATTTCTTTTGTATTTTTATGTTTTACTGGGTTCATGGTTCTTGCCTTTACAAGAAAATAATTTTGACCACACAACACTCCCCCAAAATTAATTTTTACTTTCTCAGCCCCCCTTTTTAAGTGAAAAATTCTGCCATAAACCTTCTTAAGATATATTGAAACTAACAAATACATTACAAATTACATTACTGATGTTTTAGACTAGTAAAATTACACAATAACAACTAAGGGAAATTTCCCTATAGCAGACTTGGCCATAAATTAGACAAATTAAAAGGAAGACAAGGCAACCCATTAAAATCTTCCAAAAACAAAACATATAACATTATAAATTAAACCATTTTTATTAAAACTTTAAAGACCGTATAAAATCAAGTACATGTATTATATACCAAAGTTTAGGAAGGAAATAACAAGAGAAGAATTATTTAATGGAAACTACAGTATATTTCTAATACAACCGACAGTATACACCTATGAAAGACATTTGATAAGAATTTCAAATGATTTATGGATCAATCATGAACCTCTGTAGGGGGTTACAGTAATCCGTTGTGCTCATCAAACAGTATACTGCAGGTGTTACTTTTAAAAGGTCTTTGCACTGTCCTTGCTGCCCCCAACTGCACCCCCCTTTATGGCCTTCTACTATACCTCTTCTCCCACTTTTTTGCAATCTTACTCTCCGTCTCAATTTTTTCTTCATAATGCAATTGTAGATTTTCCACGTATTACACGTTGGTGCTGAATAGCATCCCAGGTCCCATTGTGGATATCCTTCTTTCCCAAAATTCATGAATTCAATCTAACGTAAGCTCAAGACATCAATACTTGTTTTACCATATAATGAACAAAGATTTCATACTCCACTAGCAATATCTAATGTAATCGATTGACTTGCAGTATAAAAGGAATGAGCAACATTTTTACATATTTCCATGAACATAAACCAAATCTTTTCTGTGATGATTAACTTTGAAACATCTGAAGAATTAATGCAATAAATGATTCACAATGGAAGAATTAGTTACTCTTTCTTGCTGTAGTAGCTCTGCTCCAGGTCAAAATAATTTCAATCTTTAATTAATTGAACATCTAGCTCACAGTTTTATGACAAGCTTTGGATAAAGCAATTCTTTCTAAATGAATGGCAAAATGCCATCATCACAGCAATAGTAATACTATAAAAAATACCCCAACCCGTCAAACATTAGATCAGTAAGTTTAACAAGTTGTGTATATAAAATGATGAAAAAATTTGTAAATTAAAGATACTGTAAAAAGAATCTATAGTTAGGCCAACCCCTTATAAATTACATAAAAAAGTCAATCAAAACATGATCCATAATGTCTTAGAAAGAGCATGTTCAGAGAAAATTAGAGTGGGAAGAAGTAACTAGCAATATTTTTTTTGACATTCTAAAGGTGTTTGACACTACCTGAAGATATGGTTAATTGAAGAAATGTGTTAGTGTTTTCAAGGAAATTGTCTTTATTTACTGTACAGTATATAAAAAAACATTGAAACAGACTGGAAAGATAATGTTTTTTCTGAAAGATAGATTGTAAAATGGCATATTCCTTAATACAATAAACAAATATAAATCAATTACCAGATGGAATTAAATATGGCTTATTTATGCAATATTTTACAGTTTCTTACCTATGACAAACATGTTCTTAATATTTCTGTAAAGAAAGTAGATACTTGGGCCTCATCAGTAGGCTCCCAATTTTCTTACAAACCTAAAAAATAATAAAGATAATTGAAGATATTAAACTAAAAATGAAAAACTAATACCTATCAGCCAAATTTTAGAAATCACATTTTTAAGCTTTAACTTACACAAACCAGAAAGCCCACATTGCATGCACAAAATCCAAGAGCAAAAAGGTATTTAACATGACGAAAAAGAGCTATCACTTGCAACTTGGAGAGTCAACAGATCAACCCTAATGTTACTATACAAAACAACTGTTCTATCTATTCTAGACTATGGAAGCCAAATATATGGCTGAATATGAGATGGAGTTTTAAAAACCTTAGATCCTAGTCACACTGAAGGACTCAGAAACTGCACTGGAGTATTGAAGTCCTTTCCAAAATAGATCTGAACAAGTTGAAGTGATGATCCTCCAATCTCCATTCATCGTGACCTAGTAACCATACAAATACGATAAAAATTCAGGCAAGTGGTGCTCCAACTGAAGAGCTCTTTAAACCAAAACATTATTCTTAAAACCATCATACACCACTTTTTTTCCAAATACAGTACAGTTCTGTTTAGCTAACAGAATTTTTGAGACGATAAATACGAACATAACTATTCCTCCAATACCAGTGTTTCCTCCCCCTTGGATTATGAATAAAGTGCATACTTTTATATACCTATACACTGTATTATCTAAACAAAATCTTTGGACATACCCCTAAACATTTAAGCAACATACAACTGATCAGTTAACATACAAAGGCCCACATTATATTCTGCTAGAACCATACCATTGTCTGTGTAGAATTTGGTGCAATATCTTCTAATAAAACAAACTAGTTTTCTTTACCCAATAATGTGCAGTATCTGTTTTCAAAGCGAGTTGTCTGTGATAGGGTCAGCTGTCAAGGTTGTTATTAACATCCCACCTCGTAGAATTAATTTTATGTGACTAGAAGTGTTTTAGGAACCTTTTAAAACTATATCATAAATATCCCTTATTCAATCAATTGAGTTTGTTCACACTTGTATAGGAACCTTTTGTCCTTTGAAATAGAGATAACTTTAGTGGAGCTAGAATGGCCTGTGAATCATTAACAGGGTAGTTGATAATGACGTTATGTGAGGGGAAACCCCCACCCACCAGCCTGTCACAGAGTAAGTCACTTTTGTCTGTGGCTGCAACTTAGTACAGTATGTACATACCGATGTGCTGCTCTCTCAAAAGTTCAATCCCCCTTGTTTTTATTATTATTATTATTATTATTATTATTATTATTATTATAATACATTCCAACATTCCTCTCTCCAGGAAAGCTATATCCTTTCTTATTAAGAATTTAGTGACAGAAGCTTGTAGAGAATTAGATCCTAGTCAAATGAAAAACTTGATAGTTAAAAGTTCATTACATTAGAAGTGCAGCTACAGTAATACCTAAGATTACAAGTAACTGAATAGGAACAAATCCGTTTACGAGCATACAACTTAATATTGGCATACGAGCATTGTATCGATCTATGAACAAAACATTTCCCTCCGTATGTGTATTTTTTGTGGACTTTTGCAGTGTTCATGGGCTTTTTATACCATCATTTTGTTTTTGTATTAGTGCAGCCTCCCAGCAGCACTAGTAGAAGAATCATCTCATGCTCATCTTTGGAATTACTTTTTTGTACAGTTCTTTGTTGAGTTATGGTCACTATTGTTCATCATACAGACATTTTGTGCTGCATTGTAAAGCTAACAGTATCGTACCAAGGGCCCACAAGGTGATTGAAAAAGCTGGTCAGAAAAAGGAAAAGATTATGCATGCAACCAACTGCAAAAAATTTACATTTGCACTGCAATAAAGAGGATTTCAAAGCATTAAACAGTGTGTAACTGGTGCTGCCATTGATGAATCAACAGCAATATGTTTTTAATCCAAAGTTATCTGTTTATCTTGATTGATGAGAAGCAGTTAGGTGATAGGATTAACGAAAACTCTGCTATTGAAAAGACAATAGTATTGAAGCGGAATAAGGAGGAGCATTAAGAGAATGCAGAAATTTCAATTGAGTAGGAGTAACTGTTATTAATGTGGGAGAGCTTGCAAAATTGTCTTAAGTAGTAACTCTTTAAAGGAAGGGAAAAGGAAAAAAATAATCGACTAATTAGGTTACTTGTCACAACTGAATGTAAGAGTAAAGAAAAACTTAACAAATTGTCCAGAAAAGGTAAGTTACGTGATGCAGTTAGTGAAAACCTATTTTAGTAAGTGCAAACTGAAAAATTTCTAGACTTTGTGATATTCATTTACTCATAGAATGGAAGAGTTATACATCTTGTATTTGGGATCTGAGGTTATTCGAAACAATTTTTAGCAATCATTCATAATTAGAGAGCTGCTTTTAGGGTTTTATGGAGATAGAAACATCTTTTCAGTCTTTTTCTTGCTTCCATTCTTTCTCATCTGTATTTTTCTGCCATCAGAATTTGTTTACTGAATATAAAATATAGATTAAATTTAGAGGGCAATGCATAAGAAATTAATTTTATCATTATTTCAGTGACCTGTAACTACTAATGAATATATTGTCAACTTTGTGTATTGTAAATGGTGTTGTAACAAAATTATAAAAAATTAAAAACGCTATAATTTATATGATTTGAATGTTGAGCACAATATTTTTTCATATTTATCCTTTCCAAAAAGGAGTACAATAAAAAAATATATAGAAATAACATTTTCCAGCACAATCTTTTGGGAGCCTAAAACTTGCAGTAATTATTTATAGCTGCCTATCTTACACGAGATTGTTGATTATTGTCCTAAACAAATCCTTTATTTTGTCAGTGCTCTCTTGTAAGGTTGATGTACTGTATTTCAGTTTTGGGGAATAATTTAAACCATGTTTGTTTTTATTTTCAGGATGATGATGATGACGGAAGTGTAGACATGGTGGATAAAGAATGAGGCGGCTTTGGTCTTATGATATTGGGGGACCGTAATTCCTTCTAAACTTTCAGTAACGGTTGGTCTTACCGTTTCCCGTTCATGTTTGTCTTTCTGCCTATCTCAGCTTTTCACCAAAGAATAAGTGTGTGATATCTGGAATACAAAGTTATAGCTGTGGGTTATTATTTTTTCTCTCTTTCTTTAATGGTTGAGTCGGAATGATCCAGCTGGTTCTTGACTGCCCCAACTATTACTTCTAGTTAACATTTTCTTTTTCCAGATTTTGCTCTATTGAGCAGAATGAAACCATACCTGATATGGAGACTTAAGCTGCTGCCACTAAATGTCACTATAATTATCATCCCCATCATCATCATAATCATTGTCTTCATACCAATACCGGTTTGTTTTCCTCACTCGAGGAAAGAAAAATTATTTTCGTAGACTATTCGAAATGGTTTGCACTGGTCAGGGGAATTTAGTCATGAAAGTTGTTGTATCTCTCCTATGTAATTTTAAAGGTTATTGGTGTGGTTTACATTCTGATGAATCCTCAAGAATATATGTACTGTATTATGAAAATGAAAGAATTGTATATTCTATATTTGATTCGTATATGAAAGAGTAAATTTTAAGCTTATTCAAAAGCAGGTATAATTTTTCCCTCTACTTCTGTCTGTGAAGTTCTTGAAAATGCATGAAGAATTATGTCTATCTTTATTACTCGTAGAAAATGTACTTCAATTACGTGGGATAATTTCATTTTTCAGAGCTTTATATAAAATATTTAGCCAAAAAAGAAATCCTCTTCAATTAATATGTATAAAACAAACTATTTCATTTTTTTGGACCATTGATTTTATAAATATGAAAAAGCCTCTAAAAACTACCTCTTTGTAATCATTGTAGATCATTTATCTCTGATTTTTGAGAATTGACTCCATTTATCTTGGAGTCGCTGTACATTTCTACTTTAAAATAGGAAGGCATAATTATGCATTGTGTGTTTTTCTCTTCACAAAGATATTTTGTTTCTTATATTTTTTATTGACTTTTGCCCTGTGGCTCAAACCCCATTATATTACAGATTGTTAATCCGGTCTGTTAAGTGTAACAGCTTTACTGTTGAACTATTCAGCCAATAATAGATCAGAGAAGCACTCATCATTATTTTTGAAATGCATCATTGATGTACACGCACTCAAAATAATTTCACCACTTTCCAAGTATTTTTTGGAGAAAAAACGTGTTAATTGGTAACTTTATTGCAAGTTCATGAAACCAACACAACATTTACATTAAAAGTAAGCAATATACACGAAGCATCAAAGAAGTCTCTCTTTATCTTATCAATTAAATCGTCCTATCTCTAGATGTAGACCGTATGTGTTGTACACAAGTATTGATATCTTGACACCTAATACAGAGAGAGTCCCTTATTGGCTTGTCTGATTAGGTCCTGTTTGGTTTTTATTTGGCTACCATCCAATTTGTTGACAATATAAGCCAGATTTATTGGGTTCAAGTTGGGAGACTTTGCAGTACCAGCTGAACTCGGTTGAGTCCCTTGTTAGGCTGGGAGGAACGTAGAGAGTAGAGGTCCCCTTTTTGTTTTTGTTTCTTTGTTGATGTCGGCTACCCCCCAAAATTGGGGGAAGTGCCATGGTATATGTATGTATGTAAGTTGGGAGACTTTGCAGGCCATTCAACCTTGACATTATGGACAAAAGAATCGTCCATCTCTATATGCACTGGTTCTGGCTCAGGGATTAGGAACTTCTTTACTGATGGAACCAGGAACATATTTTAAAATTTTGGTGTACAGCCTGCTGTTCAATCTAATATTAATCTAGATTAGTTCTCCTGGAACACTATCAGCTATCCATCCCCAAAGTGATCTTGTGATACTGCCACTCCTCTTTACTGGCTGAATAATCTTAGGCTTTTACCTTGAAAGGAAATCATAGGCCTTTCGAGTACTTTACATTATCTTTTCTGTCGTATCTATCTACAGTACACTTTAGCTCTGTTGAATCCAATCTGCCGAGCAATGATTGATGATGACCTTAAAGAAAAAGTGCGTTGCATTTTTTTTATTGTCCATCTTATCTACTTATTTACATTTGCGTGTGATGACGTGATTTAAGATACGTGGTTACAGATATTGTTTCCTTTATTTTATTTAGTGTTTTTGTAACCATTATCAGATACATCACTTATATTTTATTGTATTTTTTTCAAAAATTATTTCATGTTTCTTGGTGATCATGCTTTATTTTTGTATTTACACTTTGGATTCATCTTTGACTGTTATCTAATGATCTTTCTTCATATTCCATAAACTAGATTTTTCTACATTTTTTGCGTTAATTTATTTTCTTCCATATAATGTACAGTATAATGATACTGTAAAGTGAATCACTCCTTTTCTTGTGTACAGTATATTAAAAGAATAAAGTATTATTTTCTGGACAAAATCTACTGGAAGAGTATAGGGAAATATCTTTGAGTGCGTGTACCATGAGTGTTTGTGTAATTTAAGATGTAAATGTGTCCTCTCATGTAAAGTATTTATTTCCCTCCTTTTCCCAACGGTGGATGTAATATAGTTTGCTTTGTATATGTCATGTGTACTATAGGAGTTGCTCAATGTTGTGTATGTTCAATGCAACAGTATGTGTTGTAAGGAGTTCTTTTGGTAGACTCGGTGAGAAAATATTTTTACTATTCATTACGTTGTAGTTTTGTTAATTGCTTTGCCTCTTTTAAGCTCATCCATTATTGGTAATGAATAGTGTTGTTATTTATTTTTTAATTATGAAAGAATTAGATACCCTAGAGTGGAAAGTACCCGTCTTAAGTATAAGTTGTTGACGCATATTGAAAAAAATTGGTCCATTATTTAATGACAGTATTTACTTCTATAAAATGCTTGAATAGAGTATTCTTTCATAATATTCATAGCAGAAAAAAACTTCTAAACAAATGTAGCACTTTTCCATTTTACTGAAGTCTATTGGTGGTACAAATACTTTTTATATAAAATGTTTGAATTAAATTTTATTATTTTTTTTTTTGGGGGGGGGGAGAACCTGTCAAACATCCAATTTTTAATGATTTTCAGCATAATCACTAGTACCTTCTTGTAATATTATACTGGTGAGTTTTCTACAGTTGCCAAGGCAGCTGTTAGTCAGACGTGTAAATTCATGAAGTATAGTAATTGTATCGGTATGGCTTTATGATTTGGTGATATGACTAAATGAAAAGTAGGAGTTGCTATATTTTGTTAAGATTTATTGCTAAAAAGTTAGCCAAATTACTTGTAATAAAATACATAAACTGACTTCTATATTTAATCAAATAATAGGCAAAACCAAACAGTCATCCATTTTTTTTATTAGGGGTGGTATGTTTTAACTTTGGTAATGTTATCCAGCATAAATATTTTAAGATTTCTACCAAAAGATCTCAGAGCGTGAAACTCCTTGTTAAAGAAAAATTAAAAAAAAAAACATAGAGGCTAGGGTGTTATGTTCTAGAATTCAACAGTGGCCTCCTTTATTGATATGGACATGTAAATTGGTTATTTATACAGTACTTTCGTATTGTCACTGGAACACTTTCAGTAATTACGTTTTGATTTAAGAGATTGTGTATTTCACATTTCTTGGTGCTGAATTTCATTTTGATTTCTCACTTGTCGTGTTTTTTGTAACTTTTGTACATACTTGAAGTGTTGCGCATAGATGTTGTAAATATCTGAATTTTGAAGATTCATCCATAGGTTGAATAGCCCAGTAATTCAAGAAATAAATTTTAAAGGAAAAGCAAGATCTGACACTACTGTATAAGGAAGTTTGACTTTGCATTATTCATGGCATGACTAGATTGCTTCACGTGTTAGTGGGTATAAAGTTTTGGGGATTATATCCTTCACTTCTCTTTTGTACTTGTTACTTGGGTAATTTTGATGTACTATGTAGAATATAACCAGAAAAATAGTGTTCTTTAATAATGAAAACTTAAATAGTATTTTGGTAGCATCTTTATGTAGCTTGGTAAGAGCATTTTTTTCATTTTAATTTCACATTGCTTTAGTTTTGTTTTAAAAGTTGCTTCTCATTATGTAGAGATAACAGGAAGATTGTGCTATGAAGGGGTCTATGCCGAGTCCCTGACCTGTAGCATGATTGTTGTCCAGCTAGTTACAAAGAATACCACATGTGGAGGAGCACCAATCCATCTGAGCTTTGACTTAGAAAGTGACGTTCATTCCCTAACTATTATTATTGCATTTGTATGTCGAGTAACCTTGTATGAAAAAAAATCACGTTTTTCAAAGTCATTTTTATTTTCCAGGAAATGCAACATTATATCATTTTTTTATACCAAATTGTTAAAAATCTTCCGGGTGAAATGTGTTTCAGGGATTTATTTTAAATCACAAGGGATGAAAAAGGGTAATGGACTTAATTTTCAGTATTTTAAAAGTAGACGTCTAAAAGGGCCACTGTCCAGTCACTATTAATCTCTAGAAATAGCAATCATGGCTGTGATAACTAGTTTAGTGTTGGGCCAGTATGGTGCCACAGAATTAGGTGGAATGACAGCAGCCTGGGTGTGGACATCTGTAAATGAACGGTGTCAGTGAAAGGATGGTTTTAATCTTGTTAACTCTAGAAAGTGCATCAGCCGCCTTCAGAGAGAAAATTTTGAGTGACTAGTTGTCCTACTGCATAAGAAAGAGGTACAGTACTACCTATTGTCAGAAACTGTATGAGAAAATATTTTACTTATCTATAAACAATATGCATTCATACTAAATGAATATTATCTTTTTTTTATGATTGTATATGAATACCATACTTATGTATGGTTTTACCATTTTTGCATCAATGTACAGTAACAAATTGTAGTACTGTAAATTTTGAAGTATTTTATTAAATATTTTGATGTTTCAATGAAAGTACTTTGTATAGTATACGACGTAGCAGAGTAGTGTTGTTTTGATTGCATCTGCCGTTGTAGAAACTAATATTCCTTGCAAAGGAACTGTAGCAGTCATTGGAAGACAAAGTCTGACTTTGTTCTTTACACCATAAAACTTTGGTGTTAGTGAAACTTGTGTGATATGTGTTAAATTAAGAAAATGGAACATTACTTGAAAAGTAACAGTAGGATTATATTTTCTTGTATGAACATGTAGTGTATTGTAATGATTGTGTATTGATCTTGTAGGGGCAATTGAACTCGGAAGTTGAATATCCGGGAAAGGTTTGAAAAGCATTAAGAATGGAACACAGGGCTTTGGCTGTTTGCTTGAGATGTAGGATGTGTATCATGAGGGAGAATGCAGATGGTCATTTACCCTTGGACTGAACTTATTATAATGTGATGATTTCGATACTAGTCGACTGTGGCATACCATGGCTAACTATTAAATGAAAAAGAAGACTAATCAGTAATTTACAGATTGTGGAGGATTGAATATATGAGAACTCCATTTGATGTTGTGTGTTAGTCATCTTTCAGGTGAGTGCTGATCTCACATAAGTCGTGGGACACAGCAATCTCAAGCATCATTAACCAAAGAACATGCAAAAATATTTATAGCAAAATTTAGGGGTCATATCTAGATTCATCTTTAGATCATTTGTGAGGACATGAGCAGTTGGATTTTGTTGTTCAAAGTTTTCTGATGTATTGTCTGTGTGTTCTTGTAGTTCTGATGCCAATTTTGCAGTGTTCCATGTCATAACTTAGGTATATAGTAAAACATTATGGTACAAAAGGAAGACACGTGGGACATAACCCAATGTCACCTGGCGCTTTATTATTATTGTTTCCGATTTATCAACATTTGAAGGTGTTAAATGTTTAACAGAAGAACTGCTGTTTCATAGCTATTTTTCAGCTTGAAAACTTGAATTTATAGAAAGTTTATAGCTTCTGTACATCTAACTTGTAATGATTTCTCAAAGTTTAGTAGATTTTGAATTAGTGACTTGAGCAAATCAAATCACAGGTGTTTTGAAAATAAACACTTGTTGCTTGTCACATTCTGCAAATGCTATCATGCCTAAATGTATTATACTTGTATACTCTTTCTTTTGATCTTTTGAGAGCACAGTATTTGTGTTACAATAGTAGTTTTCAAGGCCAGTATTTGAAGCATAGACTTAAAATGAGTGTGGTTATATTCAAGATTTTGATAGAATACTGGTACAAGCGTATGCTAAGCTGATCATGACAAAGTGAACTCTGGTTTTTTAGGAAACCAGATTTCTGTTAACTAAATTTTATTTTATTCTAATATCAGGGCAATTTAGTTTTGAAGTAATTTTGTCTACACGTTTCTGGTTTTTATGGGTGGATACTTTTATTTTAGAATATATTGGCAGGATTTTATCAATAAATTCAGTTGCAAGTACACACAATGGCATGGCATGTAAACTGCGCCAGTTTACAATAAAGAATGTAACAAGCAGCAAACTATTGAACCAGGCAATGATCCTTATTTTGGATTCTAGGAAATTTCTAAGTGAATAGTTTTCCTTGTACTTTAACTTTGGTTAAAATAGTCCTGTAGATGCTAACTCTAAATGAATTAAAATCTGGAAGTGTTTGCTCTTGGGGACTTGTTATATTCAGTAACTATATTAATTGGAATTGGGTTTAAATTCACTAGCTTTTGTTTTGATTGTTTGATGATATACATCCATCAGTGCAAATTGCATTGTAAATATATCACTCAGGATAGCATTTTTATTTTAATGTTTAAAAATCTTTGTATAAGATTTAGAAATGTTTGGGTGTAATTGAAGGAAAATTTTTATCTTCATTAATGTCATATGACTTTCATTGCAACCTTAGTTGGAATAATTCTTCAAGATTTGATGAAGTAGTAATGTCTTTTTCTCTTCATAGATTTTAGTCTTGGTTCATCATTGTTTAATTTTTCTGGTGAATTTTAAGTATATGCCAGGAATCACAAGTACAGTATGTAAAAAAGCAAGAGTCTGCAATGACGGCTTACAAATGATATTTTATAAAGCATAGTTTTTTCCATCTGAGTTGAGCAGTAGACCTCTTAGTTGAAGAGGTTTACACAAGTATATAATAGCTACTTTATATTATAAAATATTATCATAAGACATAATTGGGAGCATTTACTTTCCAAAGTTTTAAATTATCTAGGAGAAGCATTTTGTAAGCTTTAAGTCGATTCAATTGGTTGTCAGTCAAGTCAATTATTATTTTTGCTTTTATCTATAAAAGTTGCCAAAATGAACTGTTTATCTTTCTTCAATCAACCTGACATGTTTAGTAGACTATGTATGCCAATATTTTACAATATGGTGAACTTGAGGTTATATTTTTATATGCAGAATTTGCAATTAATTTGTTGTGCAGTAGACTTTGGGCCCTGTAATTGTTAATAATGTCAATTTCCTTCCTCACTCCTGTCCTTTCTCAGTAGATCTCTCTTGTTGGCATTGTTTTACTTGATCTATAACATTAATTATTGTAATTTATCACCTGCTATGTTGTGGCTTTTATTGTTGCCTGTGTTCTTACATTCCTCCTCCTCAAAAATTTATTGCCTTTTAAGGTAATTTCATGCAATTCAGAACATGCTCGCACATCCCTGAGTTTTGCAGAAAGTAGGAGAATGGAAGATTCACAATTATAATAGTTACGCTGCAATGTGGATTTACTAAATCTAATCTAATAAATTTTTAGTGTGCATTAGTATCATATAGCTTGTTACATTATGCTTTCCCCTTTATAGAAGTCAATTTTTGATTTATCACTTATAATGTTTTTGGTCTTGGCAAAAACTATATATTTAAAACAAAGAATACCAAAACCCATCCCATTCGTACCGGTAACTAGGCCCGTGATCTATGAAAAAGCAAAACTGGGGGATGAGCAAACATTACATTTGTACTAATTTTTGTTTTGGACAGCACAATGCACCAAGTCATTTCACTCAGTGTTGATTATAGTCAGTAGTTTGAAGGAGTATTGTCTTGGTTATTTTTTTATTTCATAAATAGCTACGTGTTTGTGTGTTAACAAATCCTGTACTGTATAATTAAGAATTAAGATAGGATAGAGATAACTACACTTCGTATAGGAGTTTAACAAAGAAATCTCGGTGCCAAACTTTATTTATTTATCATCACTCATACGCCCATTTTTCTCTCATTCATGTGCCATGAAGTTTACTCCTGTACTCCTATAAATTATTTGTAGTATCTTTATATCAGCACAAATATCATAAGCTCACATCAAAATTTTCATTTTAAGAATAAATGTTATGTAAAAGTCTAATTACAGTAATTTATAGTTAATTTGCACAATTCAGTGTTTGCCTTTATTTTTATTAAATGAGCCATTATATTTGATATCTATACATGAATATTGTTGAACTTGATGGTTAGGACTGAGTTTTGTTCACTGTTGTACTGTATTATGCAAATAATTTTACAGAATATCTCGAGGTAGTGCATTTTTCATTAGTTCCCAAACTAAGGCAAGTATTTGATAACAATTTCTTTGGCTGCAATTAAGTAATACATAGGGTTATATAGGAGTTCAAAAGAAAATTACCTCATAACTTCCTTGAAATATTTGTCAATTGTTAATGGTATGGAACAAAATGGTTTGACCACTGCACGTCAGTCATTTGAAGTTTTGCTCTTGTTATATACAATTGCATCAAATTAAATAAGACCCATATTTCTATTGGAAAAATGTACCCTCCCAAAAGCAGCACAATTAGATTTCAGGTATGAAGTACTGTATTAGCAATTACCTTTCTTTTGGGCCACATAATTATATTTAAACAATAATTTTGAATAAGCAATGATTGAAAATGTAGAGGAGTCTTTTCTGTGGTTTGGATAAGGATGGTAAAACAAATTTATATGGTCTAGTAACAGTTGATTAGGTTTTAAAGTTTTTAGGGTTACTAATGCATTGCCTGAATCAAGTTGTTCGATATATAATTAATTTTCTAATTAAAATTTTGAGATATGGGTAAACATGATAAGAAACTGTTTCCGTTCCTCTAACATTAGACTGGCTATTTGCAAAAATAGTGAATGAAATACTGTGTATGCATATTCTTATTGCAGTTACTAGCTTTCCCCCATCAAAGCATTGTATGTTAGTGTTTATATTTCAAGTGTTAATTTTGTTTATTTTGTTAATAAAATGTGAATATGTAGGTGATGCATATAGGATGTCATAGTCTTTTTAATTATGATGTACTTAATACTTTAGCCACAATTGTGTTCCAGAAAAGGAAAAAAAGCCATAGGCTCAGCTCATTAGACTGTAAAGTAATATTATGTGGTGTCCTCTTTGTATATTTTATGTAATTTATTGTCGACTGTAAATATAAAAAGGAAGATGCATAATAGGTTTCATTGTATTCCATTGTTTTCATTTTCTTCTTGGGGTTAATGTGCAGTGTGGTCTCCAGGAACTTTCCTGTAAAATGCTAGAACAGAATTTAATAATAACATATCAAAGAAATAATGTGTGTTCCCATATGAAAGCAAACCATTTGTTCTTTACTTATAAGGAGCAGAAAAACAGCGAAGGCTAAAATACGGCTCTTAAACTTTTAACAGTGTTAACAACTGGCAGGGGAGTTACCCACTGCCACCCTTCCAAGCTCTCTCTAACCTCTATTGAATTTCAGCCATATCAGAGAGCACTTGTTCCTCTGGCTATGAATTTGGCAGTTTTGCTTTGCAATAATTTTTTTTTTTTCTTTCAGCTGTGTACTTGCTGTTTATCTTGTGATTATGTGGATGTATCCAGGGCTCACACCTAAGCCCTGTGGGACGTATATGAGAAACATAGAAGTAGATCCTCACAGGTTGTGCATGGGGCATATGTACTCCTTAGTCCCACCTTGTGAGTAATGCAGGGAACAGCCATCCTCCAAGGGGGCATTGTTTGGCAGGAGGAAAAAAGAATGCTAAAAAAGATTCTTCTTCCTTTGGGGTCTTCCTCGAAGATTAGAAGTCCAGACCTCCTACTTCTTTCCCAGCAACGATTCTTCTATGCCGTCTTCCTCTGGAGGGAGGGTAGTCAGTCAAGAGCGATGGTCGGCTCACTGGCGGCCAACCTCTGGGGTAAGGAGGCTCCCTTGCTTCCCCTGGCGAAGCGGTGTTGCTTCCCTCTCAGAGTAGTTGCACTAATCTTTACTTTTCTCTCGATTTACAGAGGCAGACACTCGTGAGGTCGTCCAATAGTTAAAGGGACTGTGCTCCTACTTAGTTGTTCCACAGAGGAAGAGCTAAGGAAAGAGGTGTAGGAAAGCGGAAAGAAGAAGAGGAAACTCGCGATTGCTCTGCCTCCGAGTTAGACTTTGAAAGAGAGAGAGAGAGAGAGAGTGAGAGTGAGTGAGTGAGCGAGCGAGCGAGTGAGTGAGTGTGACCGCATCTAGCCGTCCTGTTCCTGCGTCACCCACACTTCTTTCACTGGGAGGCAGACCCCTCCCTACACTCGTCACAACTCCACCGTCATGAAGCCCCTCTAGGGCAACCCTCGCAACCAGGGCATGATCGCATAGGATTGTTAATGAAAAAGCACAATTACACCGAAAGAGAAAAGCAGCATAAAATGAGCGTGAACAACAATGTTCATCAATGTCTTTGGCAACCTGATGAGGAGGATAGAGAGGAGACAGCCTCTCTCTCAAATCCAAAGAGAAAAAGCGACTAGTTTCACCACTACGTGAGCATATATACAGGTGGTAGGTACCACTATCCACTCCCTACGTGGGTATGGTTATTACCTCGCACCATAAAGTCTAAATGGCTACCTTAAACCACTCCCTGAGGGGATCTAAAGCAATTACAGCTAAATCGAACTGTAAAAGAGGAGAGTACTCAACTTTGACGGCGAAAGGAAAGCCATCATACGAGTAAATACTCCAAAAAGCAAAGAAAAGGCGCTCTTGACAAAACAAATGCGTAGGTAAGCTGCGAAAATTGGAATGAGTTTATCAGAGACGAACAGTACTATGAAGGGAGAGGATATGTAACACCACCTCACCTATCCTCCTCAGATTCCCAGACCGGGTAAGTCTGTTTGGGATGCAGATATCTATGGTTATCTACGGATACGTCCCTGATTATACACGATATCTTAGGATAGTTGTTCCGGGGGTTAGAACCCCGTGGTACCTGACGGTAATTCTCTTCTAATATCACTCTCAGAAATGTCATACAGTAGGAAGCTGCCGAAAGGAACTTCCAACAGGACGACATGGCTATCTCGCCCCAAAAATAGATTTTTCAATATTTAACTTAGCCGGTGATTATAATAGCTGCAACTCTGTTGCTCGACAGAAAACTCTAAGGTAAAATTCGCCAGCGATCGCTACACAGGTTGCGGGTGTGCCCAACAGCGCCATCTGTCATCCGGATACCCAGTACTCAATGTAAACAAAGAACTCAATTTTCTCTCTGTCGTGCTCCCGACAAGACGTGCTTATTCGCTGTTGCTAAACTGGATTTGTTTTCACAACTAATTGGTGAAGTACACTATTCTAGTTTTGAGCTTTCGCTGTGCAGGCTTTTTCTAAGCAATTCCTTGAACTCTTTTTGATTACGGATTCTTTGTTGATGACTTTTTGATAGTTTTTGAATTCCCCTTTGACCAATTCAAAATGGCTGACCCTTCACAAGTCCCAAAATTTAGGAAGTGCAATGCTAGGGACTGTTCAAGGCGTCTTCCGAAGGCCTCTATCGACCCTCACACTGTTTGTTCCAATTGTCGGGATAAAACCTGTCAATTGGAAGATCGATGTGAGGAGTGCGTTGGGCTTTCGGAATTCGATTTTATCGAATTCCAAAAATATACACGTAGGCTAGAGAGAGATAGAGTTAGGAGAAGTTCCTCTCGTTCTATTGACATTTCCTCTCCTCATGCCCCACAACCTATTCCTTCCCCTGTAGTGGTTGCTCCTAATCCCCCTTCTGGCACTCAGGAACCTTCGATGGCTGATATGATGCGTGCCATCCAAGCTCTGGGTGAGAGAGTTGAGTCCCTGGCTAGTGACCGTAATCAGCTCATGGTGGATGTCAAGGAGCTGAAGTGTAAAAGTGCAGTGGGAAGTGTTAAAGTGAGTGATAGTGTTGTGGATAGTGTTGCGCTTGAGGGTTCGTCTGTTCGTGCCTGTCGTCCTCCTAGTCCGGGACCTCTTGCAAGCTCCCAAGTCCAGGGGAGAAGCAATGTCGTACGACAAATGGGTTCGAGAGGCTTTAATCAGCGTACAGACGTTCCCTCCGTGGTATCGGGCGTATCTACCCAAGATCGCCCCTGCCTAACAAAGACGAGAGAGCCCATTTATACCTCGTCTGCGGAAGAGGTTTCTCGCAAGAAACCATGGACCAAGGTCTCACGACCGTTAAAGCGCAAGTCGGTCCCTTCCGCGCAAGTCCAACGGCCCAGCTGTAGCCACTGGGTCAGTTCGGACTCGCTGCAGTCATCCGATGACTGCTCACCTCCTAAGAGAGGCAAAGCGGTACCGCTTCAGACAGTTACACCGTCTGTCGCCGCACCTGCTCCTGTAGACCCTAAGTGGTCTTTACTGCAAGACATGCAGTCGCAACTCACGTCGCTTATGCAGGACTTTCGTGCGGAGAAGGTTGCTGCCGCACCAGTAGCTAGTGCAGCTCCTTGCCTACAACCACCCACACGATCGGTTGTGCGTCCTGGGGACGCTGAGGTAACCTTCTCACGCACTCCAGTTGAGAGAGTTCCGCCACCCATGCGTTCCAGTGTGATCTGCCAGCCGCATGTTGACGTTCAGCGACGCACGGAGGTATCCGTTGACGTCCGTGAGGTTCAACAACCGTCAGAGTTGTTTTGTTTTGACGCGGTGCGTCAACCTCCGCAACCCAGTGTGGTTGCCTCTGCGCACCCACATCAGTCTAGACAGTCTGGAGTAGACGCTGTGCGTCCCCGCGCTGCTATGGTTGTTGCCAGCTCACAGACTGGGCAACAGTTCCATGACGTTGCGTCCGGCTCAGTCACGCATGCACCCGTGCGACCGGACTCAGCTATCCAGCCGTTACCCACTCCGTTGCCGCTTCCTCATCAATACTCGGATGAGGGACTTTCTGATGATGATGGTGCTGCTCACGTAGATGAACCGCATTCAGAACTGGACGAGCCTAAGTCTTCGCAACCCTCTTTGGACTTTAGGAAAGTTTTGGCCCTGTTCAAAGAGATGTTTCCGGACCAGTTTGTGTCTGTGGCTCCGCGTTCTCCTCCGTCAGAGTTTGTGTTAGGCATGCCGTCAACCACCCCTGCCTTTACTAGACTCGTCCTCGCACGCTCGTCCAAGAGAGCTTTGCGGGTGATAGGAGAATGGCTGCAGTCCAAAAAGAGTTTCGGGAAGACAGCTTTTACGTTTCCCCCTGCTAGACTCTCTTCTAGATCGAGCGTCTGGTATGCCACGGGAGAAGTTCTCGGCTTGGGAGTTCCTGCCTCTGCCCAGGGCGACTTCTCAAGTCTTGTAGACTCTCCCCGCCGCCTAGCCATGAGACGCTCAAAAATATGTTGGTCATCATCGGACCTGGACCACCTTTTGAAAGGTATCTATAGAGCCTTCGAGGTTTTTAACTTCCTAGACTGGTGTCTAGGAGCTCTTAGTAGAAAGATCTCTCCGATGGAGAAGGAGACTTCATTGCTCATTATGTCCTGCATGGACAAGGCCGTACGTGATGAGTCTAATGAGCTTGCTTGCATCTTTCGTGTCCGGAGTCCTTAAGAAGCGTGAAAACCTCTGCTCATTCCTTTCAGCTGGAGTTACACCATGCCAGAGATCCGAACTTCTGTTTGCTCCTCTTTCCAAGTGCCTGTTTCCAGAGGACCTGATTAAGGAGATTGCCGCTTCTTTGATACAGAAGGATACTCACGATCTTGTTGCATCCTCTGCTCGCAAAGCCACCCCTTTGCCTACCTTGTCAGCTAGACCAAGGATGGACACTCCAGCGTCCCGTTTTATCCCGCCCTTTCGTGGCAGAGCCTCCAGCAGAGGAGGTGCTCGTGCCGAAGGGAGACGTGGAAAGAAGAAAGGAACCAAGTCCTTTAAGAGCAGAGTCTGACTGCCAGCTTCTTCAGACAGCAGTGGGAGCCAGACTCAAGAACTTCTGGCAGACCTGGGAAAAGAGAGGCGCAGATGCACAATCTGTGAAGTTGCTCAGAGAGGGGTACAAGATCCCGTTTGTACGAAAACCCCCTCTAGCAACGTCTCCCATCGATCTCTCCCCCAGGTACAGAGAGGAAGACAAGAGACGAGCATTGAAACAGGAAGTGTCTCTCTTACTAGAGAAGGGAGCGTTAGTCAAAGTCCTGGACCATCAAACCCCGGGATTCTACAACCGTCTCTTCTTGGTGTCAAAGAAGACAGGAGGGTGGAGGCCGGTGCTAGACGTCAGTGCGCTGAATGTCTTTGTCACAAAGCAGACGTTCTCCATGGAGACCACAAAGTCGGTTCTAGCAGCGGTCAGAAGGGAAGACTGGATGGTCTCTTTAGACCTAAGGGACGCCTACTTCCACGTCCCCATCCACCCGGACTCCCAACCTTTTCTAAGATTCGTTTTCGAAAAGGTTGTCTACCAGTTTCAAGCCCTGTGCTTTGGCCTAAGCACAGCTCCTCTTGTGTTTACGAGGCTGATGAGGAATGTAGCCAAATTCCTTCACTTAGCGGACATCCGAGCCTCCCTCTATTTGGACGACTGGCTTCTCAGAGCTTCTTCCAGTCGTCGCTGTCTGAAGGATCTAAAGTGGACTCTAGATCTGACCAAGGAATTGGGTCTCCTTGTCAATATGGAAAAGTCTCAAGTGGTCCCATCCCAAGCTATTGTATATTTAGGGATGGAGATTCACAGTCTAGCTTTTCGGGCTTTTCCGTCGGCCCCCAGAACAAGCCAAGCCCAGTTATGCATCCAGAACATGCTGAAGAAGGAACGATGTTCAGTCAGGAAGTGGATGAGTCTGATAGGGACGCTATCATCCCTGGAACAGTTCGTGTCATTAGGAAGACTACACCTCCGTCCTCTTCAATATCACCTAGCATTTCACTGGAAAAAGGACAAGACGCTAGAAGCGGTCTTGATCCCCGTTTCCGAGAAGATGAAGTCTTGCCTGACATGGTGGAAGGACAGTATCAGCCTCAGAGAGGGTCTGCCCCTGGCTGTTCAGACTCCCAACCACGTTCTCTTCTCGGACGCATCGGACGTAGGCTGGGGCGCGACATTAAACGGTCGGGAATGCTCGGGAATATGGAACTCGAGTCAAAGGACAATGCATATCAACTGCAAGGAGCTACTGGCAGTACATCTGGCCTTGAAAAGCTTCAAGTCTCTCCTTCAAGGCAAAGTGGTGGAGGTGAACTCGGACAACACCACGGCTTTGGCGTACATCTCCAAGCAAGGAGAGACCCACTCACTGACGTTGTACGAGATCGCAAGGGACCTCCTCACCTGGTCAAAAGGTCTAAACATTTCGCTAGTAACGAGGTTCATCCAAGGCAACTTGAATGTCATGGCAGATTGTCTCAGTTGGAAGGGACAAATCATTCCAACAGAATGGACCCTCCACAAGGATGTATGCAAGAGACTTTGGGCCACCTGGGGCCAGCCAACCATAGATCTCTTCACAACCTCGATGACCAAGAGGCTCCCAATATATTGCTCACCAATCCCGGACCCAGCAGCAGTTCATATAGATGCCTTTCTCCTAGATTGGTCACATCTAGACCTATATGCATTCCCTCCGTTCAAGATTGTCAACAAGGTACTGCAGAAGTTCGCCTCTCACAAAGGGACAAGGTTGACGCTAGTTGCTCCCCTCTGGCCCGCGAGAGAATGGTTCACCGAGGTACTTCGATGGCTAGTAGACGTTCCCAGAACTCTTCCTCTAAGGGTGGACCTTCTACGTCAGCCACACGTAAAGAAGTTACACCAAGGCCTCCACGCTCTTCGTCTGACTGCCTTCAGACTATCGAAAGACTCTCGAGAGCTAGAGGCTTTTCGAAGGAGGCAGCCAGAGCGATTGCTAGAGCAAGGAGAACATCCACCCTTAGAGTCTACCAATCGAAGTGGGAAGTCTTCCGAAACTGGTGCAAGTCAGTATCTGTATCCTCGACCAGTACCTCTGTAACCCAAATAGCTGACTTCCTCTTATACCTGAGGAAAGAACGATCTCTTTCAGCTCCCACTATCAAGGGTTACAGAAGCATGTTGGCATCAGTCTTCCGTCACAGAGGCTTAGATCTGTCCAACAATAAAGATCTACAGGACCTCCTTAAGTCTTTTGAGACCACGAAGGAGCGTCGTTTGGTTACACCTGGTTGGAATTTAGACGTGGTACTAAGATTCCTCATGTCAGACAGGTTCGAGCCGCTACAATCAGCCTCCCTAAAAGATCTCACCTTAAAGACTCTTTTCCTGGTATACTTAGCCACAGCTAAAAGAGTCAGTGAGATTCATGCCTTCAGCAAGAACATCGGATTTTCATCTGAAACGGCTACATGTTCTCTACAACTTGGTTTTCTAGCCAAAAACGAGCTGCCTTCTCGACCTTGGCCGAAATCGTTCGATATTCCAAGCTTATCGAATATGGTTGGAAATGAACTAGAAAGAGTCTTATGCCCTGTGAGAGCTCTTAAGTTCTATTTAAAACGAACTAAACCTTTACGAGGCCTGTCTGAAGCTTTATGGTGTTCAGTTAAGAAACCATCTTTGCCTATGTCAAAGAATGCTTTATCCTATTTTATCAGACTGTTAATACGAGAAGCTCATTCCCATCTGAGTGAGGAAGACCAAGCTTTGCTGAAGGTAAGGACACACGAAGTTAGAGCTGTCGCAACTTCCGTGGCCTTTAAACAAAATAGATCTCTGCGAAGTATAATGGACGCAACCTATTGGAGAAGCAAGTCAGTGTTCGCGTCTTTTTATCTTAAGGATGTCCAGTCTCTTTACGAGGACTGCTACACTCTGGGACCATTCGTAGCAGCGAGTGCAGTAGTGGGTGAGGGCTCAACCACTACAATTCCCTAATTCCATAACCTTTTTAATCTTTCTCTTGAAATGTTTTTATTGTTGTTTTTGGGTTGTCCGGAAGGCTAAGAAGCCTTTCGCATCCTGGTTGATTTGGCGGGTGGTCAAAGTCATTTCTTGAGAAGCGCCTAGATTAGGGGTTTTGATGAGGTCCTGTGGTATGGGTTGCAACCCTTGATACTTCAGATCCTAGGGGTCGCTCAGCATCCTAAGAGGATCGCGAGGCTCCGTAAGGAAGACGTACTTAAAAAGGCAGAGTAATTGTTCAAGTCGACTTCCTTACCAGGTACCTATTTATTTTGTTTTTGTTATTTTGATAACTTCTAAAATGAAATAAAAATTCTTAGCTCATAATAATGTAAACATATTTTGCTGGTCTCTACCCACCCCCCTGGGTGTGAATCAGCTATTATAATCACCGGCTAAGTTAAATATTGAAAAATTTTATTTTTATAATAAAATAAATTTTTGAATATACTTACCCGGTGATTATAAATTAAAGGACCCTCCCTTCCTCCCCAATAGAGACGCAGTGGGACGAGGAGAAAATTGAGTTCTTTGTTTACATTGAGTACTGGGTATCTGGACGACAGATGGCGCTGTTGGGCACACCCGCAACCTGTGTAGCGATCGCTGGCGAATTTTACCTTAAAGTTTTCTGTCGAGCAACAGAGTTGCAGCTATTATAATCACCGGGTAAGTATATTCAAAAATTTATTTTATTATAAAAATAACATTTTTCCTACGTCAAAATCCGTTTTATAGCCCTCAAGTGCCCCCCCCCCCAATACCTTAATCTGTTATTATTTATTTTAACAGGTAATGGCAGCAAGACCCTACCTCCAGTAGGGAGAAAAGTAGAGGTACAAGAATAGGAATAATACTGCATAATCCTGCACTTGTTTAGCAACATAGTCAGCCGGGTGAAGATTGTTAAAAGCAGGTTTGATTGGAGATTCTATTTTTGCCGCATAAATTGTGAATAGCATCTTTTATGTTAAAGAAATGACATAGTAAATCTTATTTTTTGTGTGTGTGACTTTGCAATCAAGAGGAGGGGCCTCAAAAGATACTATTATAAGTGGTCTCAATTCATATCCATTTTCATGGATGTAGAATAACCCTGACATACTGTGTATCACCAAGGACTGTAAGCCTTTTTTGTTGTTTTTCTGATGTAGAGGTGAGAATGTAAAGTCAGGTTCAATGCGCAACCTTGTTTTAAAATCCCTTTGATCTTTACATTATTGCTTATTAAAATTTGACAAAAAATTTTTTTTTAATTTTTTTTTTCTCATTGAATCTGTTTCTAATAAGTCTCTATTATTATTTTTTTTTCTCAAGAATGAAATAAACTTATTTTCCCTTTATATTATAAACTGGAAGTGTTTCCTACCCCTGTAAATGTCCTCTTCTCAGCTACTAGTTTTGTCTTTGATAAGAAATTGTTTTTCCTTTTATTTTTTTGTTTCCCCAATAATGTTTAGTACTTAAATAACCTGAAATCGGCTTATCTCTGAATAATATTAAGCAATTACAGTCCCAGCTGGGTCTCCTTGCCCAGTATAAAGTCAAGGGGTGGTGCTCAGTGCCCAGTTCTCTTGACCTGTCGCCCAGATTTTTGGGTATTCCACCGTTTTATCTTTTTGTGTAGTGAACGTTGGAGTGTGGTCGGCATTCGGACACTAGACAGTTTGGGTGCTACCTCTGGCTACAGTCCGGAAACTACTACAATATGTCCATATGTAAATAATAAAAGGTTTGTATTAGGGAAAAATACAAATTATCTACAAATTTGTCTTTTTCTCTTGATTTACAGAGGCAGACACCCTTTGACTGCCGTGACCTTCACTGGGTATTGGAGGAGAAATTTTTAAAGAGAAATAATTGTCAGAACACAGAATTGATGCCATCATTTCTTTTACTGGCTGTGCTTGCGCCTGCTGGCTCCTCCGTCGGTCTTCACCCGCCTGAGTCACGTTCTCATCAGTCAGCCCCTGCTCTCCAGTATCGACTCTTCTTTGACTTCTCGTAAGGACGTCTGGGCGTGATATCTCTTCCTCAGAGGCAGATTTGAGATCTGTTTCTAGCAAACGATCTATCCTTTTACAGGGTTGTGGTGGCCGATGTGGTAACATCTCTAACTTGTGAACGCGACACGGGGGTTAGAGTCCCGCTCAAACTCGATAGTTTCTTTGGTCGCTGGAACCTCACCATCCTTGTTAGGTAAGGATGGGGCGTTTAGGGTAGCCTATAGGTCTATCTGCTGAGTCATGAGCAGCCACTGCCTGGCCCTCCTTGGTCCTAGTTTGGATGGAGAGGGGGGTTGGATGCTGATCATATGTATATATGGTCAGTTTCTAGGGTATTGTCCTGCTTGATAGGGCAATGACCCTGTCCCTTGTCCCTGCCATTCATGAGCAGCCTTTACCATGGATCCGCAAGAATCTTGTTGATCGCTCCTTCATCTGCTTGCCTTTCGATCGCCGTACCTTCAGGTCACAGGATCTTGCCAGCCAGTGCCTCCTCTTGCACATTATGCAAAGAAAACTTTCCCTCTCGGAGCCTGTTATGGGTGTCGAAGAGGACTGAGTTACGCTCTTTAAATGCCTCCTTGCCTTCACCACACAGAACGGTAATCCAGGTCACCCTTAAGGACTTCCCTGCTCCGTTGAAGGATTTGTTGCCACCTTGCCATTGCTACCAGAACTCTCCATCACAGTTAGGGTACTCTCCTCACTCTAGTAGATCTCGCTATAAACAAGTATTGCCCTCGCACTACAGATGCTCTCGGCCCTCCTGATGGAATTCTCCTCCGAGGGATTACCAAATCTCGCCCTCGTGGTCCAGGTGTTTCTTACCCCCAAGCTATCGCCTCACCTTGCCCTTGTGCTTGTCCTCTCCTAAAATATCTAGATTGCCCTTGCAATTGATCAGCCACTGTACATCCCATGCTCATCACTTTTCTCGTGACGCTCTTATAGTCTCGCCAAGATTTGGCACTACTTCTACGAATCCTAAAGACAAGCTTCCTCCTCACAGTCCTTCCTCAGCATTGAAGTGCCAGCATGTGGGGAAATTAGCACTTTCACCTGCAAGAGAGAGAGAGAAGGGAGAGGTAAGCTTCCCGCCCCCAACTCGACTGCTTTTTTTTTTCAGATGGACCTCAGCCTCTTCAACCCTTGCTGGCTATCGAGAACCTCGTGTTGGGCAGTGCCATTCGACTACAGGAGATAGGTGTTTCAGGCCCATCCAGGCCCACTGCAACACCCTTTATAACCCCTACATCCACCAGATAACCTGAGAGATAAGTTCAAGAAATGTTGCAGAAACCAAGTCCCTGCCACTCCACCTCAGGAGACACTAGGCCTTGCATACATAAAGGCTCTCTTTCTCCAAGGGAGATTTTATTTTTATATTCTTAAAGGTTGATCCTTATTATCTTTGAAGACCATAACTGGTAGGTAGACTGGATGCCACTTACGCTCACTGATAAACCGTGAGACCCGAGTATAGCCCCTATTTCATTCTCTCTGGCACCGGTTCCTGCAGTTAAGGAAAGTTGGGATCTCTGAGGAAATTGCGACATCCTTTCGTAAAGAATCTGCACCCCACAATCGGCAGCAGGACTCTACGATCACTCAACCTTGTGGTAGATTGTCTCCTGCACAGCAGCCTTCCCAGAACTAGGGAAGTCAAGACTCTCCATGTGGATGGCTTGAAGGTTTAAAGACTGCTCATAAATGGCAGATGCAAGGGACAGTGACATTGCCCTATCAAGCACGACAATGCCCTGAAGACTGACCATATTACATATGATCAGTGCCCAAGCCCCGTCTCCAACCAAGCTAAGACCAAGGAGGGCCAGGCAATGGCTGCTGATGACTCCGCAGACAGATCTATAGGCTCCCCCAAACCCTCCCCCCCACCATCCTTAGCTCACAAGGATGGTGAGGTTACAGTGACCAAAGGAACTAACAAGTTTGAGTGGGACTTGAACCCCATCACGAGTTTGAGCGGGACTCAAACCCCAATTTGGCAATCATCAGGCAAGGACACTATCACCAGGCCACCACAACCCTAAGGAGAGGGCGAGTCGGACAAGTTGAGTTTTCTCTAGTTGACGTTCCATCAATGGGCCCAAAAACTCCTCTCTCTAATGAAGAAGTGGAGCCAAACTTACTTGCAATACTTCGGACGATCTGCTTGGTCACCGGGATAGGAGAGGCTGGACCTCCATCACCAATAGGCAGAAGATCGTGTCCTTGACATGTCCACTTTAGAATTACCATGGACCACATTGGCAAAGAATCTTTAAAAAATAGAAGAACAAATCTCCGGAGGAAAGTTGTTTCTGAGATCTGCATGCTCCTCTCGGTTGCTGCTGACCTAGATGTCGAAACAACGCAAATACTACAAAGTATTGGACAGCCACACTTCACCTTTGCCATTCGACCCCGCGGTACCTGGTCCTGAGGTTATGCATATACTCTGAAGGGAATAAATCATGAAATATTCCCTCCTTGGTATAGATACCTTAGGTTATCAGGAAATACCCCTCCTCAGTGTTGCCAGGACAGTGTGTCAGGTAATAGAAGGACCCTGGGTTGTAGAATTAATTTCACTCTCTTTTCATTCTTCTCTTTGGTGGCTTGCTTGGCATTACTAGGGGTAAAATAAGCAGGAGCTCAACAACCCAACTCTCTTGAAGGGCTAGGCCAAACCATACACTTATGTACCAGACACATGCACAAACTTCAGAAAATGTTTTGCACATTTTGAATTTTCTATATACTGTATATACTGCCAAACTACTCCACTTCTGAAGGAAAAATGGTACAAGTTGCAGTCTACTTTTCACAGGTGCAACTGAATAATGTTGTACACCTCCAGTGAGCCTTCCTACAAGAGCATCATCCAGTACATGTGGAACCTTTACAACAACATTTTACCCATTCCTTACATGCCTTGGCAACCATGGTCAAGCTGCTCCAGATCGGCTTCCAGCACTTAGGCTGATTCATTCATGTCCCATCCAAAGCCTTCACGTGTTTGAGTCTTGCGATTGCTTGTTGCCCAGATTCCAGCCTGGTACACAGCACGATGGTGTGCTGCAACAGGGCCTCTTGGGTTCGGGGGATGTTCCTTTGATCTTCTCTTCGGGTAGAAGAGTTCTCTGCGGTCATCAATTACACTGTTCAGTGTGCTGCTCTTGACAACATTGAACCTTTTCAGCAAGTGGAACGGCTTACTGTCATGTGTAATGGGAACAGGAAGGTGCTCTAAGATGAAATTGAATGCCCCGTTGACTTCAATGAAGCATTTTCATATTTCAACTTTAGCATATTATCCCAATACTAGAATGTGGCACTTTGCTTCACATCCACTTTTCTCGGCACGAAGCATGGTAGGCAGCCTGCCATAGCTTCTGTTACCCCTTCTTTTGCCAATAGCTTCATTTTCTTCTCTTGCTTTGGGCTGTTCCAGGTGTTCATCTACGGTCTGATGTCACAGGGGATTGAAAGAGGCTGATACCTGTTCCATGAAACAAGTCTTTTGCTGTAGTGCTTAAAGGATTGTGGTTATTGTTATCTAAGGCTTCAACTGTGAAGATGCCATGGTAAAACTGAATAGGATACATAAAACCCTTCCATTGTTGCCAAGTTAGGGGAAAATCCACTAGATTTACAGGATTTGGACCTTTGCTAACGGATTTCAAAGTTCTGTGGCAGATAGCAGGAAATCTAGCGGAATTTTGGCGGATTGGCAGAATATTTCATGTGCGAGTACAGTAATAATGTGTTTGCCTTGCATTCGCGTGGCAGCAGATCGATCCCCGCCCGGGACCGTGAGTTTAAGCTGTTTACTGGGGAGGCCACTGCTGTGGTGGGGCACCACAGTGGCGGGTTGGACTTGCCCGGCTGACATTCTGGTTAGCATCTCTTCTGATGGAACTGGAACTGAAACAAGACACCTTAACCTTAACCTTACCAATAACATAGCAGTTTTCATATAAAATCTATGAAGATTAATGGAACCAAAATGCTTCCTTAATTCTTGTCCAGTATGTGCCCGTAATTTAAGGATAAACAATATTCTTACCTGAGAATGACTAGGGGACATCAATCACATAAATGCCATGTCCTGAGAATGACTAGGGGACATCAATCACATAAATGCCATGTCCTTCTTACTGCATCAGAAAACAAAATAAAAGGCAATTTCTTGACATAATTGGATCACATTCTCAGGAATTGTCCAAGCAAATGAACTACAGTAGTACCCTGAAGTAAAAGATTTTTAATAATTTTCTTATTTTTATTGAGATTTAAAATACAAATGATTGTACAGTACACCAAACATAACACTCTGATAAATGACTAGGTGACACTTCTTATAAAAAATGTATGAATACCATATTTTTAAACTACAATGTTTTCATAACACAAGCCACTGCTTTACAAATGCTATTATTTTGTCTGGTTTATAGGTCAAGACCAATTCCCAAATTCCATTTTCAATGCATAATAAGAGGGGGAGTCCTTGTATTATTGAAAATAATTGTAATTGGATGAGTGAATTCCAATTCTATTCTTGAGTGTTAAATCATTATTGAGAAGTGAATATTAGAATAAGATATTTGAAAATAACTTTGATAAATAAAAAAGACCAAAGGAAGCAAATGAAAAGTAAGAGATGGAATGCAACGAACTTGGGGACTAAAGGTACATACAGGTAAAAACATCTCTAGTACTGTACTGTACAACAGCACTGCACAGTACAGTGTTTGCATGGTCCACTGTAAGGGACCATCAACCTACAGGTGCTAACCTGTATGGGGAGGCCTCACGGGCTAAGGACTACCAAATTCTCACTGGTCAAGTGTTTTTCGTCTTGTTTCTGATCATATTGGTTAAATTTTTAAAAATGTTATTTTCCTTAGTAAAATAAATTTTTGAATATACTTACCCGATGATCATATAGCTGTCAGCTCTGCTGCCCGACAGAAAAACCTACGGGCGGAATACGCCAGCGATCGCTATACAGGTGGGGGTGTACATCAACAGCGCCATCTGTCAAGTAGGTACTCAAGTACTCGATGTCAACAAAGAACCAATTTTCTCCTCTGTCCACTGGGTCTCTATTGGGGAGGATGGGTGGGTCCTTTAATTTATGATCATCGGGTAAGTATATTCAAAAATTTATTTTACTAAGGAAAATAACATTTTTCAATATTAAACTTACCCGATGATCATATAGCTGATTCACACCCAGGGGGGTGGGTAGAGACCAGCATTACATGTTGACATTATATGAGCTAAGTATTCCGTATTTCATTTTAGCAGTTATTCAAAATAACAAACATAAAATAAATAAGTACCTGGTAAGGAAGTCGACTTGAACAATTACTCTGCCTTTTTAAGTACGTCTTCCTTACTGAGCCTCGCGATCCTCATAGGATGCTGAGCGACTCCTAGGAGCTGAAGTATGAAGGGTTGCAACCCATACTAAAGGTCCTCATCAAAACCTCTAATCTAGGCGCTTCTCAAGAAATGACTTTGACCACCCGCCAAATCAAGTAGGATGCGAAAGGCTTCTTAGCCTTCCGGACAACCCAAAACAATAATAAAACATTTCAAGAGACAGATTAAAAAGGTTATGGAATTAGGGAATTGTAGTGGTAGAGCCCTCACCACTACTGCACTCGTTGCTACGAATGGTCCCAGGGTGTAGCAGTTCTCGTAAAGAGACTGGACATTCTTAAGATAAAAGACGCGAACACTGATTTGCTTTTCCAATAGGTTGCGTCGAATATACTTTGCAGAGATCTATTTTGTTTAAAGGCCACGGAAGTTGCGACAGCTCTAACTTCGTGTGTCCTTACCTTCAGCAAAGCTTGGTCTTCCTCATTCAGATGGGAATGAGCTTCTCGTATTAACAGTCTGATAAAATAGGATAAAGAATTCTCTGACAAAGGCAAAGATGGATTCTTAACTGAACACCATAAAGCTTCAGACGGGCCTCGTAAAGGTTTTTAAATAGAACTTAAGAGCTCTTACAGGACATAATACTCTTTCTAGTTCATTTCAAACCATGCGATAAGTTTTGGAATATCGAACGATATTGGTCAATGCCAAGAAGGCAGCTCGTGTTTGGCTAGAAAACCAAGTTGTAGAACATGTAGCCGTTTCGGATGAGAATCCGATGTTCTTGCTGAAGGCATGAATCTCCCTGACTCTTTTAGCTGTGGTTAAGCATATCAGGAAAAGAGTCTTAAAGGTGAGATCTTTCAGGGAGGCTGATTGAAGCGGTTCGAACCTGTCTGACATAAGGAATCTTAGTACCATGTCTAAATTCCAACCAGGTGTAACCAAACGACGCTCCTTCGTGGTCTCAAAAGACTTAAGGAGGTCTTGTAGATCTTTATTGTTGGAAAGATCTAAGCCTCTGTGACGGAAGACTGATGCCAACATGCTTCTGTAACCCTTGATAGTGGGAGCTGAAAGAGATTGTTCTTTCCTCAGATATAAGAGAAAGTCAGCTATTTGAGTTACAGAGGTACTGGTCGAGGATACGGATACTGACTTGCACCAGTTTCGGAAGATTTCCCACTTCGATTGGTAGATTCTAAGGGTGGATGTTCTCCTTGCTCTAGCAAACGCTCTGGTTGCCTCCTTCGAAAAGCCTCTAGCTCTCGAGAGTCTTTCGATAAACTGAAGGCAGTCAGACGAAGAGCGTGGAGGCCTTGGTGTAACTTCTTTACGCGTGGCTGACGTAGAAGGTCCACCCTTAGGGGAAGTGTTCTGGGAACGTCTACTAGCCATCGAAGTATCTCGGTGAGTTATTCTCTCGCGGGCCAGAGGGAAGCAACTAGCGTCAACCTTGTCCCTTCGTGAGAGGCGAACTTCTGCAGTACCTTGTTGACAATCTTGAACGGAGGGAATGCATATAGATCTAGATGTGACCAATCTAGTAGAAAGGCATCTATATGAACTACTGCTGGGTCCGGGATAGGTGAGCAAACTATTGGGAGCCTCTTGGTCATCGAGGTTGCGAAGAGATCTATGGTTGGCTGGCCCCAGGTGGCCCAAAGTCTCTTGCATACATCCTTGTGGAGGGTCCAATCTGTTGGAATTATTTGTCCCTTCCTACTGAGACAATCTGCTATGACATTCAAGTTGCCTTGGATGAACCTCGTTACTAGTGAAAAGTCTAGACCTGTTGACCAGGTGAGGAGGTCCCTTGCGATCTCGTACCATGTCAGAGAGTAGGTCCCTCCTTGCTTGGAGATGTACGTGAAAGCCGGGTGTTGTCCGAGTTCACCTCCACCACTTTGCCTTGAAGGAGAGACCTGAAGCTTTTCAGGTCAGACGTACTGCCAGTAGCTTCTTACAGTTGAAATGCATTGTCCTTTGACTCGAGTTCCAAATCCCGAGCATTCCCTACCGCCTAATGTCGCACCCCAGCCTACGTCCGATGCGTCCGAGAAGAGAACGTGGTTGGGAGTCTGAACAGACAGGGGAAGACCCTTTCTAAGGTTGATAAAGTCCTTTCACCAAGTCAGACCAGACTTTAACTTTCCGGAAACCGGGATCGAGACCGCTTCTAGCGTCTTGTCTTTTTTCCAGTGAAAAGCTAGATGATACAGAAGAGGACGGAGGTGTAGTCTTCCAAGTGACACAAAAGAACCACGGATGACAGTGTCCTTACCAGACTCATCCACAGCCTGACAGGGCAGCGTTCCTTCTTCAGCATCTTCTGGATGGATAGCAGGGCTAGGGGTTGATCGTCTAGTTCAGCAACGTCCTCATCAGAGGGTTCCTTATCCGAAACTGATGAGGAAACGGCAACGGAGTGGGCAACGTCTGACTCGCTGAATCCGGTCGCACTGGTGGATGCGTGACGGAGCCGGACGCAATATCATGGTACTGCTGCACAGTCTGTGAACTGTCAACCATGGGGACGCGAGGAAGTACAGCGTCAACCCGAAACTGTCTAGACTGTCTGGGTTGTGCAGTCAACACCCTACCGGGTTGCTGAGGCTGACACACTGCGTCACAACAAGTCACCTCTGCTGGTTGTTGAACGTCTTCCTAGTGACACACTTCAACAACCACCTCCGAGCGTCGCTTAACGTCAACGTGCGACTGGCAACCCACACTGGGTCGCATCGGTGGAGGAACCACCTCAACTGGCGGACGCGAGTAGGATACCTCAGTGTCAACAGGGCGCACAACCAACCGGTAGGAAGGTTGTTGGCCAGAAGGTTCTTCTCCGTAAAAAGTCCTCTATCAAGGACACAAGCTTGGACTGCATGTCTTGCAGCAAAGCCCATTAGGGTCTACGGGAGCAGGTGTGGCAACAGACGGGGTTAGCGACTGAAGCGGAACCATTACCATCCCTGGAAGCCTTGTTATGCTTTAATTAAAGTCCATAGGAGGCTAAGCAGCTTAAGGCTCCTCTCCAAATGACAGAGTCCTCAAAGGAATATCAGTATGAGGGAGAACAGCACTTTCTCATCTACAGGAACCTTGTCCGAGAAAAGCTAGGTTATCTCAGTGAGGGTCTCACTGGTGCATAAGCAGCAGACCAGAAGGCAACGTTATGTAACTGCTTGACAGTCTGAACTGTCAAAAACTGAACTGTCAACCACAACAGGTGCGTGAGGACATACAGCACTGGTGCATTAGCAGCAGACCAGAAGGCAACGTTATGTAACTGCCTGACAGTCTGTGAACTGTCAAAAAACTGAACTGTCAACCACAACAGGTGTGTGAGGACATACAGCACTGGTGCATTAGTAGCAGACCAGAAGGCAACGTCATGTAACTGCTTGACAGTCTGAGAGCTGGCAACTACCAAAGCGGAGTGGTGGTGCATGGTGGGGACTGCCGTGGGTATGCGGAGACTAACGCATCGCGTCAAAACACGGCAGCTTGACTCCACCTTCCCACTGCTGATGCGGTAGCTCACGCATGTCAACGGAGGGTGCCGCACGTCAGCTAACGTCAACATGCGTCTGGCAGGGTCGACTGCGCATCGGTGGTGGAGCTCTCCGCAGCCGGAGTGTGGGAGCAGGCAGCCTCAGCGTGAGCTGGGCGCACAACCGTGGCAGGTAGTAGGCTAACGGGAGCAGTGTCAACCTTCTCCGCACGAAACTCCTGCATAACCGCAGCTAACTGAGTCTGCTGAGTCTGCATAGACTGCAGTAAAGACCACTTAGGGTCTACAAAAGCGGCAACAGATGGAGCTACTGTCCGTTGTGACTGAGGGTCTAAAACAGCGGGTGCGGCAACAGACGGAGTTACTGCCTGTTGCGGTACCACCTTGCCTCTCTTGGGAGGTGTGCAGTCGTCGGATGACTGCAGCGAGTCCGAACTGACCCAGTGGCTACACCTGGGCCGTTGGACTTGCGCGGAAGGGACCGACTTGCACTTAAAAAGCTGCGAGATGTGGTCCATGGTTTCTTACGAGAAACCTCTTCCGCAGACGAGGAATAAATGGGCTCTCTCGTCTTTGTGTGGGTGGGGCGATCTTGGGTAGATACGCCCGAAACCACGGAGGGAAAACGTCTGTTCGTTGATCAAGGCCTGAGGAACCCATAAGTCGTTCGACATTACTTCTCCCCTGGGCTTGGGAGCTTGTAAGAGGTCCCGGACTAGGTGAACGACTGGCACGAACAGACGAACCCTCGGACGCAACACTGTAACACTTTGCGCATATCACTTTATCACTTTGATTTTCTGTTTTGCACTTATTTCACTGAAATCGAAACTTTTACTGATTTCTACCTGAAACACGCAATCCTATCCTTCATTAAAAGGTAGTAATTGCGAAAACAGTCGAATAATGCAACAGAAAACATATATAAAGATAAAGAATTCAGTGGCTGGGAAAGAGACTAAACACTAGATCAAATAAACTACGTTTACAATCTCTCACCGCACATAGCCTGGGAACAAGAATAAAACCCTAGAAACGTTTTACCTTCTTCCCCTACAGTGACTAGGGAGGAGAGTAAAAACGAGAACAACGTTACCCGCTTGAACGAAACGTTTATTCTCCTCTCTCTCCCTCCGTCTCTATCTCTCTCTCTCTTTCTCTCTTGATTTCGCACCTGAGAGAAGAGCCCACTATATATCGTTAAAACATGTTATTTGCTAAAGGAAAAAACTGAAAGGTTTTCCAAATAAAAAGTTCCTTTAATTTAGAATTTAAACCATTTAAGCTAAGAAAGAATGAACGAAACGCCAGAATCGGTTTACTCTTACTGCAAAGTGAAACCGTGATACACTCTCTCTCTATCGTAACGATAGAGCGCATGTTGAACGTTCTGAACGTCAACAACTGCGAAGACTAAAAAACTAAACGTTAGTTCATCTTTGAAAACAGTACGAGACTATCAAAGAAATTCTTTCATAAAACATTAAAATTTAAAAAGTATTAAATTCTTTAAAGGTTAAATACGATATAACGGGCTCAATGGTAATTAACTTCGGTTCCAAGTTAGGACCGCCTACTATCAGGAAAGGTCGCATATAAACAAACATAAAAATTTATTTTTATATGTTTATAATAAATGGAAAGTTAATCGAAGAGGCCTATAAAGGCGGAGAGATATAAAATATATAGATCTATAACGTGTTAAGCAAAATTACCAAAAACCTAAACACACTTCCGTCTAGGGGAAGGGTCGGCCATTTAAAAGTGAAAGAGAGTCCATACTCTCTTCGTCACCATAATTAAATCTATCCAAAACGAGTTCAAGTTTGAAATGAAGATAAAACTCAAAACTGGAATAGTGTACTTCACCAAATCGTTGTGAAAACAAATCCAGTTTAGTAACAGCGTATTTAGTAGGTCTTGCCAGTGGCACGACAGAGAGAAAATTGATTCTTTGTTGACATCGAGTACTTGAGTACCTACTTGACAGATGGCGCTGTTGATGTACACCCCCACCTGTATAGCGATCGCTGGCGTATTCCGCCCGTAGGTTTTTCTGTCGGGCAGCAGAGCTGACAGCTATATGATCATCGGGTAAGTTTAATATTGAAAAATAAAATTTTTAGTATACTTCATGAATTTTTTTCTAACTACTGTGTACAGTCCTGAGACTTTTAATAAGAATATGACTAAAGTAATAAGGTAAACAATAGTTGCCTGTAGGTTGAGGCACGCAATGCGACTTGAAGGTCTCAGGTTTGTATAGTTAGGAAAAATACAAATTACTTTATATAAATTTGTGATTGTTCCGACAAGAGATACTTACCTCGAACTACTTTCTTAGGAGGACTGGTAAAACCACTCTGCTCCGACCAAACTGATTCAAAACCCACCCCCCACAATACCCAGCTGCCGACCCTAGCTGCGAAGGGGGTACGGTTCGCGGCCCGGGTGCCATCTTGACCTTAAATCCTCAGTTCTCGCTGGTCGGTTGTAACGTTCACTCGTCACAACCTCGCTCCCACTCTGACCCTGACCTCATGTTTACCGTGTGGTCTCCTCGTGTTACCTTGTTTTCCTGTGTCCTTTCTTTCCCTGTGTGTGTATCGTTGCCCTGTGATGGAGGCTCATCGTCGTTGCCATGGGCCTTCTGCGGAGAAAGCGTGTGGCACTTTCTTGTCTAAGGAAGAAGTTGATCTTCGTACCCTTTGTTCCATGTGTCGGGGGACAAAGGTGTGTGAAGGATGCTTCTTGCCCTGAATGCGTCGATTGGCAATGTTAGTTAGTCGAGATGAAGAAGAAGAAGGAGGCCAAGAAGGAGAAACCAGGGCGTAATAAGTCGAGGGAAGCGTCGGCAGTCGTCCTCGGCCAGGACGACTCCGGTACAGGTGAAGTCCCCAAGGCTATCAACAGTCCCCGTCTATGGCGGGGACGTAGGCGAGTCTGTTGCTGGGCCTCAACCGATTGTTGAGCCCGTTGTTCCATCGGGTGAGGCCCCTGTGGCAGATCCCCTATTATTGTCCTTGTGGTCGCAATTGCGCCTTGTGGGTACCCCGTCCATGGAGGAGTTTGTGGTGCAAACTTGTGGTGTGGAGGTGCCCCCTTGATAGCGGTTCTGGCCGAAAGCCCGGTAACCGAACTGCCTTCTCTGTGTGTCATTGCAGGTTCGTCGTCGGGTGCATACGATCCCTATCGTGAGCGCTGTGTGACGGTCTCTTCTGATGTTGTTCCGCCGCCCTGGTTGGCCGTGCCCGGGACCCCGGGAAGTTCGCCAAGAGACGACGAGCAACCTTGGGACGAAGGAGGCCTCGGAGTGCGATGCACCCACCCCGAGCCGTCTCCCTCAGTCGGGTCGGCAACCCCAGTGGTGGGGAAGGCCGGGTCAGTGGCGCCGCGGGACGGCGAACCTCCCAAAAAGAAGAGAGCCAAGCGTTCTCCTTCTCCCTCCGATGGAGACCAATCTTCGGACGGGATCTCCTCGGAGAGTTCCTCCTCCAGCGAGGGGAGAAGGCGCAGGGAGGCTCAAGAGGAATCGTTTGCGGTCATCCTCGAGGTACTCTAGAAAATGTTCTAGGTCGTCCCAGAGGCGGCACAGGCGCCGCAGGAGCAGCAGGAGGAACAGGCGACATCGCAGGCATGGCAGTTCCCATTCACCAAGGAAGGCCGGTAAGGGTTTCCCCCGTGCCCACTGCAGCAGGGGCTGCCCATGGGACGGGGGTCCCTGAGAGGAGGGCAGAGCGCGTGGTCGACTCCCGGGGCTCTCCGGCCGGTCCATCGGCCGCCCGCCCAGCGGCAGGCCCCGTGCGGCCAAAAGTGGGTAAGGGTTCCCCAGTGACCCCGCAGAGGGAGCCTAGAGGTGTGAGCTCCCCAGGCGTCATGAGGGCCCCGTTCGAGTGAGGCGGGCAAGCCCATGACGGCTCCCGCCCCCCAAGAGGCGCTCCTCGATACGGGTCTCCCCGCTTGGGTGGAGCCCTCGGCTACCCCCGCAGGTTCGATAAGCGAGCCCCACCGTGAGGACGAGTACCCGGTGGAGGAAGATGATGATGTGGGTGATCTGGTGTTGCTGGACGCAACACCAGAGGAAACGTTGATGTTCAGGAGGGTCCTAGCCTTGATCCGGGCCCAGAACAACCTGAGTGAGGCGGAGGAGCCCAGGGATCTGGACTTCGCCACGGCGGTGGACAGGGCCCTGGGGACAGTGCCTAAGGAGTCCAGCCCCAATGTCAACCTGCCCTCCTCGGTCGACTCTTTAAGGCCAAGAAGTTGGTCAAGTCGTTCGTGGTGGCGCACAAGAATTCCCTTAAGGCCAGGAACTCCAAGAAGTTGCTGGGATTTCAGAAGAGCCAAGCAAGGTTCTACACCCCTGAGGGCTCTTTGGGTGCCCCCATGGACATGGGAGAGTCAGTGGCCGTGCTGTCGCAGGCCAGGTTGGACGAGCGGTCCATTTCGACATCCCTCACCTTCTCGTTACAGGAGGCACTGTCGATGAAGGCCTCCGCTTGGTCCCTGGCCCACGCCATGTCCTGGTTGGACTTGTGATCTGCGGCAATGTCCACTTTCCACACCAACCACGATCTCTCCAAAGAAGCAGACCTGAACCTCTTCCGAGGGCTTCTCCGGTCCGGGGCCAAGGCCATCAAGTTCTCCTCCGCACAAGCTTGGACTCAGGGCACCAACTGGGTCCTGCAAAGGAGGGACTCAGTCCTGAGTAAGTTGGCTCAAAGGATCCCGGACAGAGACGCCATGTTGCTTAGGAACTCCCCAGTGGAAGGAGAAGGTCTGTTTCCAGAGAACCTGGTGGAGCAGACCATGGGGAGACTCGTGAAGGAAGGCAGGGCCCCCAGCAATTTTCCTCAGCCACAACAGGCTCCCAGGAGACCCCTGAAGCCCTTCGTGAAACGGCCCTCGTCTGCTCCCCAGCAGCAATCGGACGCCTACCCCCGGTCCTGGGCCTCCTCCCACCAGCCCTCCTTCAAGGCCCCTCAAGGATTCTCGGGGCCCTTCAAGCCCAGGTCCTCTTCCTCCAGGAGAGCCAGAGGAGCCCGGTTCCCTAGGAGGAGGTAGGACGAGAGGCCCCCTACCACTATCCCCGCCACCGATGAGGGATGCCTCCAAAAACATTGGCAAAGTTGGGAGAATTCCAGAGCCGACCCGTGGACAGTGCGTGTTCTGAAGGAAGGCTACCGGGTCCCCTTCCTGGACGAGACCCCTGCCCTGGTAAGGGACCCGGGGGTGGACACCTTTGCATCCCGGGACCCCTCCCAGCGGAGATCTCCGCCATGTTTCTCAAGGACGCCCTCCGACCGGTGTCAGACAACTCCCCGGGCTTCTACAGCAGACGCTTCCTAGTCCAGAAGTCCTCAGGAGTTGGAGGCCCATGATAGACCTCTCGGCCCTGAACAGGTCTATCAGGAAGACCCCGCTTAAAATGCAGACTCCAAGGTCGGTCTTGGCGGCCATAAGGGAAGCGGACTTTATGATTTCCCTGGACCTGAAGGACGCCTACTTCCAGATCCCATTCCATCCCTCAAGCAGGAAGTACCTCAGGCTGAAGTGGGGGCAGGTAGCTTACCAGTTCACCACCCTATGCTTCGGCCTATCCACGGCCCCGAAGGTTTTCACAAGAGTGTTCTCCCTGGTGTTGGAGTGGGCACACAAGCGCAACTTCCGACTCCTGCGTTACCTAGACGATTGGTTGCTGCTTTCAGTGTCAAAGGGTCTCTTGGAGCAGCAACGGGACGCTCTGTTAGCCTTCTGCGGGGAGCTGGGTATTGTGGTAAATATGGAGAAATCCCAGCTGACACCAGTAAGGACGGTATACTTGGGGATGGAGCTGGACACGACCTTGGCGAAGGCCTTCCCCTCCGAGGATAGCATCAGGAACCTTGGGGAGATTTCCAAGGACTGGCAGAGGCTACTGGGTCACCTGGCCTCCCTAGAGAAACTGGTCCCTCAAGGTGGCCAGGGAAGTCCTGGAGAGGTGGGGTTCCCTAGTGATAGACCTGTTTGCGACAAAACTGAACACGAAGCTCCCATTCTACTGCTCCACGGTGCCAGACCCAGGGGCCGAGATGGAATAAGCGTTTCAGCACCCCTGGGACAACATGGACATCTACGCTTTCCCACCCTTTGGGGTCCTCAGGAGGGTGTTGAACAGGCTCCTCCTGTCCAGGGGCACGAAGATGACCCTCATGGCTCCTTGGTGGCTTGAGAGGGAGTGGTTTGCGGACCTTCAGGCTCTAGCGTCATATCCCCCTTGTCCTCTTCCTCTAGGAGAAGACCTCTTGTGTCAGTTGCACTTCCTAAAGTTCTATGAAAACCCGCAGGTGCTCTCCCTTCACGCATGACGACTATCGAGTGCCTGCCGAAGAGGGATGGTTTCTCGGGTTCAGCGGCCTCCTACATTGCAAGTTATTTGCGAAAGTCCTCAGCCGCGGTGTATCAGGGCAAGTGGGCTACCTTTTGCAAATGGTGTAAGAGTAAGGGAGTGAAGCCACTGGAGGCGTCCATCCCCCTGATAGCAGACTACCTAATCTTCCTTGGGATGGAGAAGAAGGTCTCGGTACCAGCGGTCAAAGGAGTTAGGGCTGCCCTGGTGCAGGTCTTCAAGCTGAAGGGCCTGGACTTTGGGACCTCGTATCAGTTATCCATGCTGATCCGCAACTTCGAGCAGTCATGCCCCCTGCAAGCCTCCAGGGTCCCCGCTTGGGATGTCACCAGGGTTCTGGACTCCTTGAAGAGACCCCCGTTCGAGACCCTGACGGATACCTTGGACAGGAAGCTCACGTTGAAGACAGTCTTCCTGTTGGCCTTGGCATCCTCCAAGAGGGTGAGCGAACTGCACAGACTCTCCAGCGAAGTCTCCCACTCCAAAGGGTGGAAGGACGTCTCGTTTAGATTCTTTCCATTCTTCGTGGCGATGACGCAGAACTCCTCGGTGGTGGATTCAAAGTTTGAGGAGTTCTCTGTTCCAGCGATAGCCTCCTCGGGGGACCCAGAAGACTTGCTCCTATGTCCGGTAAAAGCAGTCAGGAAGTACTTGGGTAGAACGGCCAGGTACTGTCCGGGTCTCTCCTCCCTCTTCATCTCCACGGGCCTGGTCAAGAAGGCAGTGTTGAGGAATACGCTCTTCCCCCAAGCACGCTAAGCCTCACGACATCAGGGGCTTGGATACCTCCTTGGCCGTCTCCAAGAACATGGCAGTTTCTCAGATCTTAAAGGCCGGAGTCTGGAAGAGGCAGTCTGCTTTTACAGCCCATTACTTAAAGGACGTTACGAAGAAGACGTTAGATACCTTCTCGTTAGGTTCTGTGGTGGCAGGTCTTCAGCGGGTGTGAAGGTCCTACGAGGTTCTGTCGCGGTAGGGTTAGTGATGCACACACGTCCCCCCAACCCTTCCTGAACCCCCCCATACCTATTCCCCCCCTGCATTTCCTATGCCCTTGGAGCTGGAGGGACGAATGTGAGATTGAATAGGTAAGTTATCAATTGGTTGTTGGGTGTACTATTAATGTGTGGTATTTTACCCCTGGTGACAATTAAGGAATGGAATCTAAATGAAACTCATGAAAACAAAGCTCACAGTAAGCGTGGATTGAATCAAAATAAACCGAGTATAATGCTGACTTATTTCCCATCGACTAAAATAAAATAAAATTGAAAAAAATCATATACAAGACTGCTATCTTTACATATGTGTAAATAAATGTAAAAACTATATTTCTTTATATAATGCAATCTTTGAATAAAATGACAAAAAATTTAGGAAGTTTTGATTAATCTATCTCGTGTTTTCTATAAAACGACTGCTAAATCATGTAAAGATAATGTTACATATATTGTTTTACTTGGTGCATCTTTATAAATTCAAAATAAAGCCAATTTCATATCATATTTTTCCCATACATGAAGCCCAAAAAGGAAACCATTAAATTTTATTGCCAATCACAATGAATGGATAAAAGAACAAACCCATTTACAGATCCAATTGATAACCAATTATACCAGTAGATTTTAATGAACTGTATAAAAACTGTGGTAGTCTAAAACATATTGGTATTTCTACAGTATTTATTATGAGATATTTTAAATAAGTTTGGAAATTATATCAATACGGTTTGTCATATGTGCGCATATCCTCAATAGTGGTAGCTTCAAATCAACTAAGTGTTTACATTTTCTCAACTGGGCTCAAATATTGAGACTTTTATCAGCCTTAAAAACATTCGCTGCAAGTTTAAACTTCTGAAATTCCACTGATTCAACAACCTGATTAGGAAGATAATTCCACAATTTGGTCATAACTGGAATAAAACTGTTAGAATACTGTAGTATTGAGCCTTACCATGGAGAAAACATGAGTATTAGAATTACCTGCATACATACTGTAGTATTATGAGAACGATGGTATTGTCTGGGAAGATCTAAATGCAAAGGATGGTGTTATGAAAAATCATATGCAACATGTATTAAGAACTAACTGTGCGAAAGTGCCAGAGATTAATATCTAGATCAGGAATGAGAAATCTAAAAGATCGCAAGTTCTTGTCCAACAAGTTAAGATGAGATTCAGCAGCTGAAAACCAGACAGGAGAAAAATACTCAAAACAAGGCAAAATGGGAAGAATTAAAAAAAGCTTCTTAAGAACAGATTGTTCACCAGAAATCTTAATGTACTGTACAAGTACGTACTCCTGAAAAGTAATACTGTATGAACAACAAGACTGTGATAGAAAACACGTGAAAACAATGTAGTGCAGTGGGTTACCTAATGTGTTAGTGAACCACACCAAGGCAATGATCTGTGTTTCAGGAGGGTAATGACGTGACCCACCTCAGAGCACCAAATTGCGGATTTTTGCAGTAGTCTATGTTATCTAACCACTGCGAATAAGGAGGGCTGACTGTACTGTATATCCCTAAAGACATGAAGACCGAATGTAGGGGCATTATGCGAAATGAGTGTGCATAAATTCAATCCATCCTCCCCCTTGTACAAGAAGATGGGGAAGATGATTCTCTACAGACCAAATGACAAGTTACTACTCTGTTGCGTAGCTTACCTGCTTCCAGTTTCTGATTCAACAACATAATGGTACGTCTGCTGTGCCCCAAGTCAGGGGAAGAAAAAGGAGAAATGGTAGGATACTTCCAGAACTCAGGGTGAAAGTATCCAAGGACTTGTGGGTATACTCCTGAAGGAGGGGCAGTGAAGATTGTATTGCACTTCCAGACACTTACCTTCAGCACTTGCGCCATGGACAGATTCCTCTTGAAGGCTCAGGTAGAGCCGATATCCCTGACCTCGTGAACCAGCACTCTATATGGTTTGACTTTAGACTTCCCAAAATTTATATAAGGACACTTTGTGCTCTCACAAAGACAGAATGACATTATATTTTTTGATATCGGCTTCTTAACCCTTCTAGGGCTGAGGAACAGCTTCAGCTGCTCTGGTCTGATATGCTGAGTTCTCTTGAAGTAGTGCAGTAGTGCCCTTATAAGACATAGAAGCATACCATCCTTGGTGTCCACTTCTTCCCTACCTACCTCTACCACCCCTCCTGGGACAGACAGGTTGGGGTTGAAAGGAGGGATGTTGTCCTTTTATTTCTTCGAGGTGGAAGGACCTGTAAAGATCGAGATCTGCCAGTCACCATTGGCTTCTTAAGTGCTGACTTAGCGGGTGGACTTGAAAAAGCCCTTGGAGTGATTGACTGGGAAGGGCCCGAGGCCCTGTAAGTCACAGCTCGGTGCAATAGGGAGTCACGACTCTCCTTCCTCTCATTGCTTGTAAAAGAGCCGAGGTCTGACCTGAGAAATTACCCGTTTTAATCTGTAATACATGTCAGAGTTGGAAAATCTTGGCATCTGGGAAAATCTCGTACAAGACCAAGCACTGATAGCAAGAGTCTGAGCTCTTGAACCTCATACTAAAAACCCCTCCTGGGGTTGGGTTTTGGTATAGCACTGTTCCTCCCATGAAACCATGCAGAGGAATAGGTTGACGTCTTGCAAGACTCGGACCGATCAATCATCCAGTCCTTTGGTGACCTCTTCTTCCTTCTTTGGGGTAACTGGACTAAGCTGGTAGTGCTGGGGAGGAACAGGTAACACATGATAGATGAACAAGTTACCTGCTGACTCGAAAATAATGATCACTTGAAGTATGAGCATAAGTTCTGATTGTGTTGTTCTCAACGTACGATTCCCTCTCGCTGATACCGATCATGTGGTTCCTTATCATATGATTCCAGTTTACTGTTACCGCTACCTTGCGGTTGATCCCGTGGGAAGTGACGATCATGAACAACAAGCACGAGGAGACCTGTCTTGCTGGGAGAGAACGCAAACGGAACATTCCTATGAAGGAGAAATGCCTAGGGAAAGAGTGCAAGGTAACCTCGGCACTCGTGAAAGGTAGGTCAGATATTGTAGCCCGTACAAAAAAATGAGAATGATCATTGGTTCCTCTTCCACTGGTACTGTGCACTTGAAAAGCAGAAACAAAAAAAACTACCAGAAGTTCTGTGACCTGAAAGTTACGGAAGAACAGATGTGAGGTGTCTGCTGATGTAATTCCAGGAAGTGGGATGTTATTCTTGGTGCATGTATGCACTCAACGACAATTCTACGCTAGAGGTAGCAGCATCTTCTGGCATTGAATTTGATATGAAAGTGGGGATTGTGTGTGACAACATTCTTTACGTTGTGGGAATAAATTCAGCAAACAATCCTCAAAAACAACACTTAATACAGATCGGGCAGTAGTGTGTGTGGTGATCATGCTCATAGAGATTGCTGCATTCGGTAATCATGTAGGTATGATGAGACTGTCAGTTAACTTCATTAAGCTTGGGCTACTCATAGATAGTACCTTATACCCTGTTCCTTATAATGGATTGTTGCTTTGTCCTTGATCTCACACGAGACCTAGTACTGGTAGCAGGAGCATGGTCTATACCTTGTACTGGACACCTTCCTGTTAGGAGGATCGGGTTTTGGTACAGCTTTGCTGCTCCCAAGAAACCGTGTACACACACACACACACACACACACACACACACACACAGAGAGAGAGAGAGAGAGAGAGAGAGAGAGAGAGAGAGAGAGAGAGAGAGAGAGAGAGAGAGAGAGTCTCCAAGAAATGGGGAAAAAAGGGCAGTACCCTTCTATTCCAACTGGTAGTGCGTACAATTGGCTTGTATGAGAGTTGTGAGTACTGATCGTCTCTTTCCCGTTAACATTCCTCTCAATATTAACACTCAGTAAAATCTGTGGTCACTTTTGAAAACAAAGTTGTGTCTCTTTTCAAGTTTTGTCTTTAGTGTAGTGTTACCAACTACAGTATACATTTAAGGAAGGAAGTTTCATTTGTATTTATTCAGTATTTCAATCAGAGTCACTTATATTATGATCCTTCCTTATACATATTAACCTTAGTTTTTCCTCAGTGAAGGGGTTAACTACTGCAATGTAATTGTTCAGTGGCTACCTTCCTCTTGGTAAGGGTTAGAAGAGACCCTTTAGCTATGGTAAGCAACTCTTCTAAGAGGACACTCCAAAATCAAACCATTGTTCTCTGATCTTGGACAGTGCCATAACCTCTCTACCACAGTCTTTCATTGTCTTGGGGTAGAGTTCTCTTCAAAGTAACAGCAAAGGCTTAATGTTCATCCCCTCTGGAGTCATGCAGGCTGATGATGACACTAACGGGACAAGAGAACATAACAGCACATCTATGTAATACGTACTTAGCACCATCCGGAACCGGCAGATACTGAAAGAAAGAAAAAAGGCATCACTCTTCCTCTTCACACTCGGTGACAGCAGAGCTCTTCCTCCGATGGAGTACCATCAATGTTTAAAGGCAACCAACTTCCTTAAATTCACATTGTCATTGTAAGGCCATACACAAGAGGGATAGAACAGCAAGACATGCTGCTTGGCAGGCACAAGTATGTCGGATAATGGCAGGTAGCCCAGAAAACTGTCACACAATTACAGATATCAGGAAACATTGCAAATCCTTGGCTGCTTCTATTAATATCCCTTGAACATGCCTGTCTACAAGAGCATTTATTCAATCTGAAAAAAAGCAAAAGATTAAAACAACCTGACGAGGATGCCGAAAATTATGTCTGTACTGTCCGTTGGCCGAAGCCAAAGTGAGGTTTGCTCTACCTGTTGGGTGGGCCACAGGGCCTTACTGTCCACCTAACAGGCAACTATTGTTTACCATGTTAAAAGTTTTACAGCAGTTCCAGCTTCACTGTAGTCATACAGTACTCCTGTTTAATTTTCATGCTTCAATCATTCTTCTCATTTGTGCCATTTATAACATTACATATATCTTGTATATGCATGTTGTTAGCTAAAATGTTTGCTGTATACTTCTAAGTATCTCGATGAAATGGCCACTACATATACTAATACAACCATACACAGATAGCCGTCCCAATACCATTTGGCAGCACAGTCTATTTTTTTTTCTCAGTAGATTAAGCATCATTTACTCATTTTCCCTAATCCCCTGTGTTCTGAATCTGATTTATTCTCCAAATGCACTAATTAATTTTTTTTAGACCTTTCTGGCTTTTTCAACTGTCCAATTCATCTCTCTTTAAATTGTCAAGATTAATCAAGAACATAATTTTGACTGATCTCAGTGCAGCCTTTTGTTAATAACTATCTTCCTCTCTCCTCCGACCATATTTACTTTTCAATTCCAAAGCTGGTAAAAAATTTTTTCCTGAGTTTCCTAAATGGTCAAAATTAACCCTTTGAGGTTCTGATGGCATCATCATAGTCCCACCTATTGAGATTCTTGTCATCTGTAAAAATATTTTTGATGAATATCAATGGGTCATTTTGAAATTTTTAATACACTTCAAAACTGTGCCACAACAGCAAGCTACAGACAATGAAAGACGACATCCTTAAGTTGGGCAACTTTACCTGCTGGGTAACCACCACCAATGACATCACCAATGAGATATAAAATATGGAATTCAGGACTTGGTAAAATGCACAATAACCAGCAAAGAAGCATTTGGATAGTAATGGTTTACATATACACTTCTAGAAGAATATCTTAAGAAATAGTTTTTGGCATTAAAGTCCTAGTTACAGCACCATATGTCTTAGTAGCTAATCAATAAATAAGGTTTTTTTTTGTCTAAAAAAAAGTCTTGTTACTTCCAACAATAATGGGAAAGTGGGTAACTATCATTACAGTATAACCAATCAAATTCTTTCTTCAAAGCTCACCTACTTTAAGATTTACTATGACTAGAGGTAATTTTTTAATATCTGCTATGAAAACTCTACTTGGATAGTCACAAATTTTACCACTTAGAAATCTAGAAACTCACCAAGTTTTGTACTTTTAATGGCAATTCCGGAAGCTAATTATATCAAACCTTGCTTAGCAGCTCTTAACTTTTGCCGAGATCGCTGAAATGCCTCAAGAACTGCATGAGTTGAAAGTTGCCACGTGGATGAATGTAATCCCTTGACAGCTAAAGGATCTACAAATAACAGAAAATATTGTAAGGTCCCATAAGTCCTTATAGATCAGACAAATCTAAAATGCAGAAAAATACAAATACAGTAAAGTATAATCATTCCTCATCTATTGCAAGTGTTCAGTTCCAACCCCACACCCGATGTGGGTACCTCATCTATTGTGAGTGTTAAGTTCCAACCCCAACCTCGATGTGAAAAATACAGAAGTATAAACTCTCCCCATATGCTTATAAACTCTTTCTACACTATCAAACACTTTTTATATTGCATATACATCATACATACATACATATACCAAGGCACTTCCCCAATTTTGGGGGGTAGCCGACATCAACAAATGAAACAAAACAAAAAAGGAGACCTCTACTCTCTACGTTCCTCCCAGCCTAACAAGGGACTCAACCGAGTTCAGCTGGTACTGCTAGGGTGCCACAGCCCACCCTCCCACATTATTCACCACAGATAAAGCTTCATAATGCTGAATCCCCTACTGCTGCTACCTCCGCGGTCATCTAAGGCATCGGAGGAAGCAGCAGGGCCTACCGGAACTGCGTCACAATCGCTCGCCATTCATTCCTATTTCTAGCACGCTCTCTTGCCTCTCTCACATCTATCCTCCTATCACCCAGAGCTTCCTTCACTCCATCCATCCACCCAAACCTTGGCCTTCCTCTTGTACTTCTCCCATCAACTCTTGCATTCATCACCTTCTTTAGCAGACAGCCATTTTCCATTCTCTCAACATGGCCCAACCACCTCAACACATTCATATCCACTCTAGCTGCTAACTCATTTCTTACACCCGTTCTCACTCTCACCACTTTGTTCCTAACCCTATCTACTCAAGATACACCAGCCATACTCTTTAGACACTTCATCTCAAACACATTCAATTTCTGTCTCTCCATCACTTTCATTCCCCACAACTCCGATCCATACATCACAGTTGGTACGATCACTTTCTCATATAGAACTCTCTTTACATTCATGCCCAACCCTCTATTTTTTACTACTCCCTTAACTGCCCCCAACACTTTGCAACCTTCATTCACTCTCTGACGTACATCTGCTTCCACTCCACCATTTGCTGCAACAACAGACCCCAAGTACTTAAACTGATCCACCTCCTCAAGTAACTCTCCATTCAACATGGCATTCAACCTTGCACCACCTTCCCTTCTCGTACATCTCATAACCTTATTATTACCCACATTAACTCTCAACTTCCTTCTCTTACACACACTTCCAAATTCTGTCACTAATCGGCCAAGCTTCTCTTCTGTGTCTGCAACCAGTACAGTATCATCCGCAAACAACAACTGATTTACCTCCCATTCATGGTCATTCTCGTCTACCAGTTTTAATCCTCATCCAAGCACTCGAGCATTCACCTCTCTCACCACTCCATCAACATACAAGTTAAACAACCACGGCGACATCACACATCCCTGTCTCAGCCCCACTCTCACCGGAAACCAATCATTCACTTCATTTCCTATCCTAACACATGCTTTACTACCTTTGTAGAAACTTTTCACTGCTTGCAACAACCTTCCACCAACTCCATATAACCTCATCACATTCTACATTGCTTCCCTATCAACTCTATCATACGCTTACTCCAGATCCATAAACGCAACATACACCTCCTTACCTTTTGCTAAATATTTCTCGCATATCTGCCTTACTGTAAAAATCTGATTCATACAACCCCTACCTCTTCTAAAACCACCCTGTACTTCTAAGATTGCATTCTCTGTTTTATCCTTGATCCTATTAATCATTACTCTACCATACACTTATCCAACTACGCTTAACAAACTACAGTAATACCTCTTGAATTACAACACTCATGCACATCTCCCTTACCCTTATATAGTGGTACAATACACGCACAAACCCAATCTACTGGTACCATTGACATCACAAAACACATATTAAACAATCTCACCAACCATTCAAGTACAGTCACACCCCCTTCCTTCAACATCTCAGCTCTCACACCATCCATACCAGACGCTTTTCCTACTCTCGTTTCATCTAGTGCTCTCCTCACTTGATCTATTGTAATCTCTCTCTCATTCTCATCTCCCATCACTGGCACCTCAACACCTCCAACAGCAATTATATCTGCCTCCCTATTATCCTCAACATACAGTAAACTTTCAAAATATTCCGCCCATCTTTTCCTTGCCTCCTCTCCTTTTAACAACCTTCCATTTCCATCTTTCACTGTCTCTTCAATTCTTGAGCCAGCCTTCCTTACTCTCTTCACTTCTTTCCAAAACTTCTTCTTATTCTCTTCATATGAATGACCCAATCCCTGACCCCACCTCAGGTCAGCTGCCCTCTTTGCCTCACGTACCTTGCGCTTTACTTCCACATTTTTCTCTTTATATTTTTCATACTTCTCTATACTATTACTCTGCAGCCATTCTTCAAAAGCCCTCTTTTTCTCTTCCACTTTTACCTTCACTCCTTCATTACACCATTCACTGCTCTTCCTCATGCTGCCTCCAACAACCTTCTTGCCACACACATCACTTGCAATCCCAACAAAATTTTCTTTTACTAACTTCCCCTCCTCCTATAAATTACCAGTTTCTATTACTTTCACTTTGTCATATGTCATTTTCAACCTTTCCTGATATTTACTTTTTACCCCCGGTTTTATTAGCTCTTCAACCCTCACTAGCTCCCTTTTACATACACCTACTCTATTCCCCCACTCTTTTGCAACAACTAATTTCCCTTCCACCAAAAAATGAGCAGACATACCGTTAGCCATACCCTTAAACACGTGCACGTCTTTCAATCTTCCAAACATTCTTTTAGTTATCAACACATAATCCATTAATGCCCTTTCTACTACTCTTCCATTTGCCACTCTTACCCATGTACAGTATACTTATTTTTATCTTTCTTTTTGAAAAAGCTATTACTTATCACCATCTCTTGCTCAACACACATATCTACCAGTCTCTCACCACTCTCATTTTCACCTGGTACGCCATACTTCCCAATGACACCTTCTACCTCTTCAGCACCCACTCTAGCATTTAAGTCACCCATGACAAAGTATAATCATGTTTATTTATTAAAGAAAAAAATAAAATTGGAACACTCATCAGTGAAGATAAGTACTAAAACTTGATTTATGATGATGATTTGCTGTGCAGTACTGTATTGAATAATGTAGATGTGATGTAAATGTACTGCACAGACCAAAGAAGAACATTACCGCTTTGTGAAAGCACCACTTCAGGTGGTGCAATATCTTCATTGTCATCCAGCGTAATAACTTCTATTTCTGTTGATGGAGCCCCAAGTCTAATTTTCCTTTTTTTTATGGGGGAGGACCATAGTGATTGGCAGTTACTGACGTTGCCTTTTCTCATAGATTGCACTTCTGAACTGCAATGCATAAACTAACTGCGGATCGCAATCTTCCACCATTCTCTGAAGTCCTTTTGTCATTTTTGCTATCGTTGAGAGCCATTCTAGTGCTAGGCCAATTTCCTCTTCTTACCACGGATCACCATGGTTTTCCTCTTCCTCCATTGCTGATTTAGTCATCTCTGTCAAATCTTTATCTGTTAATGGATCTGAGTGGGTTACAATCAGGTCATTCACATTATTGGTATTCATTTCAGTGAAGGCATCACCTCCTAGCAATTATGTATTGCCAAGTGCTATATTACTTCAGGAGAGAACTTTTATAACCACTGACTGCTTCTGGCCACAATTCCTTACAGCAAGCAAAGTGTTTTGTTCTTTATCTCCTTTATGGCCAACTGAATATTCTGAAGACACGTTACACCTGTGTACCAACACCAGTATTTCTTCGGTGAAAAGTTATCATCCGAATCCATAGCCTCAACCAGATGTTGTAGGGTGTTTCGTGTTTAGAGTGCCTTAAAAGCACGAATAATGCTGAATCGGCGATGTAGTCGGCGGTAAGAATTCAACTTATAAGCTCTCATACGATAAGTCGATCATGTAGTCTAAAGCATTGTCAATTAGGAAGAGCACTTCTAAATCCAAGACATCTTTGGCATGATAAAGCTTGACTTCAGGGATGAAGCACTGGTGAAACCAATCTGATGTCAGAGTTTTCATTATACTGTACATGTCTTTTGGTTATATATCCAATGCACTGGCAGCAGGGTCAAATTTATTTTTTGAGGGCCCTATGATTTTGGACTTATTGTATAAATAAACACTGACTTCATTATATAGCCTGCAGCATTTCCACATATTGTAAGTGTGAGGCAGATTTTGTAGGCCTTAATTCCAGGGTCTATGGCCTCCTACTTCATAATGTAAGTCAATTATGGCACCTGTTTCCAAGAGGACAGTCTCATTAACATTGAAAAATGTTATTTTCCTTAGTAAAATAAATTTTTGAATATACTTACCCGTTGATCATGTAGCTGCAGCTCTGCTGCCCGACAGAAAAAACCTACGGGCGGAATACGCCAGCGATCGCTATACAGGTGGGGGTGTACATCAACAGCGCCATCTGTCTAGTAGGTACTCAAGTACTTCTTGTCAACAAAGAACCAATTTTCTCCTCGGTCCACTGGGTCTCTATGGGGAGGAAGGGCGGGTCCTTTAATTCATGATCAACGGGTAAGTATATTCAAAAATTTATTTTACTAAGGAAAATAACATTTTTCAATATTAATCTTACCCGTTGATCATGTAGCTGATTCACACCCAGGGGGGTGGGTGGAGACCAGCATACATGTTAACATAAGAAGCTAAGTATTCCGTATTTCATTTTAGCAGTTATTCAAAATAACAAACATAAAATTAATAAGTACCTGGTAAGGAAGTCGACTTGAACAATTACTCTGCCTTTTTAAGTACGTCTTCCTTACTGAGCCTCGCGATCCTCTTAGGATGCTGAGCGACTCCTAGGTGCTGAAGTATGAAGGGCTGCAACCCATACTAAAGGACCTCATCACAACCTCTAATCTAGGCGCTTCTCAAGAAAAGAATTTGACCACCCGCCAAATCAACCAGGATGCGAAAGGCTTCTTAGCCTTCCGTACAACCCAAAAACAACAATAAAAACATTTCAAGAGAAAGATTAAAAAAGGTTATGGGATTATGGGAATGTAGTGGTTGAGCCCTCACCTACTACTGCACTCGCTGCTACGAATGGTCCCAGGGTGTAGCAGTTCTCGTAAAGAGACTGGACATCTTTAAGGTAAAATGATGCGAACACTGACTTGCTTCTCCAATAGGTTGCATCCATTACACTCTGCAGAGATCTGTTTTGTTTGAAGGCCACTGAAGTTGCGACAGCTCTAACTTCATGTGTCCTTACCTTCAGCAAAGCATGGTCTTCCTCATTCAGATGAGAATGAGCTTCTCTAATCAAAAGTCTGATGTAATAAGAAACTGCGTTCTTCGACATCGGTAAATCAGGTTTCTTAATAGAGCACCATAAAGCTTCTGATTGTCCTCGTAATGCCTTCGTACGTCTTAAATAGTACTTAAGAGCTCTTACTGGGCAAAGTACTCTCTCTTGTTCGTTTCCAACCAAACTGGACAGACTTGGAATCTCGAACGATTTGGGCCAAGGACGAGAAGGGAGTTCGTTTTTAGCTAAAAAACCAAGCTGTAAGGAACATGTAGCCGTTTCAGATGTAAATCCTATGTTCCTGCTGAAGGCGTGTATCTCACTGACTCTTTTAGCTGTTGCTAAGCAGACGAGGAAAAGAGTCTTCAAAGTGAGATCTTTAAAAGAGGCTGATTGAAGCGGTTCGAACCTTGCTGACATCAGGAACCTTAAAACCACGTCTAAGTTCCAACCTGGTGTGGCCAACCGACGTTCCTTCGAGGTCTCAAAAGACTTAAGGAGGTCCTGTAGATCTTTGTTGTTGGAAAGATCTAAGCCTCTGTGGCGGAAGACTGCTGCCAACATGCTTCTGTAACCTTTGATCGTAGGAGCTGAAAGGGATCTTACCTTCCTTAGGTGTAAAAGGAAGTCAGCAATCTGAGTTACAGAGGTACTGGTTGAGGATACTGAATTCGCCTTGCACCAGCTTCGGAAGACTTCCCATTTTGACTGGTAGACCTTGAGAGTGGATGTCCTCCTTGCTCTGGCAATCGCTCTGGCTGCCTCCTTCGAAAAGCCTCTAGCTCTTGAGAGTCTTTCGATAGTCTGAAGGCAGTCAGACGAAGAGCGTGGAGGCTTGGGTGTACCTTCTTTACATGCGGCTGACGCAGAAGGTCCACTCTTAGAGGAAGAGTCCTGGGAACGTCTACTAGCCATTGCAGTACCTCAGTGAACCATTCTCTCGCGGGCCAGAGGGGAGCAACCAACGTCAACCTTGTCCCTTCGTGAGAGGCGAACTTCTGCAGTACCTTGTTGACAATCTTGAACGGGGGGAACGCATAAAGGTCTAGATGGGACCAATCCAGAAGAAAGGCATCTATGTGAACTGCTGCTGGGTCCGGAATCGGTGAGCAATAAATTGGGAGCCTCTTGGTCATCGAGGTAGCGAACAGATCTATGGTGGGCTGACCCCACAAGGCCCATAGTCTGTTGCAAACATTCTTGTGAAGGGTACATTCTGTTGGGATGATCTGACCCTTCCGGCTGAGGCGGTCTGCCATGACATTCATGTCGCCTTGAATGAACCTCGTTACTAGAGATATTCTTCGATCTCTTGACCAGGTGAGGAGGTCCCTTGCGATCTCGAACAACGTCATCGAATGAGTCCCTCCTTGCTTGGAGATGTACGCCAAGGCTGTGGTGTTGTCGGAGTTCACTTCCACCACCTTGCCTAGAAGGAGGGACTTGAAGCTTCTCAAGGCCAGATGAACTGCCAGTAGCTCCTTGCAGTTGATGTGCAGTGCTCTTTGATCCGAATTCCACGTGCCCGAGCATTCCCGACCGTCCAGTGTCGCACCCCAGCCCGTGTCCGATGCGTCCGAGAAGAGAAGGTGGTCGGGGGTCTGAACAGCCAGTGGTAGACCTTCCCTGAGCAGAATGTTGTTCTTCCACCAAGTCAGTGCAGACTTCATCTTCTCGGAGATAGGAACTGAGACCGCTTCTAGCGTCATGTCCTTTCTCCAGTGAGCAGCTAGGTGATACTGAAGGGGTCGGAGGTGGAGTCTCCCTAACGCGATGAACTGGTCCAGCGATGAAAGCGTCCCTATCAGACTCATCCACTGTCTGACTGAACATCGGTTCCTCTTCAGCATGCTCTGGATGCATTCTAGGGCTTGACTGATTCTGGGGGCCGACGGAAAAGCCCGAAAAGCTTGACTCTGAATCTCCATACCTAGATATACTATAGTTTGGGATGGGACGAGTTGGGACTTTTCCATATTGACCAGGAGACCCAATTCCTTGGTCAGATCCAGAGTCCATTTGAGATTCTCCAGACAGCGACGACTTGACGCAGCTCTTAAAAGCCAGTCGTCCAAATAGAGGGAGGCTTTGATGTCTGCTAAATGCAGGAATTTGGCAATATTCCTCATCAGTTTGGTAAACACTAGAGGTGCCGTGCTTAGGCCAAAGCACAGGGCTTGGAACTGGTATACCACCTTCCCAAAAACGAACCTTAGAAAAGGTTGGGAATCTGGGTGGATGGGGACGTGAAAGTACGCGTCCTTTAGGTCTAACGAGACCATCCAGTCTTCCTTCCTGACCGATGCTAGAACCGACTTCGTCGTCTCCATGGTGAACGTCTGCTTGGTGACAAAGACATTCAGAGCACTGACGTCTAGCACCGGTCTCCACCCTCCTGTCTTCTTCGCCACTAAGAAGAGACGGTTGTAGAAGCCCGGGGATTGATGGTCCCGGACTATGACTACCGCTCCCTTTTGTAGCAAGAGAGACACCTCTTGCTGTAAAGCTAGCCTCTTGTCCTCCTCTCTGTACCTGGGAGAGAGGTCGATGGGAGTTGTTGCTAGAGGGGGCTTGCGCAAGAATGGAATCCTGTACCCCTCTCTGAGTAACTTCACAGACTGTGCGTCTGCACCCCTGTTCTCCCAGGCCTGCCAGTAGTTCTTGAGCCTGGCTCCCACTGCTGTCTGAAGAAGGTGGCAGTCAGACTCTGCCTTTTGAGGACTTGGAACCCTTCTTCTTGTTGCCACGTTGACTAACGGCACGAGTACCTCCTCTGCTGGAGGTTCTGCCACGAAAGGGCGGAATGAACCTAGACGCTGGTGTGTCCATCCTAGGTCTAGGCACGGAAGGTAAAGCTGTGACTTTACGTGCGGATGACGCCACCAGGTCATGAGTGTCTTTCTGGATCAACGAGGCAGCAATCCCCTTGATCAGCTCTTCAGGAAAGAGACACTTCGATAGCGGAGCAAACATCAGTTCTGACTTCTGACATGGGGTGACTCCCGCCGACAAGAAGGAGCAAAGGTGATCCCGCTTCTTGATAACTCCAGACACGAAAGAAGCCGCAAGCTCGCCAGACCCATCCCGTATGGCTTTGTCCATGCAGGACATGATGAGCATGGCAGAGTCCTTATCCGAAGGGGAGGTCTTCCTGCTCAAGGCTCCCAAACACCAGTCCAGGAAGTTAAAGATCTCGAACGCACGGAAAACTCCCTTCAAAAGATGGTCCATATCCGAAGAGGTCCCGCAAATCTTGGAGCGTCTCATAGCCAGTCTGCGGGGAGAGTCTACCAGACTTGAGAAGTCGCCCTGGGCAGAGGCAGGAACTCCCAAGCCAAGAACTTCTCCCGTGGCATACCAGACGCTAGATTTGGAAGCAAGCTTGGTCGGGGGAAACATGAAGGATGTCTTCCCAAGTTGCTTCTTGGCCTGCAACCACTCTCCCAGTACCCTTAAAGCTCTCTTGGATGAGCGAGCGAGTACGAGCTTCGTAAAGGCAGGAGCTGCTGACTGCATGCCTAAAGCGAACTCAGAGGGAGGTGAGCGTGGAGCTGCAGACACAAACTGGTCCGGATACAACTCCTTAAACAGGGCAAGGACTTTCCTAAAGTCTAAGGAGGGAGGCGTAGTCTTGGGTTCATCTATGTCGGAGTGTTGGTCGTCCAAATGCGCAGCTTCGTCGTCATCAGAGATTCCTTCATCCGAATGCTGAGGAGGAAGCGGCAAAGGAGGAGATAAAAGCTGAACGGCTGAATCCGGCAGCACGGGTGCATGCGTAGCTGCACTGGATCCAACATCATGCCGCTGTTGGTCAGTCTGAGAGCTGGCAACAACCAAAGCGGAGTGGTGGTGCGTGGTGGGGACTGCCGTGGGTTGCGGAGACTGCCGCATCGCGTCAAAACACGGCAGCTTGACTCCACCTTCCTGCTGATGCGGTAGCTCACGCATGTCAACGGAGGGTGCTGCACGTCGGCTAACGTCAACATGCGTATGGCAGGGTCAACTGCGCATCGGTGGTGGAGCTCTCACAGCCGGAGTGTGGGAGCAGGCAGCCGCAGTGTCAGCTGAGCGCACAACCGTGGCAGGTTGTAGGTTAACGGGTGCAGCGTCAACCTTCTCAGCACGATACTCCTGCATGAAGGAAGCTAGCTGAGTCTGCATAGACTGCAGCAAAGACCACTTAGGGTCTACAGCGGTTGGTGCGGCAACAGACGGAGTGATTGCCTGCTGCGGAACCACTCTACCTCTCTTGGGAGGTGTGCAGTCTTCGGAAGACTGCGGCGAGTCCGAACTGACCCAGTGGCTACACCTGGGCCGTTGGACTCGCTCGGAAGGGACCTTGCGCTTGAGAGGTCGTGAGACCTTGGTCCAGCGTTTCTGTCGAGAAACCTCTTCCGCAGACGAGGAATGAATGGGCTCACTCGTCTGTTTGTGGGTGGGACGATCTCTGCAAGATACGTCCTCAACCCCGGAGGGTACGTCTGTACGCTGATCAAGGCCTGTCGAACCCTTTGGTCGTACGACATTGCTTCTCCCCTGGGCTTGGGAGCTTGCAAGAGGTCCCGGACTGGGAGGACGACAGGCACGAACAGACGCACCCTCATGCGTAACACTGACACTTTTCACTGCACTGACACTCACTACACTTCCCACTGCACTTTTCTCCTTCAACTCTTTGACGTCAGCTAAGAGTTGATTGCGGTCATTCGCTAATGACTCAACTCTGTCACCAAGAGCCTGAATGGCACGCATCATATCCGCCATCGAAGGTTGATGAGAGCTAGTAGAAGGGTCGGGTGTAACCACTACAGGGGAAGGAATAGGTTGTGGGGCATGGGGAGAGGAAAAATCAATAGAGCGAGACGAACTCCTCCTGATCCTATCCTTCTCTAGCCTACGTGCATTCTTAAGGAATTCTTGAAAATCGAACTCCGAAAGCCCAGCGCATTCCTCACATCGATCTTCCAATTGACAGGCTTTACCCCTACAATTGGAACAAACGGTGTGAGGATCTATAGAGGCCTTCGGAAGACGCCTAGAACAGTCCCTAGCGCTACACTGCCTGTACTTGGGGACTTGAGTAGGGTCAGACATCTTGAATTAGTCAAAGGGGGAAATCCAAAATCTATCCAAGTCGTCAACAAATAATCCAAAATCTAATCAATGAAAGTGATAAAGTATTGATGATAACTTCTGTACAGCGAAAGCTAATAACTAGAGAGAATACTTCACCAAATAGCGTGAAAATCAACTCCAGAAACAACAGCGTATCAAGTAGGTCTTGCCGGTGGCACGACAGAGAGAAAATTGGTTCTTTGTTGACAAGAAGTACTTGAGTACCTACTAGACAGATGGCGCTGTTGATGTACACCCCCACCTGTATAGCGATCGCTGGCGTATTCCGCCCGTAGGTTTTTTCTGTCGGGCAGCAGAGCTGCAGCTACATGATCAACGGGTAAGATTAATATTGAAAACTTGATCAGTGAATCACCACTTTTCCTTGATGATGGTCTGAAATGTCACCTTTACATACATTACTCAGTGGCCGATTTATCAGGGACACACACTTATGATTGAACCTCCTTTGAAATTTATCAAACCAGGTCTTGCTGGAATTAAATTTGGTTGGTTTAGTAGGGAATATTGCAGATGGTCCAAGCTGTGAGTCATTGTCACCGCCATCAGTAAACTTGTCGTACAGCTACCTGGGATTCCAGCACATGATGTTTTCATCTACTGCAAGGTTCTTCATACAGTCAATTATCCAAAGGGTTAATACTGACCTCATCCTTACGATGGCCTTATTGCGGAAAGTTACCTTCATTTTCGGTGTCTTGTTAAAAGTGATATTAATCGTCATCCTTACATTCTTTACATTCTTCTTCAAGTAGCAAACTGTAGATTTGTTGATGCCATAATGGCAGCCTACATCCACATAGGGGAGGGAGCACTAATGCCCAATGATAGAGGGAGGGAGCACTAATGCCCAATGATAGGGGTAGGGAGCACTAATGCCCAATGATAGTGGGAGGTACCACTTAGCAGATCCTGTCTGTAGAGAGGGGTTGCTTGATTATGAAACTCATCTGCAACTGACTTAAGATCCAGAACATAGCGGCTACAACTACTGCTCCCCAAAGAGAGGAAAGAAAGAAGAGTAAAAGGCCAGTCATTTTATCTTTCATTCTAGGATCATGCAAAACCAACCAGGACCAAAGGTAAAGGTACCCAAGAATTTGTGGGTATAATTCAGCAGGTTGCAGTACATACAGGTTACCTAGCAGAATCCTAGTTTAATACCTACGACACCGACATGTTCTTCCTGAAAGTTAAGGTGGTCGCGATACCCCTGATTTCGTGAACCCTTGCCTGAGCTAGACCTCCAACTCTCTTGCTGGTTGAAGGTAGGAAAATCTAAGGTCTTACAAATCCCCAAAAAAACTGAACCTATCCAATCCTTAGAGCAAGTACGTCTTTGTGTCCATAAAGTGCTATCGCGACTAACCATCAATCGGATGATGGTACCTCAAGGCTATATATTATATGCTTGTCAACCTGTTTTGGGTTGATTTCCTCTCCCTAAAATACAAAATTAAAAATAAAAAAGGATCTAGAAACTTGTAATCAGGAGGGAGATCATGAATTGAGCTGTGAAGTCTCGTTCTATATTTGGTAAACAGTCTATGGTACTGTATGAGAGAGCAAGAGCAATACAGTGTATCCTCTCTCTGGTGAACGAGTGTGGTCAGTCTGACTCTGTGCTCGCGAGCCCAGAATGGGGACCAGTCACTGACTGGCTTGGCATAGTCCACAGCATCCTAATGCAGGACTGGTACTGAGAGAAAGTATCTCCTCTTACTAAAGTATAGCACCGAAGTACTTCAGCATGGGACTGTGGCCCCTCAGCTACTGACCCATGGCTGCCCTCTCTCCATGTGCTTAAGAAAAGCCACTTCCTCAATTCGGGATACCAAAGTACCACTAACATTATTATCATTATTACTAGCTAAGCTACAACCCTAATTGGAAAAGCAGGATGCCATAAGCCCAAGGGCTCCAACAGGAAAAATAGCATAGTGAGGAAAGGAAATAAAGAAATAAACAAACTACAGGAGAAGTATTAAACAATTAAAATAAAATATTTCTAAGAACGGTAACAATATTAAGATAGGTCTTTCATACATTAACTATAAAAATAAATTTATGTCAGCCTGCTCAACATAAAAGCTCTTGCTATAACTTTGAACTTTTGAAGCTCCACCAATTCAACTGCTTGATTAGGAAGATCATTCTACAACTTTGTCACAGCTGGAATAAAACTTCAAGAATACTGCAGTATTGAGCCTTATGAGGGAGAATGCCTGAGTATTGGAATTAACTGTATACCTAGTATTACTGTACGAAGAGGATGGTATTGTCCGAGAAGATCTGAATGCAAAGGATGGTCAGAAGTATGAAAAATCTTATGCAATTTGCATAACAAATTAACTGAATGATGGCGCCAGATATTAGTAGCTAGATCAGGAATAAGGAATTTAATATTATTATTATTATTATTACTAGCCAAACTACAACCCTAATTGGAAAAGCAAGATGCTGTAAGCCCAAGGGCTCCAATAGGGAAAAATAGCCCAGTGAGGAAAGGAAATAAGGAAATACATAAATGATGAGAACAAGTTAACAATAAATCATTCTAAAACAGTAACAATGTCAAAACAGATATGTCCTATATAAACTATAAAAAGACTCATGTCATCTGGTCAACATAAAAACATTTGCTCTAACTTTGAACTTTTGAAGTTCTACTGATTCAACTACCCGATTAGGAAGATCATTCCACAACTTGGTAACAGCTGGAATAAAACTTCTAGAATACTATGTAGTATTGAGCCTCATGATGGAGAAGACCTGGCTATTAGAGTTAACTGCCTGCCTAGTATTACGAACAGGATAGAATTGTCCAGGGAGATCTGAATGTAAAGGATGGTCAGAGTTATGAAAAATCTTATGCAACATGCATAATGAACTAATTGAACGACGGTGCCAAAGATTAATATCTAGATCCGGAATAAGAAATTTAATAGACCGCAAGTTTCTGTCCAACAAATTAAGATGATAATCAGCAGCTGAACACCAAACAAGAGAACTACTCAAAAAAAGGTAGAATGAAAGAATTAAAACACTTCTTCAGGATAGATTGATCACCGAAAATCTTAAAAGATTTTCTCAATAAGCCAATTTTTTGTGCAATTGAAGAAGACAGACCTAATGAGTTTCTCAAAAGTAAATTTGCTGTTGAGAATTACACCTAAAATTTTAAGAGTCATACAAATTTAAAGAAACATTATCAATACTGAGATCTGGATGTTGAGGAGCCACCGTCCTTGACCTACTTACAATCATACTTTGAGTTTTGTTAGGATTCAACTTCATACCCCATAATTTGCACCATGCACTAATTTTAGCTAAACCTCTATTAAGGGATTCACCAACCCCATATCTATATTCAGGGAATGGAATTGTTTAACAAATTAAGATGGGATTTCACAGCTGATGACTAGACAGGAGAACAATACTTGAAACAAGGCAGAATGAAAGAATGAAAACACTTCTTCAGAATAGATTGATAAAAGAAAATTTCAAGACTCAATAGGCCAATTTTTTGTGCAATTGAAGAAGAGACAGGCCGAATGTGTTTCTTAAAAGTAAATTTGCTATGAAGAATAACATCTAAAATTTAAGAGTCAAAGAGTTACAGAAACATTATCTATGTTGAGATCTGGATGTTGAGGAGCCACTGTCCTTGACTTACTTATGGCAAAGACAGTACCATCATCTGCATATGCAACAAGCTTTTTTTTTTAGGCCAAACCACAAATCATGTGTAAATAGCCTGAAAAGTAATGGGCTAAGAACACTACCCTGAGGAACACCAGATACCTCATCCCAATACTTACTATGGTGCCCATCAACAAAAACTCTGCAATTTATTACTTGAAAATTCAATAATGATACCAAGAAAATACCAAGCTTCTCCCAACTATTTGAATTCGAAGTCAAGGGCCTCATGATTAACTCAGTTAACGGCATCACTAAATCCAGGAAAATCATACAAACTTTGTGACCACAATCAAGAGATTTCTGTACAGTATTGAAGCTTGTAAGAAGTGAATCACATGCTCCCAGGCCTTTGCAAAAGCCAAATTGCAAACTAGAGAAAATATGATTACCTTCTGCATACCTATTTAGATGTTTTCCCAAGGCATTCAAAAACTTTAGATAATATGGGAGTTATGGAAATTGGGCAGTAATCAGCAGGGCTATAGCTACCACAAACACATTTACCTTATGAAGTAACACTACCAATTCCCCAACAACAGCAAAAAGAACTTCTACTTGCTAACTTGCAGAAAATAACAGACAGCTTATGAGCTAAGGAATCAATGATCCATTTAAATAACAATGGAAAAATACCAATTGGGTCTACACCTACTGTACATAACTGTGACCATCCTTTACATTCAGATCTCCCTGGACAATTCTATCCTTTTCGTAATACTAGGCAGGCAGTTAATTCTAATAGCCAGGCCTTCTCCATCATGAGGCTCAATACTGCGCAGTATTCTAGAAGTTTTATTCCAGCTGTTACCAAATTGTGGAACGATCTTCCTAATCGGGTAGTTGAATCAGTAGAACTTCAAAAGTTCAAAGTTGGAGCAAATGTTTTTATATTGACCAGGCTGACATAAGTCTTTTTATTGTTTATATATGACTGATGTTTTTGACGTTGTTAATAGTTTATATAGGACATATCTGTTTGGACACTGTTACTGTTTTTAGAATGATATATTGTTAATCTATTCTCATCATTTATTTATTTCCTTATTTCCTTTCCTCATTGGGCTATTTATCCCTGTTGGAGCCCTTGGGCTTATAGCATCTTGCTTTTCCAAATAGGGTTGTAGCTTGGCTAGTAATAATAATAATAATAAGCATGAAGGTCGATAAAGTGTCTTAATTTCATGGGAGCAAAAAGCTAAACTTCTTAGCATGTCCTTAGGAATATAAGAATAAAGATCTAGTTTCTCATTACTCTGCTTACTGTCAAACACATCAGCCAAAAAGGATTGCCTTTTCCTTTGAACAGTGAGTGACAGAGCTGTCTGGTTTAAACAATGGAGGAATGGTTAAGTCCACATAAAAGAGTGCATATTTAAGGGTAGCCCACCACTTATGTTCCTGGGTTGTACCAGAGGGGGTTTCTAACATAGAATGAAGCAACACTACCCTGTCCTGGTATAAAAGGTAGAGGGGCACCAAAGCTTGCTGCATATAAAAATGGTGCTACTCTCTTTGCATCAGTTCTACCTCCTGAATGTAGATCTTGGGTTGCTGAATCCCTTAATAGAGTTCTAGCTAAAATTAGTACATGGTGCAAATTAAGGGACATAAAGCTAAACTGTAACAAAAATCAATGCATGATTGTAAGTACTGTAGGTCGAGAATAGTGCCCCTCAACATGCAGATCTCTGAATAAGGACGGCTGACTGTATTTCTATCTTTATTGCATGTCTGACCTCTGCCATAACTTGAAGGCTTGCTTCTTTTCTTTTTTATAGCCCATTATTTGTCATGATTACGCCATTATGACCTTTTTTTCTCTTTAACCCTTTCCTATATTCTTCTGTATGCTTTGTCTCCCTTTAGTATGCAATCTTTTATTAGTTTCCCCTGAATACATTTTGTTTCAAAATTCATTTACACTTTCTCTACATACTGAACTCTACTCATTTTTAAATTCATCTTTCAGTTTTCATGCTTTATTCTTTTACTTAGCTTTTCAATCATTATTTTAATTTCTTTTACGGTACATATTCCCTTGATATTTTGCTTTACAACTTACTCATACATGATGTAATATTTAACTTAAAATTTCAAACTAATGAGCACTTCCTAAGCTGAAAGTCCAAATCCCCCCATCCTAGCTCACAAGGAAGCTGAGGTTGCAGACGCTACAAAAAATCATTGAACTTGAGCGGGTCTCAAACTTCTGTCCCACAGATTGGCGAGCAGGGACGTTTCCAATAGCCTATCACAGATTAAGCCTACGAATCTAATTCTCGGAATGTTTGTCTTCTATTGTTGGAAAATGTTCAAAATGTTATGAATTTCTACTTATAATAATGAAGGTCTGAAGAGTTGCTGACAAGTTACCTAGTAAATGGTAGAATATTAAAGTTACTACAGATGAACTCTACAATTTGACACTTAGGATACTTGCATACCCATCTCAACCTTTTCAAATTATCATACAGTAAAATATATAATTTCCCACTTGTTACTTTATCAAAATATCTTGAACTAAGAGATCTTTGAGTTTTCAGATGATACAGCTATACTGTAATATTAAAAAGATTTAATCTTTCTTGAAAATACATGTGTTGTTCTTGTTCAGTGCATCAGATGTACTGTCACAGTAATACAAATAGTTAATATAATATGTAAATCATTAGTAAACAGGTCACAAGGTTCGTGACCTATGTCCCCGCCACCTCAAGCCTGGGGGAGATTTTATTCGTAAAGATTGGCATCATGCACGGAAAAAGCAAACTGTTGCTATTCTTTGACTCCCTAGGTCAACGCATGAGGGAGGTCGGATAAGCATCAAGGGATTCAATGTGGGGCAACCTCGATTGCAAGGGATGTCACGTAATAATGGCTACCGCCTGTCTTCGCGAGGGAGCACCTGATCCTCATAGAGACAGGTGCCTTAAAAAATCACCCTTGAAAGCAGGGTGAGGAGAGTTGGTTGTGAACCATGGTCCCATGCCCTCGTCACCACTTGGCTCCCATTACGCCCAAACGCCACTGCGATTATATGTGATTCCTTTACCTAATGTCTCTTATGAACAGTAATTAATATGTTTACCCACAGCTCCCTCCCTCTTGCTTGACTTGGTTGAAATTAATGTTGTAATGTTCAGTTAATACGTCACAGTTGAAACTTGAGACAAAGTGATCTATTATTGATTTATTTATAATTTACAACTTGTGAGAAATTATGAGCAACAAAGTAACTTGGAGTTAAAACCGAGATGTTCATAGATAAAGTAATTATGTGATTGAAGAAACTCATCTGAAGAAAGTCCATACTCATTTATGTCAACTAATTCAGGAAATAAACCCCTATCGATGTAACATTCAACTAATCACCCCAACTTCTAATTACAGTATTGAGAACTGTTTATTCTAAAGAACATTATGCATGCCATACTACAATGTTGAATTACCATAATATCATGTGACCTGATGGTCAAACAAACTCAGTATTCTACCAATGCTAAAGAATCAAGAGTAATGGAAATTTTGTGGTACACCTGTGGTATCAACTGACATTCTCAAAGCAACATTATTATCAGCAAAAAACAAACTAGTGTATATATTAAGATGCCATTTGAAAAGCAAATTTTCTTTTGATAAGGAATAATATGCTTTAAAAATCCACTAAAAAGAGGAGATGCAAACAAACTTACTCATATCAACATCACTAGTCTGAAGTATCGAGCTTGTTCGTAATTCTATAACACCACTACTTATTGTGTTGAAACCAAGACGACTTGCCTGCCCTCTCTGTATAGTATAGAGAAAAATAAGTACAGGTACTGCATACAGTATTTCAGAAAAATATCTTAAATGGTAAAATTAGTGTTTGCTGATCTGCTGAAAAATGTTATTTTCCTTAGTAAAATAAATTTTTGAATATACTTACCCGATGATCATATAGCTGTCAGCTCTGCTGCCCGACAGAAAAACCTACGGGCGGAATACGCCAGCGATCGCTATACAGGTGGGGGTGTACATCAACAGCGCCATCTGTCAAGTAGGCACTCAAGTACTCGATGTCAACAAAGAACCAATTTTCTCCTCTGTCCACTGGGTCTCTATTGGGGAGGATGGGTGGGTCCTTTAATTTATGATCATCGGGTAAGTATATTCAAAAATTTATTTTACTAAGGAAAATAACATTTTTCAATATTAAACTTACCCGATGATCATATAGCTGATTCACACCCAGGGGGGTGGGTAGAGACCAGCATTACATGTTGACATTATTATGAGCTAAGTATTCCGTATTTTATTTTAGTAGTTATTCAAAATAACAAACATAAAATAAATAAGTACCTGGTAAGGAAGTCGACTTGAACAATTACTCTGCCTTTTTAAGTACGTCTTCCTTACTGAGCCTCGCGATCCTCATAGGATGCTGAGCGATTCCTAGGAGCTGAAGTATGAAGGGTTGCAACCCATACTAAAGGTCCTCATCAAAACCTCTAATCTAGGCGCTTCTCAAGAAATGACTTTGACCACCCGCCAAATCAAGTAGGATGCGAAAGGCTTCTTAGCCTTCCGGACAACCCAAAACAATAATAAAACATTTCAAGAGAAAGATTAAAAAGGTTATGGAATTAGGGAATTGTAGTGGTGGAGCCCTCACCACTACTGCACTCGTTGCTACGAATGGTCCCTGAGTGTAGCAGGTCTCGTAAAGAGACTGGACATTCTTAAGATAAAAGACGCGAACACTGATTTGCTTTTCCAATAGGTTGCGTCGAATATACTTTGCAGAGATCTATTTTGTTTAAAGGCCACGGAAGTTGCGACAGCTCTAACTTCGTGTGTCCTTACCTTCAGCAAAGCTTGGTCTTCCTCATTCAGATGGGAATGAGCTTCTCGTAATAACAGTCTGATAAAATAGGATAAAGAATTCTCTGACAAAGGCAAAGATGGATTCTTAACTGAACACCATAAAGCTTCAGACGGGCCTCGTAAAGGTTTTTAAATAGAACTTAAGAGCTCTTACAGGACATAATACTCTTTCTAGTTCATTTCAAACCATGCGATAAGTTTGGAATATCGAACGATATTGGTCAAGGCCGAGAAGGCAGCTCGTGTTTGGCTAGAAAACCAAGTTGTAGAACATGTAGCCATTTCGGATGAGAATCCGGTGTTCTTGCTGAAGGCATGAATCTCACTGACTCTTTTAGCTGTGGTTAAGCATATCAGGAAAAGAGTCTTAAAGGTGAGATCTTTCAGGGAGGCTGATTGAAGCGGTTCGAACCTGTCTGACATAAGGAATCTTAGTACCACGTCTAAATTCCAACCAGGTGTAACCAAACGACGCTCCTTCGTGGTCTCAAAAGACTTAAGGAGGTCTTGTAGAACTTTGTTGTTGGAAAGATCTAAGCCTCTGTGACGGAAGACTGATGCCAACATGCTTTTGTAACCCTTGATAGTGGGAGCTGAAAGAGATCGTTCTTTCCTAAGAGAAAGTCAGCTATTTGAGTTACAGAGGTACTGGTCGAGGATACGGATACTGACTTGCACCAGTTTCGGAAGATTTCCCACTTCGATTGGTAGATTCTAAGGGTGGATGTTCTCCTTGCTCCAGCAAACGCTCTGGTTGCCTCCTTCGAAAAGCCTCTAACTCTCGAGAGTCTTTCGATAATCTGAAGGTAGTCAGACGAAGAGCGTGGAGGCCTTGGTGTACCTTCTTTACGCGTAGCTGACGTAGAAGGTCCACCCTTAGGGGAAGTGTTCTGGGAACGTCTACTAGCCATCGAAGTACCTCGGTGAGTTATTCTCTCGCGGGCCAGAGGGAAGCAACTAGCGTCAACCTTGTCCCTTCGTGAGAGGCGAACTTCTGCAGTACCTTGTTGACAATCTTGAACGGAGGGAATGCATATAGATCTAGATGTGACCAATCTAGTAGAAAGGCATCTATATGAACTACTGCTGGGTCCGGGATAGGTGAGCAAACTATTGGGAGCCTCTTGGTCATCGAGGTTGCGAAGAGATCTATGGTTGGCTGGCCCCAGGTGGCCCAAAGTCTCTTGCATACATCCTTGTGGAGGGTCCAATCTGTTGGAATTATTTGTCCCTTCCTACTGAGACAATCTGCTATGACATTCAAGTTGCCTTGGATGAACCTCGTTACTAGTGAAAAGTCTAGACCTGTTGACCAGGTGAGGAGGTCCCTTGCGATCTCGTACCATGTCAGAGAGTAGGTCCCTCCTTGCTTGGAGATGTACGTCAAAGCCGGGTGTTGTCCGAGTTCACCTCCACCACTTTGCCTTGAAGGAGAGACCAGAAGCTTTCCCAGGTCAGACGTACTGCCAGTAGCTTCTTGCAGTTGAAATGCATTGTCCTTTGACTCGAGTTCCATAATCCCGAGCATTCCCTACCGCCTAATGTCGCACCCCAGCCTACGTCCGATGCGTCCGAGAAGAGAACGTGGTTGGGAGTCTGAACAGTCAGGGGAAGACCCTTTCTAAGGTTGATAAAGTCCTTTCACCAAGTCAGACCAGATTTTATCTTTCCGGAAACCGGGATCGAGACCGCTTCTAGCGTCTTGTCCTTTTTCCAGTGAAAAGCTAGATGATACAGAAGAGGACGGAGGTGTAGTCTTCCAAGTGACACAAAAGAACCACGGATGACAGTGTCCTTACCAGACTCATCCACAGCCTGACAGGGCAGCGTTCCTTCTTCAGCATCTTCTGGATGGATAGCAGGGCTGGGGGTTGATCGTCTAGTTCAGCAACGTCCTCATCAGAGGGTTCCTTATCCGAAACTGATGAGGAAACGGCAACGGAGTGGGCAACGTCTGACTCGCTGAATCCGGTCGCACTGGTGGATGCGTGACGGAGCCGGACGCAATATCATGGTACTGCTGCACAGTTTGTGAACTGTCAACCATGGGGACGCGAGGAAGTACAGCGTCAACCCGAAACTGTCTAGACTGTCTGGGTTGTGCAGTCAACACCCTACCGGGTTGCTGAGGTTGACGCACTGCGTCACAACAAGTCACCTCTGCTGGTTGTTGAACGTCTTCCTAGTGACACACTTCAACAACCACCTCCGAGCGTCGCTTAACGTCAACGTGCGACTGGCAACCCACACTGGGTCGCATCGGTGGAGGAACCACCTCAACTGGCGGACGCGAGTAGGAAACCTCAGTGTCAACAGGGCGCACAACCAACCGGTAGGAAGGTTGTTGGCCAGAAGGTTCTTCTCCGTAAAAAGTCCTCTATCAAGGACACAAGTTTGGACTGCATGTCTTGCAGCAAAGCCCATTAGGGTCTACGGGAGCAGGTGTGGCAACAGACGGGGTTAGCGACTGAAGCGGAACCATTTACCATCCCTGGAAGCCTTGTTATGCCTTAATTAAAGTCCATAGGAGGCTAAGCAGCTTAAGGCTCCTCTCCAAATGACAGAGTCCTCAAAGGAATATCAGTAGGAGGGAGAACAGCACTTTCTCATCCACAGGAACCTTGTCCGAGAAAAGCTAGGTTATCTCAGTGAGGGTCTCACTGGTGCATAAGCAGCAGACCAGAAGGCAACGTTATGTAACTGCTTGACAGTCTGTGAACTGTCAAAAACTGAACTGTCAACCACAACAGGTGCGTGAGGACATACAGCACTGGTGCATTAGCAGCAGACCAGAAGGCAACGTTATGTAACTGCTTGACAGTCTGTGAACTGTCAAAAAACTGAACTGTCAACCACAACAGGTGCGTGAGGACATACAGCACTGGTGCATTAGTAGCAGACCAGAAGGCAACGTCATGTAACTGCTTGACAGTCTGTGAGCTGGCAACAACCAAAGCTGTGTGGGGAAGCCTCAACTCCTGACTGACTAGTCTGCTGCGGGTGAGTGGCGGTAACCACAGTGGGTTGTGGAGGCTGACGCACCGTGTCAAAACACGGCAGCTTAACTCCACCCTCCTGTTGTTGTGGTAGCTCACGCACGGCAACGGAGTGCTCCGTGCGTCTGTGGGAGTCAGCATGCGTCTGGCAGGGTCGACTGCGCATGGGTGGAGGAGCTCTCACAGCCGGAGTGTGGGAGCAGGCAGCCTCAGCGTCTGCTGGGCGCACAACCGTGGCAGGTTGTAGGCTAACGGGTGCAGCGCCAACCTCTCCGCAGCCGGAGTGTGGGAGCAGGCAGCCTCAGCGTGAGCTGGGCGCACAACCGTGGCAGGTTGTAGGCTAACGGGTGCAGCGCCAACCTCTCCGCAGCCGGAGTGTGGGAGCAGGCAGCCTCAGCGTGAGCTGGGCGCACAACCGTGGCAGGTTGTAGGCTAACGGGTGCAGCGTTAACCTTCTCCGCACGAAACTCCTGCATAACCGCAGCTAACTGAGTCTGCATAGACTGCAGTAAAGACCACTCAGGGTCTACAAAAGCGGCAACAGACGGAGCTACTGTCCGTTGTGACTGAGGGTCTAAAACAGCGGGTGCGGCAACAGACGGAGTTACTGCCTGTTGCGGTACCACCTTGCCTCTCTTGGGAGGTGTGCAGTCGTCGGATGACTGCAGCGAGTCCGAACTGACCCAGTGGCTACACCTGGGCCGTTGGACTTGCGCGGAAGGGACCGACTTGCACTTAATAAGCTGCGAGACCTTGGTCCAAGGTTTCTTACGAGAAACCTCTTCCGCAGACGAGAAGTAAATGGGCTCTCTCGTCTTTGTGTGGGTGGGGCGATCTTGGGTAGATACGCCCGAAACCACGGAGGGAAAAACGTCTGTTCGCTGATCAAGGCCTGAGGAACCCATAAGTCGTTCGACATTACTTCTCCCCTGGGCTTGGGAGCTTGCAAGAGGTCACGGACTAGGTGAACGACAGGCACGAACAGACGAACCCTCGGACGCAACACTGTAACACTTTGCGCATATCACTTTATCACTTTGATTTTCTGTTTTGCACTTATTTCACTGAAATCGAAACTTTTACTGATTTCTACCTGAAACACGCAATCCTACCCTTCATTAAAAGGTAGTAATTGCGAAAACAGTCGTATAATGCAACAGAAAACATATATAAAGATAAAGAATTCAGTGGCTGGGAAAAAGACTAAACACTAGATCAAATAAACTACGTTTACAATCTCTCACCGCACATAGCCTGGGAACAAGAATAAAACCCTAGAAACGTTTTACCTTCTTCCCCTACAGCGACTAGGGAGGAGAGTAAAACGAGAACAACGTTACCCGCTTGAACGAAACGTTTTATCTCCTCTCTCTCCCTCCGTCTCTATCTCTCTCTTTCTCTCTAGATTTCGCACCTGAGAGAAGAGCCCAATTATATATCGTCAAAACATGTTATTTGCTAAAGGAAAAAACTGAAAGGTTTTCCAAATAAAAAGTTCCTTTAATTTAGAATTTAAACCATTTAAGCTAAGAAAGAATGAACGAAACGCTAGAATAGGTTTACTCTTACTGCAAAGTGAAACCGTGAAACACTCTCTCTCTATCGTAACGATAGAGCGCAAGTTGAACGTCCTGAACGACAACAACTGCGTAGACTAAAAAACTAAACGTTAGTTCATCTTTGAAAACAGTACGAGACTATCAAAGAAATTCTTTCATAAAACATTAAATTTAAAAAGTTTTAAATTCTTTAAAGGTTAAATACGATATAACGGGCTCAACGTTGATTAACTTCGGTTCCAAGTTAGGACCGCCTACTAAAAGGAAAGGTCGCAAATAAACAAAACATAAAAATTAATTTTTATATGTTTATAATAAAAGGAAAGTTAATCGAAGAGGCCTAATAAAGGCGGAGAGATATAAAATATAAAGATCTATAACGTGTTAAGCAAAATTACTAAAAACCTAAACACACTTCCGTCTAAGGGAAGGGTCGGCCATTTAAAAGTGAAAGAGAGTCCATACTCTCTTTGTCACCCAAATAAAATCTATCCAAAACGAGTTCAAGTTTTGAAATGAAGATAAAACCCCTGCATAGCGAAAGCTCAAAACTGGAATAGTGTACTTCACCAAATAGTTGTGAAAACAAATCCAGTTAGTAACAGCGTATTTAGTAGGTCTTGCCAGTGGCACGACAGAGAGAAAATTGGTTCTTTGTTGACATCGAGTACTTGAGTACCTACTTGACAGATGGCGCTGTTGATGTACACCCCCACCTGTATAGCGATCGCTGGCGTATTCCGCCCGTAGGTTTTTCTGTCGGGCAGCAGAGCTGACAGCTATATGATCATCGGGTAAGTTTAATATTGAAAAAATAAATATAAGTAAAGCAAGGGATATATAACAGTATAAACTACACATCAAAAGTATCTTAGCAGCATTCATTACCAAGAGGTGCAAATTTTATTACAAAAAGAATCAAAGCATCTTCAACTTTTACTTGAAAAGTGAAATAAAAATATATTAAAAAGCTCTATAAATAATAAAGTAATGATATGACATACCTTGGCATTTGCTCCAACAACAAGATAAGAAGAATCGGTCAAGAGCTGACATCCTCCAAGAAAGTATCTTTGCATTTTGGAAAATGGGGATGTCTGAGCAGGTCTCCATGTTAGAACAGAATGGACACCATTTTCTTTATCCTCCTCTACTTCGTTCATCTGCTGCTCTGAATAAGAGATTGAAATTTTGAAAATAACCTAGAACTGGAAATACGTGTACAGAACCTCTTGATGAACAATAATTACCAACCTTATGTTTGAGAACACATTTAACAGTATGTATATAGTTTGGATTTGTAACATACACATGGATTCATACCATTACTTAACAACATTCTATTTAATCAGCACACTTTTATGATATAAATTATATTCATAAACAGAATAATAAATCAAGTAAACAAACTTAAAAACCTTCAACTAACTTATTAATACTTTTGTCTTTTGTACATTTTGCAATACGTTCATGATATCCACATAACTATGACAGTCATCCTTCGATTGCTGATACAAGGCACAGTTATTGACATATCTAGGCACACCCTATTTTTCCCTTTTATGTATGCTCCCTGGTTCTTTGTCTTAAGAGTTTTCATTAAAGTATAAGTTTGTACTTTGCCTCCCATTTGCCAATTTCGTCTTCTTTTTTCAGGAATGCTGAGGTGATCTGATGTTGTGGGTGACTTCCCTTCCATTTGCCTGCTTTTTGAGCCCTGTACTATGTGTCTATCAGGACAACCCTTTATTGGCCCTTTTAAGTGTAATCAGTGATAGTGAAGTTAATAAATTCTTTGGCAATTATTAAAAGTAAAGCAGCCAGTAAGAAAAGAAAGGTGAATTTACATGTAAATGACAGTGAAATAGAAAAATCTTTGGTAAAAATTGTGTGTAAAGAGGAATGTGTTAAAGAGTGGAAAACACAAGTGACAGACTAAGTAAGTTGTACTGTACTTGCACAACTATTATTCATTGCTTGAATATTGTAATGTTTTGTTAAAAAAACATTATTGTGAAGTATTTTTTTGGAGATTTATATGGTTGTATTTGCTAGTAGAATAAGACTTTCTGTTTGTTTGTTCAAGATTGCCCCATCTTATGTGGAACACTTAAACGAACGAACATACAGCTGTATTTGATATAAACAAAATTTAGATAAAATGGATGTTTCACTTCTCTGTATCCAATAATAATGCATGTAACATTCAAATAATAGTATCATATTAAGAAACAAAAACAGCGAATAAGTAATATTTTCCATTGTTTTCATTTAAAAGTTGATGGAAAACTACCGTCTATGCTTTCCAGATCAGCAGATTAAGGCAAACTTCCAAACGATCTTCTTTATTTCCAAAAAGAAACAGTACTGTACTCTATTGATGCTTGAACTATCATTTTATCATACCATGGTAAATATTTTCATTAAAAATATTTTTCTCTCATACCTGTATTTTATTTACTGTCGAGTCTAATGGCATGTTTGCTTTTCATCTTTTTTTTCCGTTTGACTTTCATTTACTGTGATAGTATTTTGCGAAGTTTCGAGTCATTTTGATTAGTAATTTGTAACTGTAAGATTGTTATTAATTCTAGAATTATAAATACAGTAAAATGTTTTCATTTTGTGAATTATAATTATCAGATTACGTTTAGTTCACTTACGCTTTTCATACAGCGACTATCCAATTTTTTTTAATACTATAGTATCATTTTCTTTTATTCTTAAGGGGACTCTACTGTATTGGAAATATCACTACGGTATCATAATTTCTTAATTTTGTTATTCACCGAAACAAAATATACTTTCATTACCGTCATTGTCTGATTGCTGTTACCTTACTTAATATTAATAAAACAAATTGTTTCGGTATCCTATTACATTACATTGTATATTAAGCTTTGTATCAGTTGACAAGTGAACTTTGGGGAGCTCGTAGGAACGTATCCTATCATATAATTCAGGGGGAAAATGCACTTCGGAGAACGGATTTTTGCTTAACAAATGTTTCTTCAGGAATGAAACTCATTCGTATGATGGGGCATTGGTGTAGCTTCTATATTTACACCAAAATTATACACATCAGGCAAATCTTTCCTGTGGGGTATATAGGGATGTAATCTCTTGCTCTCAAAAGCTGAAAATTTTTCTAAACTTAATTTACTCTTTCATCTAGCAAGGGAATTCCTACAATTAATTTCTGGACATAAAGGCTGATCAGTCACGCTAGCGACAGAGACAAAATTCATAGGAGGGGATAAAGCATCTGATTGATTGCCTGACATGTTATTCTATCTCGAATTCCAATTGCATCTGGCAAGAATTTGGATTTTAGTAACTAAAGGTTTTGATAAAGATGAATCTGAGACCATATGAGATATCCATTTGTCCCCATACAAAGTGAGTAACATTGAAACTTCAAAGCTTAATGTGAAGATTCTGATTTTCTTTTGCGCTGAGAAATATCACAAATACAGTATAATCAATCTTTTGTAAATTATTACAGGTCTACTTTCTGAAAAGGTTGGCCTATGGCTTAAAACATGTTTTTTGGGCTCAAGCCATGTCGTCCTGATGGAAGTTCCTATAGGTTAGCTTCCTTGGGTATATTACAACTACGGCGATATTCCCAGAGAATTTACCTTAAGGTACCCAGAATTCTAACTCCTGGAGCGAATATCCCTAATAAAAGAACCAGGGATATCGCGAAATATCAGAGGACGTATTCTTGACACGCCACATGGCAATCTGCACCCCCGAACAGAGATAACACTTCGAAGGGGTCAATTGGCAAGAAAACGAAAACGAGAAAGAAAAGGAGAGCCGCTCGCAAGGTATCTCTCCCGTTTCGTAAGCGTGCATTGCGCCGCTCACGGCGCCATCTGTATTCATTTTTGCGTAGCTTAACAACTCGGTGTTTTTTCCTGTGTTTCTCGCAAAATCTTGGATTTAATCGATTTATTATGCTTTCTCCAACTTCTTCTGCCTCTGATAAGTTGAGTATTATTTCTTTTATGTATAAATGTAGGCTCTTGGTAATTTTTAAAGTGATTAAGAGTAATATCTTTGTTACAAGAGCTGTTGCCTACCGGAGGCGTCCTGGACGCTGTCGCTCGCTAGGTATGAGTTATTTAGTTAGCCAGAGCGACGTTCCCGGCTGTTTCGCTTTAATAATTTTAGCTGTTTAGCGTTACATAGGATTTCTTTATATGATGCTTTTAGTATTATTTGTCTTGGCGAAGGATTCGCCAATTCTGGCCTACGCTAGACCGTGTAGCCTAGTCGTTTGGCCCTAGTACTTTCCTGCATGATATTTAGATTTCCGAGTGTTTTAAAATTTTATTGAAGCTTTAGGCAGTTTTATACATTTAAGATTATATTGATTTCTTCCAAGATAGTATACGAGTGAGTTTCGGTGATTTAGGTAATCGATTCTCTTGGCGCCTAGGCTAAGTTGCCTATGGGGCCTTAGTATACTTTCTCACACTCCCCGGTTTCTCTTTTTTCTTCGGAGAAGGTGTGCAATCCCTTTCCCTCTGTTTAAGCCTTGGGCTTAACCCTAGTGGTTTATCTGAACTAACTTTCGATACAACTATATTGGGGTGTTGCTGTTCCTTCCTGTTTCCAGTAAGTCTGGCTTCAGAGAGGGGGCAGAACATCAGAGTTCTTAGTCTGAGTCTGTTTATGTCTGGCTTGTGGTTGAGACTCCCTCGCTAGACTGACACAGACATAGGAGGCTTAGCCTCCTTAGGTCACTTTCGAAGGTTTCTGTACGAGATGATTCCTTCTTCTTGTGATCTAGCAGACTAGTCCAATGTTGCTGTTCTCAGTGTCGAGGATAAGATCCTTTTCTGGGAATAGCAACACCTTCCTTGCTTTGGTTCTGTGGGGGTTGGCAAGTATTGCTGGCCTCCCTCCTCGGATCTCCCTTAGGCTAAGATGAGTTTTCTTGGCTGCGGGTGATTCTTTACTAAAGCAAGGTTGGTAGGACCCTCTTCGTCCCTTCCCCCTCTTTCCTCTATAATGGCCTAGCCGTTGCATTACTGTCCGTCATTCTACATCTGTACCTAGCATAGGTTAGGATGTGGAGTTGACTCAGTCCCTTGCCGGCCGGCAGTGTGTGCCGGCCGGCAAAGGCCTTCTTCTTTGAGTGCTGCCCGGACCTCTCTTGGTCCCTCATCCATGTTTGTCTGTAGAGCCAGATGGCACTGGTCAGGAAGCCTGAATTATATTCTCCCCTTCCTTATGTGCACTCTTTCGGGCTTTGAGGTAGTACAGTCTCTTATCCCGGCATCCATTCTGTTTTCCTCTAGTGTTGTACCCTAGCCGGCTGCCGGCCGGGCAGTCGGAGTTCTCTGGTTCTTTTGCTGCCGGCCGGCATCGGTGGTATACCTTTGCCGGCCGGCTATTATCGTGCCATCGTCTGCCGGTCGCTACGAGTGGTGGCCGGCAGCCGGGTGCTACCTTGTGTAGTTGCCGGCCGGCAGTCATTGCCGGCCGGCATTTGCTGCTGCCGGCCGGTACATGCATTTGAACCAGTGTTCTGCCGCCTTATAGCTCTTAAGTAGTATACTTTAGATCTAGTTATGGTGAGTGCCGGCCGGCACATTACCTTCTATACTGTACCAGTATTCTTCAGTATAGTATATACTGTAGGGAGAAAACTATAGTATAGTATTGTTACAACACTGTGTTTTCTAACTTTTTTGTGTTGTCTTGCACAGCCCTTTGGTGTTGCCTTACAGATAAAGAAAGAGAGTTCTTTCTTGTCTACTATCCAGTATTTTAAAATCATCCTTTAGGTGTGAGCTACACCTGTTTTCCTCTGGAAATTTTTCATTGGTTGCTCTAGGACAGATTAACCATACGATTTTATTATCTGGAAGGTTGCAGCAATTGACTGTGTGGGAAACACAAGTGTGTGTCTTTCCTTTCTGTTTTATTATGATACTATGTATATCCAGTGATACGTAGTTCACTTGATACTCATGGAAATTTCTTCTCTTTACAGGAGGACCATCCGAAGTGCGGAAGTGTTTTCTGCAACGTCCGCAGCAAGAACTTCAGCGGACATGATTTGTGTAGGAGGCACGCAGCATGCGCTGTCTCCAAAGGTGATCTCCGGTATTGAGACCCGCAGGTATGTACCGTGTGCACTAACCTGGTTGCCGAGGCTTTTGATTCCCCTAGGACGGCGGAGTCAAGGGATATAGCAAGGGAGAAGCTTCGTACCTGGGTAAGGGGTTTCCAGAAGAACACCTCTGGACCTTATCTTCCAAGTGAGAAGATGAGGGCTTACCTTTTCCCCAGAGCGTCAGCTGATTCAGTGATTCCCCAGCCTCAAGTGGAGATCCCCGTAGTTCAGATCCCGGTGGAGGCTGAAGTCGCGGTCGCCCTGCAGGACATCCAGTTGGACGACAGGATGTCGGAGGTGTCCGAGCGTCTGGAAGAGGACCTCCTGGCAGAAGACCAGGATGAAGATCAGGCTCCAGACATTGAAGAGGAAGAGGTCGACGAGGTGTCGGCTGCCCCGGTTCAGGTCCCTGAACCTATTCCCTCAACATCGTCCGCTCTCCCAGTAGAGGTGGGACAGACCCTCTCCTCCATCGTTGGAATGATCCAACAGATGCAGAGGGAGAATAATGAGAAGGCGGCTGCAATGGAACTGCAGATGCGGAAACTTGCAGCATCACGTGGGCCCCAGAAGAGGCTCAACGTGAAAGACCTTCCCTTGTGCTCAGATGCTAACCCGTGGAGATATGCTGAGCACATGCCGATGACGGTCGGAAAGATCGTCATGTCGGAAAAGTTGGGCTCAGTTCCCCTGGAGGAGGTGGAATTCTGGCCCAGCAAAGGGTCGTATCCGGACTGTTATGTCCGTATGAGGAAGGAACCAGCTTCAAAGGAGGAGACAGAGCCGAAGGAGGTTATAGTCATGGACCATGCTAAGGCTCAAGCTTTGCTTTCATCCTCGATGAAAGAGAGGGGCTTCACGAACTCAAAGGTTGCTGCTTTGAGTAAGAAGCACCCTTCCTTTGTGTCCTCTCCTGCTAGAGCCTTCCCCTTTTTGCAGAAAGGGTTTGCGGCTGTGCTAAAGGCAGTTGAGGCTGGCAAGCCATGCCCCTCCTTGGAGGAGTGTAAACCTTTGTCTCTGGCCCTACCTATGGACCACAAGGACTGGAAGGACGTCCATCTTACCTTCTCAGTCGGGAAGTTGGAGGCTGATATTGCCGGACATCAGTTCGGTGAGAACCTCCCTAAGCTGTCTGACTTTCTTTTGCGGAGGGAGCTCGAGACGAAAGAAAGACTGGCTGCCTCAATGTCTCTTCAGACCACTCTTAAGACAATGGCTAGTGACCCCAAGGTCCATGAGATGTTCATGGTAGTGGCCAAGACTCATCTGGCCACAGTGACAAAGGATCTTTACAGCTTTGTCAAGGCGAGGAGAGCTTGTAGGGAGTTTGTGTTCGCCTCGGCTGCGGTGAGGCACGAGCCAAGGAAACTAATCTCCTCCAACATTTGGGGCAAAGACCTTTTCCCTATCGAAGCGGTCAAGGAGGTTGTGGATAAGGCCGCCACGGAGAATAGAAACCTTCTCCAGAAGTGGGGCCTGTCTATCAAGAGAAAGTCTTCCCCGGATGAGGGTCCCCAACCAAAGAGGAAGACTAAGAGGACTAGGCTACCCTCTCGGCCAGCCAAGCCATTTAGACAGCAACAGCAACAGCAATTGCCTATGCCTTCAGTGCCCCAGATGGTGGCACAAACCCCGACCACATTCCAGTGGGTACCCCAAGCCGTGTCGACGCAGTCTCCGGCATTTAACCCAACGTTCGAAGGGCAGTCAACTACCTTTCGAGCAAAGCCTAGAGGAGCAGCCAGAGGCTCGTCTAGGCGCCCCTCAAGGGGAAGGGGATTCAGGGGTGGTCGCGGTCAGGGAGGCAAGACCTCAGGACAGCAGTCCAAGTGAGATGATACCGGTAGGAGGGAGACTTCAGAATTTTTGGGATCGGTGGACCTTCGATCCCTGGGCCCACAGCCTACTCAAGAATGGACTGGGTTGGAGCTGGTACAGCACTCCACCCCCGTGCCCTCGATTTTTCCAACACTCCACCCCCGTTCTGGAGGAGTACATTCAAGAACTGTTGGAGAAAAAAGTGATCCGAAGGGTGAAGTCCATCAAATTCCAAGGGAGGCTGTTTTGTGTTCCCAAGAAGGACTCGGAAAAACTCAGAGTCATTCTGGACTTGTCGCCACTCAACAAGTTTATAGTGAACTGCAAGTTCAAGATGCTAACACTGCAACACATAAGGACCTTACTGCCCAAGAGGGCATTTACCGTCTCCATAGATTTGTCAGACGCCTATTGGCACGTTCCAATCAATCGCCGACTCTCCCCCTACCTAGGGTTCAAGCTACGCTACAACGAAGACTATACGCCTTCAGAGCCATGCCATTCGGGCTAAATATAGCCCCAAGGATCTTCACGAAGCTTGCGAGCGTAGCTCTCAAACAATTACGCCTAAAGGGAATCCAGGTGGTAGCCTACCTGGACGACTGGCTGGTGTGGGCAGCATCCAAGACAGAATGCTTGCAAGTTTCCCTGCAGGTGATCCAGTTCCTAGAGTATCTAGGCTTCAAGATCAACAGAAAAAAGTCTCGACTTTCTCCATCTCAAAAGTTCCAGTGGCTGGGTATCCACTGGGACCTAGTGTCACACCGATTCTCCATCCCGGCGAAGAAGAGGAAGGAGATAGCTGGTTCTGTCAAGAGACTTCTGGATTCCGAAAGGATATCAAGACGCGAACAGGAGAGAGTGCTGGGTTCTCTCCAGTTTGCTTCGGTAACAGACCCGGTGCTAAGAGCACAGCTAAAGGATGCAACCGGAGTTTGGAGAAGTTATGCATCAAACGCGCGAAGAGATCTGAGAAGACCAGTTCCGCTTCGTCTACGTACTCTTCTCAGGCCTTGGTCCCAAGCCAGACAACTAAAGAAGTCGGTACTTCTTCAGCCACCTCCCCCCTCGTTGACTATTCACACAGACGAGGCGCCTCGAAGGAGGGGTGGGGAGGTCATTCTCATCGGAAGAAGGCCCAAGGGACTTGGTCCAATCTGTTCAAGACATTTCACATAAACTTTCTGGAAGCTATGGCAGTGCTCCTTACCTTGAAGAAAGTCTCCCCGCGTCGCTCGATCCACATAAGGTTGGTGCTGGACAGCGAGGTGATTGTGAGATGCTTGAATCGACAAGGATCGAGGTCACCACCTCTCAACCAGGTGATGTTGGCCATCTTTCGACTGGCGGAAAAGAAGAAGTGGTACCTGTCGGCAGTTCACCTTCAAGGAGTCCGCAATGTGACAGCGGACGCTCTATCCAGGTTCACACCGATAGAGTCGGAATGGTCCCTAGACGCAGGATCGTTCTCCTTCATCTTGAGTCAAGTCCCAGAACTGCAGATAGACCTCTTTGCGACGAAAGATAACAAGAAGTTACCCCTGTACGTGTCCCCGTACGAGGACCCCTTGGCGAAAGCAGTGGACGCGATGTCCCTCGACTGGAACAGATGGTCCAGGATTTATCTGTTCCCTCCTCACAACCTTCTGTTGAGGGTCCTCAACAAACTGAGATCCTTCAAGGGAGTAGCGGCAATAGTGGCTCACAAGTGGCCGAACAGCGTGTGGTTCCCTCTGGCATTGGAACTACGGCTGAAGTTTCTACCGCTACCAGATCCAGTTCTGACCCAGCGAGTCCAGAAGTCGACTGTCTGCGCTTCATTACAGAAAACCCGGACCCTGCAGCTCATGATTTTCTCTCCCTAGCGGTGAGAAAGCGTTTCGGGATTTCGAAAGACAGCATAGACTTCCTAGAGGAATATAAGTGCAAATCTACTAGAAGGCAATATGAGTCATCTTGGAGAAAATGGGTGGCCTTTGTCAAGGCGAAGAATCCGCAGGAGATCTCGACGGACTTCTGCTTATCTTTCTTCATCCACCTCCATGGTCAAGGGTTGGCAGCTAACACGATTTCAACGTGTAAATCTGCTTTGACAAGACCCATTCTATATGCCTTCCAGGTCGACCTCGCTAACGAGATTTTTAATAAAATTCCGAAAGCCTGTGCTAGGCTCAGACCTTCAGCACTTCCAAAGCCCATTTCATGGTCTTTAGATAAAGTTCTTCATTTCGCTTCACTGTTGAACAATGAGGAGTGTGCGTTAAAGGATTTGACCCAAAAAGTTATTTTCCTATTTGCACTCACGTCCGGGGCCAGGGTTAGTGAGATTGTAGCCCTCTCGAGAGAGGAAGGTCGTGTTCAGTTCTTGGATGGGGGAGAGCTGAACCTGTTTCCGGATCCTACGTTTCTCGCCAAGAACGAGTTACCCACCAACAGGTGGGGTCCCTGGAGAATCTGCCCTCTGAAAGAAGATGCATCTCTATGTCCAGTAGAATGCCTAAAGGTCTATCTTCGTAGAACTTCAGACTTCAAGGGTGGTCAACTATTCAGGGGAGAAACATCAGGCTCAAATTTATCACTGAAACAACTCAGGGCGAAAATCACATATTTCATTCGCAGAGCGGATCCTGACAGTACACCCGCAGGTCACGATCCGAGGAAAGTTGCCTAATCTTTAAATTTCTTTAATTGTATGGATTTTGAACGTCTTCGTTCATACACTGGCTGGAAGTCTTCCAGAGTGTTCTTTCGTCACTATGCGAAGCAAGTGGAGCAACTAAAGAGGTCTGTGGAGCAACTAAAGAGGTCTGTGGTAGCAGTGGGTTGCGTCGTTAACCCTGCTGTTTAACTCTGCGAGGAACAGTGGATTTAATTGGGACGATTAATTCCAGGGTGAGTGTGTAGTTACATACTGTTCAACAAACTAAGTGTGAGGGCACCGGGTTTCCCACGTTGACTGTTCCACTTTCAAAGGTGAACCTGGCATAAGTGCAGACATGTGTGCCGAGCGTTTCTAACGCTAATGTGACTGATTAGTAATACTATACAGACTTTTACAACTTTGTTACCTCGGTATGTTAAAAATGGCGCTAATGTTTTTCTTTCAGATAAACAAGTTTCTGTTTACTATCATGCTTATGCCTATTTTTTTGGTTATCCTCCTCTTATATATATATAATTGTTGTTAACCTGTTTTATTTATTCTTTGTCAATAAACTAGTTCTTGCGAACCTTGCGTCTCCTTCACCTGTGTCAATTTATTGATAATAATTAAGCATTCTTACTATGTATATTTATCTGGGATAATTCTAATAGATTGTTCCTTTATGCAAGCAATTTTTTCATTGGTTTATGCTTTCCCTTAGCGGGAGGACTCCACGCCCTAAGGGGACGGTGGCGGATATGCAAGTTTCGTCCTACAGAACTCGGATATAAACCTTTGTCCAATACGGTATCGAACGGAGAACTGGTCGATATTTCATATCGACGCAGTGGTTCTTTACAAACTATGCTTTACATGATATAGTGTGAGACCACTATATTGGCTTGTCTGTTATTCATACATAGGTATATGTACTCTTCGAGACTTTTCCAGAGTCTAGTAGGACTCTTCCCTGTAGGGGGCAGGAAGCACTAACATGGTTTATGGTTAGTTGAAGAGATGTATAACGGTAACATCTTAGGTCTCTAAGTCTATTCGACCGGGGAAATACCTCCGGGGAGTACGGCACGTTTTGAGAATCCACAGATACAGTAATGCTCTGGTATACTTCCATCAGGACGACATGGCTTGAGCCCAAAAAACGGATTTTGAGCGAAGCGAAAAATCTATTTTTGGGTGAGATGGCCATGTCGTCCTGATGGACCCGCCCTTCCCTTTCTATGAAAGGGCTGTAGGCCCCTCCCTACATACAGTATCTGTAGCACCTCGTGTATCGCTACAAGGAATACAGATGGCGCCGTGAGCGGCACAATGCACGCTTACGAAACGGGAGAGGAGAGATACCTTGCGAGCGGCTCTCCTTTTCTTTCTCGTTTTTGTTTTCTTGCCAATTGACCCCTTCGAAGTGTTATCTCTGTTCGGGGTGCAGATTTCCATGTGGCGTGTCAAGAATATGTCCTCTGATATTTCGCGATATCCCTGGTTCTTTTATTAGGGATATTCGCTCCAGGAGTTAGAATTCTGGGTACCTTAAGGTAAATTCTCTGGGAATATCGCCGTAGTTGTAATATACCCAAGGAAGCTACCCTATAGGAACTTCCATCAGGACGACATGGCCATCTCAACCAAAAATAGATTTTTCGCTTCGCTCAAAATCCGTTAACTGGTACTAGTATTTGTACCTTGACCTTATCACTCACCTAAACTTTATTATAGGAATTAAAAACATTCTATTTAATAAAACTTGAAAACAACTCTTAATTTATTACCGATCAACTACCGTCTGAATTTCTCTTACGCCTAAAATATCTATCATTGACTCTAGTGGCTACTAACTGATTTTGCCATTACAATTTTGAATGATTTGTTTATTCCTCCCACCTACTGGTTAAATCACATTGTCGACCACTATGACACACAAAAAAACGGAATGTGGTTCCTAATCTTGTATATAAGCCTATTAACTAAACACTTGGAAAATAAATGTAACTCAAAACCAGAGGAAGCTATACTTGCTTATCTTAAAAAATACAAGTTGTTCTTAAGAAAACGAGTTGTTAACAGCACCAGTGACAAGAGGTGAATAAAGTTCTTGGTACTCCCTCTACCACTGGTTAGTGTTTCTCAAAATACATGATGTTTAGGAATGGCAAAACAGCACAAGGGGGGGGGGGGGATGTATTAACTTTTTTAATCATGTTTCGGTATGCAGTCGCTTCAATATTGTTTGCCTGATGACTAAAAGGTAAGATTTGCTGAAATATTTATTGTTCAGAAATTACTTTGTCAAACAAATCAAGTTTTAATCCCACAAATATTATGAAGACAGTAAAAATAATGAAATAGGTTAACATGGTTATCATTTCACCTCTAAATGATAAAACACCATTAAAAGGGAATGCATATAGAAAACTGAAATAAAGACCACTAAGAACGCTGGTATTCTAAGAAGTTTTAATAAAGCCTTAACTATTATATTCACCAAATCAACAATAAAGTGTTTCTTAATCTTTACTGATCATATAACCCTACAAAAAATAAAAATTTACCTGGCAATGGAAGAACAAAAGCTGCATAGCCTTCATCTCGATCTCTGTCCCACCAGTCAATTGAGAAACAGCCTAGTAATAGTACTGGCCAATCATGACCTAAGAGAAGGAGAATAAAAGACTTCAGATATCTTTTAACCCTTTTACCCCCAAAGGACGTACTGGTACGTTTCACAAAACCCATCCCTTTACCCCCATGGACGTCCCGGTACGTCCTTGCAAAAAAATGCTTTAAAATTTTTTTTTCATATTTTTGAAATTTTTTTTGAAAAAATTGAGCCATTTTCCAAGAGAATGAGACCAACCTGACTTCTCTATGACAAAAATTAAGGCTGTTAGAGCAATTTAAAGAAAATATACTGCAAAATGTGCTGGGAAAAAAATAACCCCTTGGGGGTTAAGGGTTGGAAATTTCCAAAGAGCCTGGGGGTAAAAGGGTTAAAGGAGCAGCAGGCTAAAAGAAATTTTTTTTTCACTGCAAACACAGAAAAATATATAGGACGCCTAACCTGATTTTGAACGGGTGACATCAATCACAAAAGGAGTAGAATAGTGAGCAGTCGGTATATCATCTACAAACTTCATGGAGCAAGCAGGTGTAAAACCTTCGCATACTGATCCCTTGTTGACCTTCCATCCTGTAATATGTATGCCGATATATTTTCCTTTTGTATTCAAACCTTACCTGCAGTCAGAGTACAATACAAACTGAACAAAATTAAAGAACACATACTGTATAAGTGTACTGCAGATTACATATAACATTAAGCTGCACTGTATGGATAAACTGCCTTTCATGTAAATAATATTGTGATCAATATTGTTAAAGATAATTCAACCTGACCATAGTCAGAATATATGACTTTCCTTAGGCTGACATGAAGGGTTTGTTCTAACATTAATGTTCAAATTCTAGGTAATAAATTAACATTTTCAAAATGTTAACAATTATAAGAAAAATAATAATTAGTAAATAAGCATCAGTAAATTACCATAAACTATTATATTTAGTAACAAATTAAATTTCAAATATGCCAGTCTTCTGTAGAAAAAAGATCAACAGCAGCCATTAGTTTAAAACATGGGCATAAGTATCCTATGTCACCAATGCACACCTCATAGAGATCCCCAGACATTGATTATTTTTTAAAGGATTGTATTAATTTAATCATCCTTCATTTTATCTTTCAGATTCTATTCATCTTATTTTAATACATGTAATAAATCCTCAGCCTGGTTTTGAGCCATCTTTGTTAAATGTAGGTTCTTGATACCATTTGAAAGTTGCCTAGTTATAGTTAGCAATGAGAAATTCATCCAGTACTTTTGCCTATTTCTTTTATACTACTTTCGTTTCTCTAGCATTAAAATTTCAGTTTCCAAGGTCCGCTATCGATAATGTGTCACCTTTAGTTTCACAGCTTTACTGAATTAGGGATTTTACCAGATTATAGGAAATCCTTCAGCAACAAATCTAAGACTGGTTAATAGCACACATTATTATACATGTAACTTGCTAGTTATACAAATCCTGCACTTCTTAACAGTATTATACCATTATAAACTTAAATTGTAACTGAAGTAACTGACTTAATTCAATACAGGTCACTAAAATATTAAAATTCCATATACTGTACACCTGTCTTTATATACTTCTTGTCTTTAGCCATGTGTGTTGTGGCGATGTAATTAAAAGTTTGTCTTCTTTTCTCATCTAGGGTCAATACAATTATGCTACTCATATTCCTATTTTTATAGGGTTGAAGTATTTACAACCAAAATTTCTATATACTAACACAAGTAACTCGGTCGCATTGCTTTAAATGAAACCATCATTACTATAGCTTGTTAAAGAGCTTAGTACAAAGGGTTTTCATCTTTTCATTCTACCTCATAATAGAGACTTGAAAAATGATCGAAAAATCTCTCAATCAAAAAGAAATTTGGTACACCATGATAACGATCAGGTAGTGTCCAATCACAAGTCAACTGATCATGCAGCAATCGATCCCGAGGATGACGAATTAAAACGAGTGAGGATTGTAACCCGATCACACTCAAGCAAGAGAATATCTCATTGTTCGTAAAAGCGAGGGTATCGATTGCTGGTTCCTCTCACCTCTAATTCTCAATCTCACACGAGTGATGGAACTTCACTACAAGCCAATCTTCATCCCTTTGATACTGAAGCATCCCTAGAGAGAGGGATTGAGGTGTTCCCTGTTCATCCAAGAAATGAAAGAGAAGGGTAGTGCCTTTCGTAATGACTCACAGACCAAGTGCTCGGTCCGGTAAAAAAACGAGTACTGATAGCAGGAGAGCACACTCCTGTACTGCGCAATGAGTCACCTTCTTGGTTGGGTCATTCCCCAGTACCCCACCCCAAGCGCGCATGCATGCACGCATGCACACACACACACTCTCTCCCTTTCTCTCTCTCTTGCGTATAAGAAGAGAGGTTAGTTGTAGTCTCACTATATTTCTGTAGATCAGACTTCCTGGACTTCTTCAATGATTTCGTCCCCTTCTCAGAAGCAGTAGCATCTGAAGAATCTGACGTAGATGAGGAAGAGAAGGAGCACACATGTTTCTCTTACCAGCTTTCTTTCTTTTTTGGAGTCAAGATCTTGGAGGCAAACCACGACACTACTAGAGAGAAAGAGGTCACAGAGTCCTCTTCACCAGCAGTTGAGACTACACCAGCAGGTGCCACGCCCTCCAGCATCTCTATAAGTGTAACAGAAGTTGGGATATTCACCAAAAGGGCAGTTTTGGAGGACCTGGTGGCAGCCAAAACTTCTAACAGCTTCCCTGCCAATGGAGCACCTGGGTAAGACAAAACTTCCTTGGGATCAGGTCATCGATATTAGTCTGTACAGCCATAGGCAAACCTCAAATGATAGAGGAGTATTACCTTCGCTAGGGGAAGGCGATACTTTTGCTTTCCTGAAAGACCTACTGCGCGGGCAAGATGAGGTCTTCTTCCCCACTCGAATGATGATGAAGATCAACAGCGGGCTTTGACATAAACCAGCCACATTTCCTACTAGATTTATCTGGAAACAGTGTCATGGGTAGATGCAAGATTATTTCTGGAATATATTACTGAAACAGACAAACATTTATTCCCAAAGTGTAAGCAGCGAAACAAGATTCGACTTCATAGGGTTTGGTCAAAGCTGTCACCACCTCACTGTAGTCAGCATTTTGGAAACAAACAGAGCCTTGATGAAGAGTGCCTGCAGCGATAAAGTAACTGTCTTATCTGGACCTAGTTGTCATTGCTTTAACCAGTAGAGGCAGCTTTTTTGAGAAACCGAGCCTCGAGGGATATTTCTGTTTATGAAAACTGTCATTACAGGTCGATATGTGCCACCCTTTTGTTATGGCTTTATACAGGGTCCGGATTGGATCAAAAATTTGTTCTAGAATCTTCTATGGCATGATCAAAGTGGAAGTTTTTGAGGAAACCAATCAAGACAGAATTGTAAAAAACTCCCTATATGGAAATGACAACTGTCCATCGTAATTAGCTCCACCCATACATGGGTATATAAACCTCAAGAAGAGATTGTCCAGACAAGATAGAACAAGAGAGGAACTATGTCTGAACCAGATAGGAACCACATCCTTACGAGATAAGAACCAGAGAAGACTAGAGGTCTGACAGAGCTAGTTTCTGACCTTCCCTTCAGACAACAAATCCCTACCTCCAAAATCCTGTCATGGATGAGAAGAAGAGACGAATTGAAGAAGCCAGCCCTCCCTGCTTGTGACAAGAAATAGCCAACACTGCCTGCAGCCTAGCCTTAGTTCTACACAATTATTGAATTCTTGGAGAAGACTTCTGATGTCCCATCTTGATGCCGCCCTTCCGTGAAGTCATGTAATTTGATATCATCATTCTATTTTCATCTGACCTTCAGTCACCCTTCTGGGACATTCTCAAACCTTAATCCTCCGTACCAGTATCATTTCAGTAGCTACGGAAGACTATTCAACATTCCATAGAAGTATTGAACTACCTTATTGACTGTTCCCCTATTCTATTAATATTTTGATTGATTTGATTTGTCAGTTCAAGTAACTGAAGAAGAATCATTGATTTTCTTCATAAGTTTGTCAGGCTCTAGGGCATCTCCAGCTCCCTCCTCCCATTAGACTTGTCTCCCATCCCTTGCAATGCCACAGCCACAAGCAAATCACAGGGGTAAAAGTAAGAAATAGTATTTCAGTACTTTTTTAGTTGCATTTTACCATACTGTATTCATGTCCTAAATATTTTTCTTATTCCTGGTGATGTTTTTCATCTCATAAATAAAGTGTGTTTTATGCCCTAGATCATAACTTAACATTAGATTAGCATAGGTGAAAGACTTTAGTGCTTATGTACAGCACTGTATTTAGGTGTGTTCCAACTTCTGTCAAAGCTTAAGTTATAACATGTCATAAGAACAAATCTCTGTTGTAATCCAAGGGCTTATGGTAGTGGGCACTAATAGTACAATGCAGATTATCTTGGTTTTACAACAGACCCATGACTTTTACAGTCTTTTTGGGTGCTTATACTATCAGACACAGTGCCATTCTCATTAAGAGAAGAAAATAAGATTGGCAGCCTCCAATTCATTGGTACATATATGATTCACTCAGGTCACTAGAACGTATTTGTCTGATTTCTTGTACAGGTATTTCTATTGACTAGGTCATGTCTCTAGTCTTTATTTGACTTGATTGTTTAACTTGTATGTTGATGGAGTGGTGAGAGAGGTGAATGCTCGAGTGCTTGGACGAGGATTAAAACTGGTAGGCGAGAATGATCATGAATGGGAGGTAAATCAGTTGTTGTTTGCGGATGATACTGTACTGGTAGCAGACACAGAAGAGAAGCTTGACCGACTAGTGACAGAATTTGGAAGGGTGTGTGAGAGAAGGAAGTTGAGAGTTAATGTGGGTAAGAGTAAGGTTATGAGATGTACGAGAAGGGAAGGTGGTGCGAGGTTGAATGTCATGTTGAATGGAGAGTTACTTGAGGAGGTGGATCAGTTTAAGTACTTGGGGTCTGTTGTTGCAGCAAATGGTGGAGAGTGGAAGCAGATGTACGTCAGAGAGTGAATGAAGGTTGCAAAGTGTTGGGGGCAGTTAAGGGAGTAGTAAAAAATAGAGGGTTGGGCATGAATGTAAAGAAAGTTCTATATGAGAAAGTGATTGTACCAACTGTGATGTATGGATCGGAGTTGTGGGGAATGAAAGTGATGGAGAGACAGAAATTGAATGTGTTTGAGATGAAGTGTCTGAGGAGTATGGCTGGTGTATCTCGAGTAGATAGGGTTAGGAACGAAGTGGTGAGGGTGAGAACGGGTGTAAGAAATGAGTTAGCGGCTAGAGTGGATATGAATGTGTTGAGGTGGTTTGGCCATGTTGAGAGAATGGAAAATGGCTGTCTGCTAAAGAAGGTGATGAATGCAAGAGTTGATGGGAGAAGTACAAGAGGAAGGCCAAGGTTTGGGTGGATGGATGGTGTGAAGAAAGCTCTGGGTGATAGGAGGATAGATGTGAGAGAGGCAAGAGAGCGTGCTAGAAATAGGAATGAATGGCGAGCGATTGTGACGCAGTTCCGGTAGGCCCTGCTGCTTCCTCCGGTGCCTTAGATGACTGCGGAGGTAGCAGCAGTAGGGGACTCAGCAGTATGAAGCTTCATCTGTGGTGGAAATGTGGGAGGTTGGGCTGTGGCACCCTAGCAGTACCAGCTGAACTCGGCTGAGTCCCTGGTTAGGCTGGAGGAACGTAGAGAGTAGAGGTCCCCTTTTTTGTTTTGTTTCTTGTTGTTGTCGGCTACCCCCCAAAATTGGGGGAAGTGCCTTTGGTACTGTATATGTATGTATGTACACTTCATCTTCATTCATCTTCATAAAGGATTTCCTTAATAATGTTTTGCGATGTATTATAGTAAGCACTGTAATAACTTTATTGAGACAGGTTTTTACTTGAGATTTCTGTATTCTTTTCTACAGAGGTTTCATTGTACCAGCCAGTGGGTTTTACCACTGGCCTAGAGATATTTTAGAAGACTTTATGGAAGCATCCTCATACCTAACTTCACTTCTAGTACAGTAGAGTACAGTACTTAGCATAGGTTTTGTTGTTTTTATTGATATTGGTAGGAATTAGGAACCAGTTATATGCATTTTATGTTTTGTTTCTGGTTATTCTTTTTTATGGAGAACCAATAGTTTGTATAAATGCTAACAATTGGGTGATGATATTGGATTAAGTGCTGACTTTTTTCATCACAACCCAATTAATTGTATATACACCCACATTTGTGGTCTTCAGATGTTCATATAATTGAATATCTTTTGCTCAACAAATAAAAAGATAGTGTTCTTAGACAGCATATTTCACCTGGAAGCACAAGTAGCCATCAATCAGCTTTTTCACATTTCATGAATGAAAAATGTTTAGCAGCTCTGATCCAAGATACGGAATGAGGTAATTCGGGGTACCACAGGAGTTAGAGAACTATCAAATAAGATCCAAGAAAGTAGACTGAGGTGGTATGGTCACATCATGAGAAGAGATGAACAGTATATTGGGAGGAGAGTGATGGAAATGGAGGTACAGGGAACAAGGAGGAGAGGGAGACCAAAACGAAGGTGGGCGGACTGTATCAAGGATGACCTTCGATCAAATGGATTAACCGGTGATGAGGTGTGGGACAGAGGTATATGAAGAAAGTTGACCAGAAACATCGCCCCCTCATAGAAGTAGGAAAAGATGTAGACAAAGAATAAGAGGAAGAAGTCTGGAGAACCTCTGGAAGGTGTCAGAGATACTGGGGTATACGAGTCTGGAGAACCTTGAGAAGGTGTCAGAGTTACTGGGGTATACGAGTCTGAAGAAACTCCAGGTGTTGGAGATACTGGGGTATACAAGTCTGGAGAACCTCCAGAAGGTACTGGAGATACTGAGATAGGTGAGTTTGGAGAACCTGCTGAAGGGGCTGGAGATACTGGGGTATACAAGTCTGGAGAACCTCCAGAAGGTACTGGAGATACTGAGATAGGTGAGTTTGGAGAACCTGCTGAAGGGGCTGGAGATACTGGGGCAGTTGAGTTCAGAGAACCTGCAAAAGTGGCTGGAGTTACTGGGACATGCAAGTCTGGAGGACTTCCAGAAGGGGTAAAAGATACTGGAGCAGGTGAGTCTGGAGAACCTACATGAGGTTCTGGAGATATTACTGAGGCAAGTGAGTCTGCAAAACTTGCCTAAAGTGCTAGAGATACTATTTGGGCAGGTGAGTCTGGAGAACCTGTATAAGGTGCTAGAAATACTGGTGTATTTGACTGTGGAGAACCTCCAAGAGCTTTTGGAGATACTACTGAGGAAAGTGAGTCTATAAGGTAGGTGAGTATGGAGAACCTCCATGAGCTTTTGGAGATACTGCTGAGGCAAGTGAATCAACAAAACCTCCATAAGATGCTGGACATATTGGGGTAGGTGAGCCTGGAAAACCTCCATGAGCTTTTGGAGATACTACCGAGGCAAGTGAGTCTGCAAAACCTGCCTAAGGCACTGGAGATACTGGGGTAGGTGGGCCTGGAGAAACTGCAGAAGGTGCTGGAGATACTGAGGTAGGTGAGCCTGGAGAACCTGCAGGAGGTGCTGGATATACTGGAAAATACCTGGCTAGTACAGTGGTAATGTCTTCACCTAGCATTCACATGGCAGCAGATCAATCCCCGCCTGGGACAGTGAGTTTAAGCTGTTTACTGGGGAGGCCACTGCTGTGGTTGGGCACTACAGTATGGGGTTGGGCTTACCTGGCTGACGTTCTGGTGAATATCTATTCAGATGAAACTGGAAATGAAACCAGACACCTTTAACACTTAAGGTGCTGGAGATACTGGGGCAAGTGAGTTCCAAGAACCTGGAAAAGTGCTGGAGATAATTGGGTAAGAGAGTCAGAAACTATTAAAAGAGCTGAAGGAAGTAAAGAAGCAACTGAGTTACAAGGCACATGAAATGTTGCAGGACTCTCTACCTTCTTGAAGTAACTTTCCAGTCTAGTTTGGACACAAACTCCTCTTTTCCTCCAAAATCTGCTTGTAACACATCATAAAACCTATATTCCTTTGCAGACCTTAGTATACTTCTCAGTGTTGGGGTCCTCATGTTCAAACCTTTCCAACTCTTCATCTATCAATGGAAAACTTTCTGCCATGTTTTCTTGGTCGTAAATCACTTTGGCTACAGGTTTGTATGTCCTCCTCCTCATTCGCTTCAATTACCTGCTTCTCCATAGGTTGTGAAATGGCTGTGGTATCATTATTTTTTATTATTACAAGATAGGCTATAACCCTAGTTGGAAAAGCAAGATGCTATAAGCCCAAGGGCTTCAACAGGGAAAAATAGCTCAATGAGAAAAGGAAATAAGGAAATAAATAAACTACACGAGAAGAGTAAACAATCAAATAAAATATTTCAAGAACAGTAACATTAAATTAAATTCTTTACAATAAACAATAAAAACATAAAAAAAAAACAAGTGGAAGTGAAATAAGATAGAACAGCATGCCCAAGTGTAACCCCAAGCAAGAGAACTCTAATCCAAGACAGCAAAGGCCATGCATACTGTAGTGCAGATGCTATGGCACTACCCAAGACCAGAGAACAATGGTTTGATTTTGGAGTCTTTTTCCTAGAAGAGCTGCTTACCATAGCTAAAGTCTCTTCTATACCATTGAACAATTACATTGGAGTAGTTAACTCCTTGAGCGAAGAAGAATTGTTTGGTAATCTTTGTTGTCAGGTGTAAGAGGACAGAGGAGACTGTGGTAAGAAAAAGCCAGACTATTCAGTGTATGTGTAGACAAAGACAAAATGAGCCGTAACCAGAGAGAGAGGATCTAATGTAGTACTTTCTGCCCAACCAAAGGACCCAATAACTCTAGTGGTAGTATCTCAATGGGTGACTCGTGCCCTGGGCAACCTACTACTGTACCTGCAAGGTAAACCACCTTGCTACTTGGATGAAAGTCATACAAGCGAGCAGGGTGACTGGGGGTATTGTCCCACACTAGCAACACTTTAAAGGTTAAACCATTAGAAATACAGCTTCACTTCTGGTACAAAAAATTATAAACCAGTCCTTAAATACCTGAATTTCTACCAGAACTTTTTGTTGGATTACAAGATAACAGGCAACCGACCCTTCCAAATGCTCTCGATTGCCCTAGAATTTTCAGTCTTATACACAAGCAAGGGCTTTCAGTTTGTAGTCACCAGTCACATTACCCCCAAGAAAAAAAATTCCCTCTCTCTTTGCCAGATTTATGGCCAGGTGCTGTATTCACCTTGCTGATGTAGGTATGATTGAGCAAATAATGCCAAACTAATTTCTTTCTCATCCATATAAAAAACCTGTAACTATTTCTTATCTCAGCTACAACATTAGGATACACACTGGTGCTTTCTCATCATTACTAGAAGCTTCACCTTGAAATTTAATGTCATAATAAACCACATGATCCCTAAACTACATGAACCAATCACTCCTGGCCACAAACTCTTCACTTTCACTCCCTTCCCCCTTTTCCCTTATCAACACCTCAAACAATCTTTCTCCTGAATTAATGTGAGACTCACAGGGATATGCCGTTGAGACTGGTCTTCCAACCAAAGAACTAACAGTCTCTCTATATCAATAATGAGATCAAAATGATATAACCTAATTAATGTTTCTATATCAATAATGAGATCAAAATGATATAACCTAATTAATGTTGATTTCATAGGAGCAGATCCCTTCACATGATCAAAGATATGATCTTAATCTTTGATAATCGTTGAGACAATTGAATGGCTTCATCAGAGTATGTGGTTAATGCATGATAGCTTTTCTCCCTTTTCGGCCCATTTCACAATGACTAATTTCCCTTTCATGGTGATGGCTTTTCTTTCCTTCGATGCACTGCCACTATTTTCTGCCTTACACTTGGGAGCCATGATGGAGAGCAAAAAGTTACAAAAGAAGCACAGAGGCAATGTCAATCTAGAACCGCACAAACAAGAACTGAGGGAGAGCTCATATGCTGTTTTCTTTGTTCACGCACTGCATAATTAATTTTCTTCCGTTACAAAATAAAAATATCTATTGACTGCACTTACACAAACTAGTCTGGTCATTTGCAGCAATGATGCAAGCATCGGAAGTTCAAGCATATTTTCGTAATAATTTACTGGAGAAGTACCGTACCCTTGAAACATTGCAGGTTCACACAGTTGGTGTACACAAGAGGACTAACAGTAAAACATGTTTGCTAGATCAACATTTTCTCTTTGCTTCTGTTTAAATATTGTTAATGTTACAGTATACATACCCGGGGGAAGATGCAACATATAGTGTATGTAAAGTTTATCAGCATCATCAAAGTGATGGGCTCTTGCAATTTCTCCATTAACAATGAGACGAAGCTCCCCATCCTTCAGGTAATCATCGTCCCAGTTTGATCCAACCCTCTGTTGTATTTCTTCGATTCGCTGACGTTCTATCTGTTTATTAATGGAATACAATATCCCTAAATTAGTGGCAGGCAATTACTTTTGAATTATCAAATTATATGGTCTAAAGCTCCTCAAATTTTGTTTTGCTATAAAATGAACCAGAAAAAATACATAAATTCAAAGGATTTTATGTCTTACTGTTTTTTACACATGTCATTATTCTTCTACTCTTGATTCAATTTTACTGATGCTAAGCATACCCTGCGGGCATACAGCTGTATTATAGTTGTTAAAATGGGGAAAATATCCAAAACAATTATATGAATCTAAAATAATAAAATGGAAAAATATTAAAACACCACCAAAACTTTATACTGTACAGTATACATTTCAACGACATTTCAATCTTTCATTTTTAGAACAAGCTATAAAATGACTAGACACTCATACTGGGCCATTTGTCAATCCTGGCACATGCAATGATCCATTCATAAATTGTAAAGGAACCAAACACCAAAAAGTTACTAAATAATGGTGTCTACATGGTTTATCACATACAGTAAGTTTGAATTCTTTGTCACTAACATATTTAAAGGTTATCACAAATGGCAAAAAAACCCATACGCTTTTATAGAAAAGTGACTAAAAAAAATTGTTGTTTATATAAAGAAAATATCTGAAGACAACCTCAAATTTCTGTCTGAACTAAAGTTTCAACCCATTGAACATTGAGGGAATTTAGGGTACTACTGTATATTATTTGCTTATTTGGTACAAAAATATCATGCAATTATGAACATTCTTCTCCTTAATATTCATGTCAAAATACTTCAGTATAGAAAAAAAAAACATACTTGATGTTTTATTTGTTGCTCCCTCTTCTTGTCCTCAGCAGAACGCATGTGGGACGCATGGCTAATGCTGTATTCATACAATGCATTGTCCGAGCCAAAACTCTCTAACCTAGTTGGTAAAAAAGAAACATCAGAATACTAGAGACTACAACAACAGCACCAATATTAGTAAGCAAATGAAATAATTTTCTAATGTACCTCACTCCCTGATTTTCCTAAATACTGTAAATACATGAAATTAAAATCAATTTCTCCAGCACGGAACAACAATACAGTAGTGAGAATTTTTTGTACTGTGTTTTAGACTGGTAGTGATAGACTAAAAATACAGCAGTCTTTGTGTATGGTATCTGATGTCATAGTTAGGTAATGGTAACTAACCTTCTACACTTAACTCTTTCTGCATACAGTGCTAGTTAAGGGGGCAAGCCGGCTAATATCACAAATTATTAGTAATTTGTATTTTTCCCAACATACTTACCGAGAAACACTTTTTTAGGAGTTACCTGGAACCTCCTCTCAAACGACCAGAGTTTTGTGTAGTTTACCCTACTCCCATTTTCTGTAATGGTAGGCCTAGCGGAAGGACACGTGCCCTGAGGGCAAACCCGAGGTAGGCCACATATGAGCTTGGGTCGTGATGTAACCACACGGTACACGAGTCGGGGACACAAGGGTCGCACTGAGATAAGAGGAGCGTTGAGATGATATCACGACGCGACCAGAGAACTTACTGGAGATCACGACCCAAGCTCATATGTGGCCTACCTCGGGTTTGCCCTCAGGGCACGTGTCCTTCCGCTAGGCCTACCATTACAGAAAATGGGAGTAGGGTAAACTACACAAAACTCTGGTCGTTTGAGAGGAGGTTCCAGGTAACTCCTAAGAAAGTGTTTCGAGGTAAGTCTCAGTGTTGGAACAAGCTATTTTTTAAGGACAGAACTTTGACATTCATACCACTTAATAAGGTAACTTAGGACATCTCCAAACTGTATAGGATTTTTGCCTCTGACCTTTGGTTTTGCGACGTCAGGGCTATTTACCCTGAAAATTAGTGTTTTTCAAATTCTCTCTTCTCCCATGATACTTCATATTGAGACCTTGGATTATTACCCTATATAGACCTGATGTAGACCTCCAATTAAATAGATGAGTTTTCTCTAAAAGTAATTTTTTAGCTAGATATGAATTTCTTCATTATGGTAAAAACATAAACCCTACATATAAGGAAAAAGAAAGAAAAATATGAACAAAAAACTGAAAAAAAAGGCTCAATTTGATTGTTTTATAATGTCTTTCTAAGTTATATACCAAATTTCATTGTTATATCTTTAAAACTAAGGGAGAAGATACAATTTGAAGGTCAATAAGTATACAGTAGTTTTGAGATACGGGCGTTCAAAGTATTTGTTTGTATTTTAATAGAGACAATATTAATAAATCATGATTATTAGGAATTCAATGTTCCTTTTTGGATATTAATAAACCAAAACAATATTATATTTCATAATCTAATCATAAGGGAAGATCCCTTTGCTCAATATCTTGCTTCACTAGGCTCTAGGTCTCTCATTCATCCACAACACACTCTCTCTCTCCTTCACTAACTCCTCTAATATCGCCGGTATTACCCACTTCTGAACTCTTCTTGGAGCAAATTTTCTTCTTCCTTATGTAAGCAAAATGTTGAAGTTCTTTTCCTCTTTGGCATGATGAAATTCTTGCCAAAACCAAGAAAAACAGACGTAAAAGCGAGCGAATGTCAGAGGTCAAACTCAACTTGTACTCTCTCTCAGGTTTGTGCTAGCACTGAAGGGTGCAATCATAACTTCCTGACTTGTGACTCATGGAATATATACAGATGTCATTGCTCACAATTTGTTTTAGATTAAAATGTAATAACAATCAAAATTTACGATAACAGAAGAAATACCCTGTGTTGCATTTTCTTGTAGGGATCAATGTTTTTGGCTTATTGAGTTACACCCTGTAACTATGAAAGTAAGAGTAATTTTGACAAAATATTTCATATACACATTCTCCATTGCCATACGAAGCTCAGCAAATTTTTTCAAGATTTTCTTTTTGTTGTCATATACTGTATCCCCATATACAGTATTGGCATACCGGCCTGGACCCTTAATGGTAATACAGTATATTTTCCCACATGTCACAATATAAACACTGTACAGTATAAAAAATAGAATTTGATGATGAAATGAACTGTTTCTATGCTTTTCTGAGGTTAATAGGGCTTCCTTCTTGGGCTAGCTAAATGTTAATATCTATTAAAAAATTCCTGGTTTTCTTTCACTAATAGCCATGCTCCTCAAGTGGAATAACGTGTTTATATGGTGATACATGGCAATAGGAGCATTTGGGTCTATGACTCTCACCTAAGGTTTATATGGCTAGCTCCCAAGCTCTGATGGAGGTGGGATAGTGAAGAGCTAATGCTCTAGTCTAAATAATTAAACCAACTAGCTGAGACTCATCTTCAATAAGGATAAGCTAAAGGGTGAAAGCGAAGAAGCCTTAAACAATACCTCATGAATTAATATTGGGAAAATTTAATATCAAATATCCATGGTCTAAAATTTAATACCAACTAGAGGAATTTATTAAATATGAATTACAGTAAATTTCCTTAATCGTTTATTCACCAACTGCTGATTATACTATATATAACACTACTGAACTTTTTATACCATTATACAAATATATATACAGGTACTAATAAATCACTCAACTGCAGCAGCTAATCAGAAAACACTAGGAACAAATTTCAAATCGTGCATCATTACAACACCATTCAGCAGAGTAGGCTGCTGTAAAATTGTTTCAAGTAAAGAAAAAGATGGCCCAAAGGCTAGAATGTTTCTCCCATTCTACCATCTTTTCTATTTCCTTTAATTTTGATTATTCACACATTTTTTACTGATAATTAAGGACAATATTTACTCCATATCCTAATTCCCTTTTATTCAGTATTTCCCACTATATTCCATGTACAGTATACTAATTTTACTCAGTGCCACAGAGTAGAATGTTTCTCCCAATCTTCCTTTACTTCTGAGTGAACACAGGGTCCTGAATTGGTATATCATTCTGTTGAGGAAGATGCAGAGGTACTTCCAAAAAGACGGATGAATGGGTACATGGAAGTACTGTACGCATTTTTAGGTCCACCAAAAGCATGAAGTCTCCTTTTCTGATGGAACTTGGTACAGCCATATTATTATCATTACTAGCTAAGCTACAACACGAGGTGGTAAAGCCGGAGGCTATAAGCCCAGCCCAAAGGTTCTAACAGTGAAAAACAGCCCCGAGAGGAAAGGAAATAAGGAAATAAATAGATTACAAGAGCAGTAATGAACAAGTACAGTAATATCAAATATATTAAGATCAATAACAAAACTAAAATAGATCCATTATATACAAACTATAGAGACTTATGTCAGCGGGTTCAACATGAAGACATTTGCTCTAAGTTTGAGCTTCTGAAATTCCACCAATTCAACTGACCGATTAGGAAGATCATTCCACAATATGGTCATAAGAAAAGTTGTAAATGTTGTAGAGGCTGTGCAGTAAGTGCACGTAGTGGTGTATCCAATGATGTTAGTCTTCTAGAAGCATTACAAATGTTGTAGAGGTTATGCAGTGATTGCATGTGGTGTTGTATCCAGTAATTTTATCCGTCTGGAAATAAAACTTCTAGAATACTGTGTAGTATTCAGCCTTATGCTGGAGAAGGCATTATTGTTTGAATTAACTGCATACATAGTATTACCTGCAGGATGGTACTCTCTGGGAAGACCTGAATAAGAAGGATGGTCAGAATTATGAAAAATCTTATGCAACATCCATAAAGAACTAATTGAAAGTCAATGCCACAGACTAATATTTAGATCAGAAATAAGAAATTTGATAGGCTGCAAGTACTTGTTCAACAAATTAAGATGAGATTCAGCAGCTGAAGACCAGACAGGGGAACAATAATTGAAACAAGGTAGAATTACAGAATTAAAATACTCCTTCAGAATAGATTGATCCCCAAAAATCTTAAGACTTTATCAATAAGCCATTTTTTTGTGCAATTGATGATATAATAGACTAAATGCTTTTCTTTAAGAGTAAATTTGCAATACAAAAATCACACAAAATTTAAAGTCATATGATCTTAAAGAAACATTATCAACGCTGTTATCTGGATGTTGAGAAACCACTATTCTTGGCCTAATTACAATCATAGTTTGAGATTTGTTAGTGTTTAACTTCATATCCACAATTTACACCATGCTATAATTTTAGCTAGATCTCTATTAAAGGATTCAGCAACCCCAGATCTACATTCAAATGGAATTGATGCAGAAAGTAGCATCATCTGTATATGCAACAAGCTTGTTTTTTAGGCCAAACCACATATCATGTACTGTATATACAAATATAGTATGAAAAGTAATGGTCCAAGAACACTACCCAAAGGAACACCAAATATCACAATCCTACATTCACTATGATGCCCATCAACAACAACTTTGCAATCTAATACTAAAAATTGAATAATGATACTAAGAAAAGACCCACCTACTCCCAACTATTTTCAGTTTAAAAACAAGGGCCTCATTATTATCACAGTCAAAGGCAGCACTAAAATCAAGGCCAATCGTACAAACTACCTAACCACAATCAAGAGATTTCTGCACAGCATTGGAGATTGTAAGAAGGGCATCACGTGATTCAAGGCCTTTTCGAAAGCCAAATTACAAATTACCTCCAGCATACCTATTTAAACATTTTGCCAAAAGACGTTCAAAAACTTTAGACAATGTGGGAGTTATGGAAATTGGGCAGTAATCAGCTGGCTAGAGTTACCGCAAACACATTTACTTAATGGAGTACAGTAACATTACCAATACCCCAACACATGCTAAAAGAACCTCTTCTTGCTAACTTGTGGAAAATAACAGACAATTTAGGAGCAAAGAAATCAGCAGTCTTTATAAAAAACAAAAGATAAATACCATTTAGGTCTACACCTCCATAAGCATCAAGGTCCATCAAGAGATTTTTAATTGCAAGGGACTGAAAAGCTAAATTAGATAGTTTATCCTCAGGAAAATAGGAATGTGGAAAATAGTTTCTCATTACTCTGCATACTGCCAAACACATTCAGCCAAAAGGGTTACCTTTTCCTCTGGACAGTGACTGACAGAACCATCAGGTTTAAGTTAAGGAGACTGCAGATTTAAGGGTAGCCTAACACTTATGTTTCTGGGTTGTACCAAAAAGGGTTTCTTTTATGGTTAAATTGTATTCCTTTTCAGTTGAAGCAAAAGGTTCCTGAACAACAGCTCTTATCTGAGTATAGTTATTCCAAGTCAAATCTGATCTGTACCCTTCCAAAGATGATAAGCCTCCTGCTCCTCCAAATAAGCATGTCTGCAATATCCTTGAACCAGAGTTTGTCTTTCCCTCAGTATTTTAGCACAAGAGAGGGGATACACCTATCAATTATGTTAACCGGATTCTCAATCAAAAGAGCAACTGGCTCAACATTTTTATACAATTGAGACCTATTCCAATGCATACAATTTCCATCAAGAACCTGATTGTTGTGCAAATTGGTTTATGGGAGAGGTCAATGACCAGTCTCTAGTCTGCAGTTGACCTCTCCTCCAGGAAGAATCAATTAAAGAATATCGGAGATGCAACTTTTATTTTTAAATGAAATCTTCCCAAACATTCCTTTCACATCTGCTACAATACAAGGGTTTTCGGTGATATGGGAAGATACAAACACTATTGGTCTGCAGAATGGGTAATGGCTGGTGGCCCCAAAAAGCTGGTAAGTACCCATCCTGAAGGACAATCACTACCTAAGGATCAGCCCAGTCTCTCTGCCAGGTTACATAGTGGCATGTGAGGCATCTTTTTACTCACGGCAGCAGGAGAGGGGAGCTCCAACATAAGCAGCCCCTTGGTAGTAAAACTGGTCATGTTGGGGACCTTGAAAGAACTAATTATGCCCAGTATCCTTCTGGGTGGAAGAAGTTGCATGAGGTCCGAGGGTCTAGAGAAGGTCATGGTGACCTTCTTCCTCACTGATCCTTAAGCATGGCCACACCTGAAGGTTTGTCTGCAGACACCCTCAAAGATCAAGAACCCTTGACGGAGACTGCACGGTGGATCAGAGTCCTGCAAAGCAGTTCTCCATTTCTACAACCACCCCCTTGCATGTGACTCCTCACCAAGAGTGACGTTGACTTCACACCAAAGTGTTTCAAAGCACCAGTGCTACCTCTTGACCAACAAGTTTGAGAATGGAGACATCACAACATCTCTCTCCTTCACAGTCTCAGGGGAAGCAGTACACACTCTCACTGGCACTCGTAACACAGACACAGGGCTGGTGTTACTGGTTGAGGGAGTATTCGAAACCAATGAACCTGGGGTCACAGATGCATTCACATGTCCATATACAGTATACACATATAAACTAATTCTTAAAGGTTTTATATTGGTAATTATTGTACAAATTATAGCACCTAACATCAGAATGTAAAGGATGGTCAGAATTATAAAAAATCTTATGCAACATGCATAGTGAACTAATTGAACGACAGTGCCAGAGATTAATATCTAGATCAGGAATAAGAAATTTAATAGACCGTAAGTTCCTGTCCAACAAATTGAGATGTGAATAAGCAGTTGAATTAGTGGAACCTCAAAAGATCAAACTCGCAGCAAATGTTTTTATGTTGAACAGGCTGAAATAAGTATTTTTTTTATCTTATATATTATTTATCTGTTTTAATGTTGTTAATGTTTTGTTAAATATTTTACTGTACCTGTATTTTAATTTTTCCATTACAGTACTTCTGATATTGTTTATTTATTTCCTTTCCTCACAGGGCCATTTTTCCCTGTTGGAGCCCTTTGGCTTATAGTATCTTCCTTTTCCAACTAGGGTTATAGTTTGGCTAGTTTATAAATAAATAAAGGAACCTGCTTTTGTCTAACCTTTAAAATGTGATTTTTTACATTTTCTCTAGATGCTCTACCTTATGAAATTCCAACAGCTCCTGGGTTGTCAGCTGCTTGCTGTTTCTCAAGATCATTGATGCTGTCATTGTCCACTTCCAATCCCATTGTCTTTCCCAAAGACACAATTTCATCGTCAACTGCTTGGGTTATAATTCCTTAATACTGTGTTCAGAAACTCATTCTGGTCATAGTTTTTTTCCAAGCAGAATTGAGGGTTTGATAGTGGCCGCTTAACAGGCTTTACCAATGATCTAGAGGCAATTAAAAATATTGAAATGGTCCTTTCAAAACTCTTAAGAGAGCTATTTTGATCCCTTTTATGACCTCGAAGCATCACTGGAACATTGCTTTTGCGTAACGCTTCTTAAAGTTTGAGATAACCTGTTGACCATTGAGTTGGAGTATTGGAGTGGTGTTTGGCACCAGGAACTTGATCCTTACAAATTTGAACTCTTCCATTTGGTCTTCTTCCAGGCCCACAGGATGGGCAGGAGCATTATAAATAACTAACATAACTTGAAGTGTGAGAGTCTTTAAAAGGTACTTGTACTTTTTTATCTCAGGACTGAAAGCCTCACTGACCCATTCAACAAACAAAATGTGAATCACCCAAAATTTGTTGTTTGACCTTCATATGATGTTCAGTTGCTTCTTCTACAGTGTGCACTTCTTAAAGACTCCTGGATTCTACGAGTGATACACCAAGAGAATTAGCACAAAACAGCATGGTTAGACGCTATTTCATGGGCTTGTGACAGGGAATCGCTTTTTCTCCATCTGTAATGAAGGTCCTCCTGGGCATCTTATTCCAAAACCGACTGGTCTCATCACCATCAAAAACTTGTTGCTGTATGTAAGACTCAGCCTCATGAGCTTTTTATCATCAACAACATACACTTCTGCTGCCTTGACATCAGAGTTTGTAGCCTTGCTGTGCTGCACAACACTATGGATGCCAGTTCTCTTGACATCTTCAAGGAACCCCCTTGAATTCTCCTTTTTCCTTTTCTGCTGATGTACCTGACTCCTTTTTTCAAAAGGTCAGCATATAACACAGTTGCTTTTTCACAAATAATGTTTTCGGTAATCACTTTACCTGCTCACTGCTTCTCATTAACCTAAATAGGCAGCTTTTTAACATTATCAAGGCAACGTGACCATTGTTTCGTCAATGTCAACACCCCTTTAACAAAATCAATTGATATGATCTCTTCTTTCTTCTTTAGAACTGTACAAATCGTGGATGATGTACGATTGTGCGGTCAGCTACACACTTATCTTTTGTTTTGCGATAATTTCCTTTTTCACTTCTATGGAAACCATCTTCTTCTAACTGTCTTTCTTAACTATCTTAGAGGTCATTGTCATGATACTAAACAGGACTTTTAACTTTACAACACAGCACTAAATGCATTTTTGTATGAAAAATAGTGGTCATAACTCGACAAAGAAAATTCCGTCAAAACTCAACAAAGATCTGAGATGATGCTTTTATAATTACTGCTTGGAGAGTGGAAGGGTAAATGGGATGATGCAAGCTAATGCGAGACAAAATGGAGTAAAATTAAATGAACACAGCATGCAAACTACATGGGTGGCATAGCTTCATTCGCACTTGTCAAAGAAAAATACTTATACTGCATAAAAATTTTGCATGCAGACCGATGCAATACTCGTAAATCAATAAAAAAATTTATGCTCATATTCATAGTCACTCGTAATCAAAGGTACTGGTACTGTAGAATAGTAATGTATTCTTTGTTAATCTCATATAATTTTCTAAAACACTGTTGCATATACAGTAAAACTCAAAATTAAATTTTCTTGCTTACCTATAAGGCTTGGTGTTTGGCTTACTGAAGTCAGGCGCTATGGTGAGTAGACTATTGACATTAAAACGCAATGCACAAAGAATTACCTCATATGCTCTGCTATCTCCCAAGCTAAAAAAGGTAAATAAATTGTTAATTATAATTATTAAAGTGGCTTATGTCCTAAAAAAAGCTTATTTCTTAATATCTAAAAATTTATAACTTTAAAGATGCTAAAGATGTGAACATTGTTCGAAAACAATTAATCGAAAACAATTATTCGAAAAACAATTATTCAAATGGAAAATTGTTCTAAAGAAAGTTATTTGAAAGGACAATTGTACGAAATGATAATTATTTGAAATGGAAAAATGTTATTTTTATTAGTAAAATAAATTTTTGAATATACTTACCCGATAATCATGTAGCTGTCAACTCCGTTGCCCGACAGAATTCTATGGAGGGATACGCCAGCTATCACAATACTAGAAGGGGGTGTACTTACCAGCGCCACCTGTGGCCAGGTACTCAAGTACTTCTTGTTGACACCTCCTCAATTATTCCTCGGTCCACTGGTTCTCTCTGGGGAGGAAGGGAGGGTCGATTAAATCATGATTATCGGGTAAGTATATTCAAAAATTTATTTTACTAATAAAAATAACATTTTTCAATATTAAACTTACCCGATAATCATGTAGCTGATTCACACCCAGGGGGGTGGGTGAAAACCAGTGTACAAGATTAAAGGATAGCTAAGTATCCCATATTTCATATAACAGTTATCTCAAATAACAATGAAATAATAAGTACCTGGTAAGGAAGTCGAATTGAACCGTTACTCTGCCTCTTTTTTAAGTTCGTCTTCCTTACTGAGCGCAGCGTTCCTCTTGGAGGCTGAATCAACCCAAAGGTGCCAAAGTATATGGGGTTGCAACCCCTACTAAAGGACCTCTACAAAACCTCTAACCCAGGCGCTTCTCAAGAATGAATAGACCACCCGCCAAATCAAAAGGATGCGGAAGGCTTCTTAGCCTACCGTAACAACCATAAAAACAACAATAAAAGCATTCAAGAGAAAGGTTAAAAAAGGTTATGGGATTAAGGGAATGTAGTGGCTGAGCCCTCACCTACTACTGCACTCGCTGCTACGAATGGTCCCAGGGTGTAGCAGTTCTCGTAAAGAGACTGGACATCTTTCAGATAAAATGATGCAAACACTGACTTGCTCCTCCAATAGGTTGCATCCATTATGCTCTGCAGAGAACGGTTTTTATTAAAGGCCATCGAAGTAGCTACGGCTCTTACTTCGTGGGTCCTTACCTTCAGCAATGCAAGGTCTTCCTCCTTTAAGTGAGAGTGGGCTTCTCTAATCAGAAGCCTTATATAATATGAAACCCCATTCTTGGACATGGGCCTCGAAGGTTTCTTGATGGCACACCATAAGGCTTCTGACTGTCCTCGAAGAGGTTTAGACCTCTTAAGATAAAATTTGAGAGCTCTGACAGGGCAAAGAACTCTCTCTAGTTCGTTACCTACCATGTTGGAGAGGCTAGGTATTTCAAACGATCTAGGCCAAGGACGTGAAGGAAGTTCGTTCTTTGCTAGGAATCCAAGCTGAAAAGAACATGTTGCAGATTCGGTCGTGAAACCAATGTTCTTGCTGAAGGCATGAACCTCACTGACTCTCTTAGCTGTTGCAAGGCAGACGAGAAAGAGAGTCTTGAGGGTAAGGTCCTTGAAGGAAGCTGACTGGAGAGGTTCGAACCTAGGAGACATAAGGAACCTTAAGACTACGTCTAGGTTCCAGCCTGGAGTGGATAGACGACGCTCTTTAGACGTCTCAAAAGACTTAAGAATGTCTTGAAGGTCCTTGTTGGAAGAAAGGTCCAAACCTCTGTGGCGGAGAACTGAAGCCAACATACTCCTATATCCTTTAATCGTAGGGGCTGAAAGGGATCTCTCATTCCTAAGATGTAGAAGGAAGTCAGCTATTTGGGTCACAGAGGTATTGGTAGAGGATATTGAATTGGCTCTACACCAGCTTCGGAAGACCTCCCACTTAGACTGGTAGACTCTACGAGTGGAAACCCTTCTCGCTCTGGCAATCGCACTGGCTGCCTCCTTCGAAAAGCCTCTAGCTCTAGCGAATCTTTCGACAGTCTGAAGGCAGTCAGCCGAAGAGCGTGGAGGTTTGGGTGCAACCTGTCTACGTGAGGTTGACGTAGAAGGTCCACTCTTAGAGGTAGAGTCCTGGGGATGTCGACTAGCCATTGAAGTACCTCTGTGAACCATTCTCTTGCAGGCCAAAGGGGAGCAACCAGCGTCAGCCGTGTCCCTTCGTGCGAGAGGAATTTCTGCAGAACTTTGTTTATTATCTTGAACGGTGGGAATGCGTACAGGTCGAGATGGGACCAGTTCAGTAGAAAAGCATCCACATGAACTGCTGCAGGGTCTGGAACAGGGGAACAGTACAGCGGAAGTCTCTTGGTTATGGAGGTGGCAAACAGATCTATGGTAGGTTGACCCCACAAGGTCCAAAGTCTGTTGCACACACTCTTGTGGAGGGTCCATTCCGTGGGAATGACCTGATTCCTTCTGCTTAGGCGATCTGCTGAGACGTTCATATCGCCCTGAATGAACCTCGTGACCAGAGTGAGGTTAAGACCTCTTGACCAAATGAGGAGGTCCCTTGCGATCTCGTATAGGCTCCTCGAATGGGTCCCTCCTTGCTTGGAGATGTAAACCAAGGCTGTGGTATTGTCTGAGTTCACCTCCACCACTTTGCCTAGCAGGAGGGACTTGAAGTGCAACAGGGCTAAATGAACTGCTAGTAGCTCCTTGCAGTTGATGTGGAGTAATCCCTGTTCTTCGTTCCACGTTCCCGAGCATTCCCGTCCGTTCAAGGTCGCACCCCAGCCCGAGTCCAATGCATCTGAGAAGAGATGAAGATTGGGGGTCTGAATAGCCAACGATAGACCCTCCCTGAGAAGGAGGTTGTGCTTCCACCACAGGAGAGTGGTCTTCATCTCTTGGGTGATTGGGATAGAGACTGCTTCGAGAGTCGAACCCTTGTCCCAATGAGCTGCAAGATGGAATTGAAGAGGGCGGAGGTGGAGTCTCCCTAGCTCGACGAACAGGGCCAGTGATGAAAGGGTCCCTGTGAGACTCATCCACTGTCTCACCGAGCAACTGCTCCTCTTCAGCATGCTCATGATGCACTCTAGGGCTTGGCTTATCCTGGGGGCCGAAGGAAAAGCCCGAAAATCCTGACTCCAAATCTCCATTCCCAGGTACACAATGGATTGGGAGGGAATGAGTTGAGACTTTTCTATGTTGACTAATAGACCCAGTTCTCTGATTAAGTCTAAAGTCCAATTGAGATTCTCCAGACAGCGACGACTCGTGGAGGCTCTCAACAGCCAGTCGTCCAAGTAGAGGGAGGCTCTGATGTCCGATAAGTGTAGGAATTTTGCTATATTCCTCATCAGATGAGTAAAGACCATAGGAGCTGTGCTTAGGCCAAAACACAGGGCTTGGAATTGGTAGACAACCTTTCCGAAAACGAATCTCAGGAAAGGTTGGGAGTCTGGATGAATAGGAACGTGAAAGTAGGCATCTTTCAAGTCCAACGAGACCATCCAGTCCTCCTGCCTGACCGCTGCTAAGACCGACTTCGTCGTCTCCATCGTGAACGTCTGCTTGGTGACATACGCGTTGAGCGCGCTGACGTCCAGCACCGGTCTCCAACCTCCTGTCTTCTTGGCCACAAGAAAGAGACGGTTGTAGAAGCCCGGGGATTGATGGTCCCGGACTATAACCACTGCCTTCTTCTGCACAAGTAGCGACACCTCCTGGTGCAATGCTAGCCTCTTGTCCTCTTCTTTGTAGTTGGGAGAGAGGTTGATGGGTGATGTGGTCAGAGGTGGTTTGAGGCAGAATGGAATCCTGTAACCGTTCCTCAGCCAACTGACAGCCTGGGCGTCTGCACCTCTCTTCTCCCAGGCTCGCCAGAAGATCTTGAGCCTGGCTCCTACTGCTGTCTGGAGATGCGGAGAGTCAGTGTTTACCTTTAGATGTCCTGGAGCCTTTCCTGGACTTGCTCCTGAAAGAGTCTGGACGGGAGCTTCCTCGGCTGGGGGCTCTACCACGAAAGGGCGGTATGAACCTCGTCGCAGGGGTATCAGCCACTGGTGAGCGATAAGTCTTGGGGACTGAGGTAGTAACCTTAGACTTACGAGCCGATGAGGCTACAAGATCGTGTGTGTCCTTTTGTATCAGGGCAGCAGACAAGTCCTTAACCAGCTCTTCAGGGAAGAGGAACTTCGAGAGCGGAGCAAAAAGGAGTTGTGACCTTTGGCAAGGTGTAATGCTGGAGGAAAGGAAGGTACACAGCTGTTCCCTTTTCTTCAAAACCCCTGATACAAACATCGATGCAAGCTCACCAGATCCATCCCTAATGGCCTTATCCATGCAGGACATTAATAGCATGGCAGAATCCTTGTCCGCAGGAGAGGTCTTCTTGCTGAGGGCCCCCAGGCACCAGTCAAGAAAGTTGAACATCTCAAATGCTCTAAACAGTCCTTTCAGTAAGTGATCAAGGTCTGAGAAGGTCCAGCAAACCTTAGAGCGCCTCATTGCAGTTCTCCGAGGCGAGTCCACCAGACTTGAGAAGTCAGCCTGGGCAGAGGCAGGTACTCCCAAGCCTGGTGCTTCTCCTGTGGCATACCAAACGCTCGCTTTCGAAGTGAGCTTGGTCGGCGGGAACATGAAAGAAGTCTTGCCTAGGTGTTGCTTAGACTGCAGCCACTCCCCTAAGATCCTTAATGCTCTCTTAGAGGACCTTGCTAGGACTAGCTTAGTATAGGAGGACTTAGCTTGTTGTATGCCCAGCGAAAACTCAGATGGCGGAGAGCGGGGAATAGCAGAGACAAAGTGGTCTGGGTAAACCTCCATAAGCAGAACCAAGACCTTACGAAAGTCAATAGACTGTGGAGAAGGCTTGGATTCATCCAAGTCTGATGAGGGATCCAGGTGTGCCTCCTCATCATCAGACGCCTCATCACCAGAGTGTAGCGAAGGTATCGGACAAGAATGCTGAACAGCAGAGTCAGAACGAGTAGGAACAATAGTGGTTTCCTCTACAAGTAACTGTTGAGGGAGAACCTGAGGCTCAGACTGCAAAGGCTGAATAGCAGACGAAGCAGAAGGAAGGCGCATGGGTGGAGGAGGCTGACTCCTAGCATGAGCGGTTGAACCCAAGGATTGCGCTTGCTGAGCGGTTGGTGGAAGCGGAGTAGCAAGTTCCTGTTCCTGTGGTGTGAGCGGAGCGTGATGAGGTTGAGGCTGCGCAGAACAAGGTAAATGTCTCGCAAACTGAGGCTCCTGAGGCGCAAGGCCAAGGTGTAGTGGAGCTTGCCTTGTGGATGGTTGAGCTCGCTGCAGCGAGAGCTGAGGAGACTGACTCATGGACGGGAGAGGTTGTTGTACCTCAGCCAAGAGTTGCACCACTGGTGGAGCAGCAAAGGGAGGCGGAGGAAGAGAGGTATAATCCTCCTGATCCCATAGCAAAGGTTGCCTTAAAGAAGGCGGAGGCTGAACACCACTGGGAACAGCAAACTCAGACCGTGGCTCAACCTCGTACGCCTGGCAGGTGGTACTGCGATCAGGCGGAGCAAGCGCAGGCGGAGCGAGCGCAGGCGGAGCGAGCGCAGGCGGAGGGAGTGTAGGCGGAGGCGGAGGAGCAACACTCTCAGCCCGACACTCACGCATCAAGTCCGAAAGCTGTGCTTGCATGGACTGTAGTAGAGTCCACTTAGGGTCGACAGTCGAGCTCTGTTGTGGCAGAACCTTACTCCTCTTGGGCGGAGTGCAGTCGACAGATGACTGCGGCGAGTCAGAGCTGAGCCAATGACTGCAACCTGGCTGAGCACTCGCGGACTGGACTCTGCGTTTAAGTGGTCTCGAGACCTGAGACCAACGTTTCTTCCCTGACAGATGATCAGCGGACGAGAAAAAGACGGGCTCAATCGTCTGCGGGTGGGAGTGACGGTCTTTGGAAGACACGCCCGCAACCACCGAGGAAACTTCTGTGCGCCTAACAAGGCCTGCCGAACCCTTATGCCCTTCGACATTGCTTCTCCCCTGGGCATGGGAGCTTGCAAGAGGTCCCGGACTGGGAGGACGACTGGCTCGCACAGAAGAATCCTCACGCACCACACTGGCACTGACACTAGCACTTGGCACTGCACTGACACTAGCACTCGTCACAGCACTGGCACTAACTCCACCCACTGCACTCTTGACCTTAAGTTCCTTAACTTCGGCCATCAGAGACTTATGGTCACTTACCACTGACTCTACTTTATCGCCTAAGGCCTGAATAGCACGCAAAACAACAGACATATCAGGCGGAGGGCAAACAGTAGGTTCGGGGGTAGCCACTACAGGGGTAGGAAAAGGTAGGGGATCATGAGGTGAGGAAAACATTGAAGAGTGAGAAGAACTCCTCCTAACTCTACCTCTCTCTAACTTAGATGAATATTTTAAAAGACGGACAAATTCCAGTTCCGAAAGTCCGGCGCATTCCTCACATCGATTTTCTAACTGACAGGGCCTGTCCCTACAGTCAGAACAAGCGGTGTGAGGATCTACCGAGGCCTTCGGAATACGCCTATTGCAAGACCTACATCGTCTATGGGAGGGGGCTTGCGAAATGTCAGACATCTTGAATCCAAAGAGTTAGCCAAAGGGGTTTCCAAAATCAAGCAAAAGATCGTTAACCGTTAATCAGGACTATATAAAAGCTATCTAGCTAATATAAGAAGGTTTCCAGTAATGCGACAGCCGAAATCTGAGAGAATACTTCACCAATTAGCCGTGAACAAACTCGAAGATCATAAGCGTATCCCAAAACGTCTTGCCGGAAGCACGACAGAGGAATAATTGAGGAGGTGTCAACAAGAAGTACTTGAGTACCTGGCCACAGGTGGCGCTGGTAAGTACACCCCCTTCTAGTATTGTGATAGCTGGCGTATCCCTCCATAGAATTCTGTCGGGCAACGGAGTTGACAGCTACATGATTATCGGGTAAGTTTAATATTGAAAATTCTTTATCCAAAAATACAAAAAAAGATGAAATTCATGATGAAACAGATTTACTTTAATTAATACTCTAATACTGAGTACTCTTCAAAGGTTGCCACTAATCTTTTTATCCTTTCATTCAAGTCACGATATTTCTTGGAACTCTTCATACTTGTGCTTCCTGCTCTTAATTTTGCAATGTGAATTTCTTGGAAATCCTGCTCTCTTTTTAGAGCATCTGGGAACTTCCATATTGTTGGATGATATGACATTTGCTGTAAAAAAGCTCTGTGCCATCCTTCAAATGCATTGTTAGTCCTAGGCAAATCAGTATTGACTCTCTCAAAACAAGACCACATACTTATTTCAAACATAGGACTACGTCGATGACGTCTTGAAGGACGACCAATCCACGAATCTTCAAAATAATCTAATTTACATTTTGAGGATATATATTTTACTTTATGAATAGTTCTTTTTATAGAGCTTATTTGTGGTAAAGCTTGCGCGGCACTTTCACTTAATTGCGATGGAGCTGTAGAAAAGGGATTACACCTCATAGTAATGGGGGATTTTGAGGAGGGAGAAGTCTAATTGGAAAGGGATCTCTGGTAGTGGTATCACTCGCCCCAGTTTTAATACCGACACCCTTTAGGGGTGAGCGAGCTGGATATATTCCTAGCATTCCATGCAACTTTTTTCTCTGGTATATTTAGCAATATTTATACCTTTGAATTGGTGCTTTAAGGAGCATTTCACGGAGCGACACAGGTTGAGCACAGAAATGATATTTTGAGGAGAATCACGCCCTTCTTTAGCATCCCTTTTCACTTTGTTCATAAAACTACTCACTTCTGTATTTACGGCATCACCAGAATGATTACCGGTATGTTCACAAGGAACTTTAATCACTTTACCATCATTAGTAATTGTTCGGATTTTGCAATACGATGCAAACTTATTGCACTTCCAATATATCTTGTTACCAACTTGTTTGTCTTTCACGAATATGAAACCATCGATTTCAAGCTACAATTGCCTATAAGCGTAAGGTTCAAACAACATTTCGAATATTTATCATTTCGTATAATTGTCCTTTCGAATAACTTTCTTTCGAACAATTTTCCATTCGAATAGCTGTTTTTCGAATAATAGTTTTCAAATAATTGTTTTCGATTAATTGTTTTCGAATAATTTTCATGATACGGTTGCAAATCAAAATCCCTAATCCTAATAAAAAGTTTGGAGTAAGGAGACATTTCTCACAAAGTGAAGCCCCTAGTAATGTCTATTACAGTTCTTACTAACTCCTCAAAAAAGAGCTTCAACATACTAAATCAATTACAGTGCATAGAGAAATGTTATTTTTATTAATAAAATAAATTTTTGAATATACTTACCCGGTGATTATATAAGCTGCAGCTCTGCTGCCCGACAGAAAAACTCTACGTTCAAAATACGCCAGCGATCGCTATGCAGGTAGGGGGTGTACATCAACAGCGCCATCTGTCGAGCAGGTACTCAGTACTCAATGTAAACACAGAACCAATTTTCTCCTCGGTCCACTGGGTCTCTATTGGGGAGGAAGGGAGGGTCCTTTAATATATAATCACCGGGTAAGTATATTCAAAAATTTATTTTATTAATAAAAATAACATTTTTCAATATTAAACTTAGCCGGTGATTATATAAGCTGATTCACACCCAGGGGGGTGGGTAGAGACCAGCATTACTTGTTTACATTATTATGAGCTAAGTATTTTGTATTTCATTTTAGCAGTTATTCAAAATAACAAACATAAAATAAATAAGTACCTGGTAAGGAAGTCGACTTGAACAATTACTCTGCCTTTTTAAGTACGTCTTCCTTACGGAGCCTCGCGATCCTCTTAGGATGCTGAGCGACCCCTAGGATCTGAAGTATCAAGGGTTGCAACCCATACAACAGGACCTCATCAAAACCTCTAATCTAGGCGCTTCTCAAGAAATGACTTTGACCACCCGCCAAATCAAGTAGGATGCGAAAGGCTTCTTAGCCTTCCGGACAACCCAAAAACAATAATAAAACATTTCAAGAGAAAGATTAAAAAGGTTATGGAATTAGGGAATTGTAGTGGTTGAGCCCTCACCCACTACTGCACTCGTTGCTACGAATGGTCCCAGAGTGTAGCAGTTCTCGTAAAGAGACTGGACATTCTTAAGATAAAAAGACGCGAACACTGACTTGCTTTTCCAATAGGTTGCGTCGATTAAACTTTGCAGAGATATATTTTGTTTAAAGGCCACGGAAGTTGCGACAGCTCTACTTCGTGTGTCCTTACCTTCAGCAAAGCTTGGTCTTCCTCATTCAGATGGGAATGAGCTTCTCGTATTAACAGTCTGATAAAATAGGATAAAGCATTCTTTGACATAGGCAAAGATGGTTTCTTAACTGAACACCATAAAGCTTCAGACGGGCCTTGTAAAGGTTTAGTTCGTTTTAAATAGAACTTAAGAGCTCTTACAGGACATAAGACTCTTTCTAGTTCATTTCCAACCATACGATAAGTTTGGAATATCGAACGATATTGGCCAAGGCCGAGAAGGCAGCTCGTTTTTGGCTAGAAAACCAAGTTGTAGAACATGTAGCCGTTTCGGATGAGAATCCGATGTTCTTGCTGAAGGCATGAATCTCACTGACTCTTTTAGCTGTGGCTAAGCATACCAGGAAAAGAGTCTTTAAGGTGAGATCTTTCAGGGAGGCTGATTGTAGCGTTTCGAACCTGTCTGACATAAGGAATCTTAGTACCACGTCTAAATTCCAACCAGGTGTAACCAAACGACGCTCCTTCGTGGTCTCAAAAGACTTAAGGAGGTCCTGTAGATCTTTATGTTGGAAAGATCTAAGCCTCTGTGACGGAAGACTGATGCCAACATGCTTCTGTAACCCTTGATAGTGGGAGCTGAAAGAGATCGTTCTTTCCTCAGATATAAGAGGAAGTCAGCTATTTGAGTTACAGGGGTACTGGTCGAGGATACGGATACTGACTTGCACCAGTTTCGGAAGATTTCCCACTTCGATTGGTAGACTCTAAGGGTGGATGTTCTCCTTGCTCTAGCAATCGCTCTGGCTGCCTCCTTCGAAAAGTCTCTAGCTCTCGAGAGTCTTTCGATAGTCTGAAGGCAGTCAGACGAAGAGCGTGGAGGCCTTGGTGTACCTTCTTTACGCGTGGCTGACGTAGAAGGTCCACCCTTAGGGGAAGTGTTCTGGGAACGTCTACTAGCCATCGAAGTACCTCGGTGAACCATTCTCTCGCGGGCCAGAGGGAAGCAACTAGCGTCAACCTTGTCCCTTCGTGAGAGGCGAACTTCTGCAGTACCTTGTTGACAATCTTGAACGGAGGGAATGCATATAGATCTAGATGTGACCAATCTAGTAGAAAGGCATCTATATGAACTGCTGCTGGGTCCGGGATTGGTGAGCAAAATATTGGGAGCCTCTTGGTCATCGAGGTTGCGAAGAGATCTATGGTTGGCTGGCCCCAGGTGGCCCAAAGTCTCTTGCATACATCCTTGTGGAGGGTCCATTCTGTTGAAATTATTTGTCCCTTCCGACTGAGACAATCTGCCATGACATTCAAGTTGCCTTGGATGAACCTCGTTACTAGTGATATGTCTAGACCTTTTGACCAGGTGAGGAGGTCCCTTGCGATCTCGTACAACGTCAGAGAGTAGGTCCCTCCTTGCTTGGAGATGTACGCCAAAGCCGTGGTGTTGTCCGAGTTCACCTCCACCACTTTGCCTTGAAGGAGAGACCTGAAGCTTTTCCAGGTCAGACGTACTGCCAGAAGCTCCTTGCAGTTGAAATGCATTGTCCTTTGACTCGAGTTCCATAATCCCGAGCATTCCCGACCGTCTAATGTCGCACCCCAGCCTACGTCCGATGCGTCCGAGAAGAGAACGTGGTTGGGAGTCTGAACAGTTAGGGGAAGACCCTCTCTAAGGTTGATATAGTCCTTTCACCAAGTCAGACAAGACTTTATCTTTCCGGAAACCGGGATCGAGACCGCTTCTAGCGTCTTGTCCTTTTTCCAGTGAAAAGCTAGATGGTATAGAAGAGGACGGAGGTGTAGTCTTCCTAGTGACACAAATTGATCCACGGATGACAGTGTCCCTACCAGACTCATCCACAGCCTGACTGAGCAGCGTTCCTTCTTCAGCATCTTCTGGATGGATAGCAGGGCTGGGGGCTGATCGTCTTGTTCAGCAACGTCCTCATCAGAGGGTTCCTCATCCGAAACTGATGAGGAAACGGCAACGGAGTGGGCAACGTCTGACTCGCTGAATCCGGTCGCACTGGTGGATGCGTGACGGAGCTGGACGCAATATAATGGAACTGCTGCACAGTCTGTGAACTGTCAACAACCATGGGTGCGCGAGGAAGTACAGCGTCAACCCGAAACTGTCTAGACCGTCTGGGTTGTGCAGTCAACACCCTACCGGGTTGCTGAGGATGACGCACTGCGTCACAACAAGTCACCTCTGCTGGTTGTTGAACGTCCTGAACGTCAACAACCACCTCCGAGCGTCGCTTAACGTCAACGTGCGACTGGCAACCCACACTGGGTCGCATCGGTGGAGGAACCACCTCAACTGGCAGACGCGAGTAGGTTACCTCAGCGTCAACAGGGCGCACAACCGACCGGTTGGAAGGTTGTTGGCCAGAAGGAGGAACCACCTCAACTGGCAGACGCGAGTAGATTACCTCAGCGTCAACAGGGCGCACAACCGACCGGTTGGAAGGTTGTTGGCCAGAAGGAGGAACCACCTCAACTGGCAGACGCGAGTAGGTTACCTCAGCGTCAACAGGGCGCACAACCGACCGGTTGGAAGGTTGTTGGCCAGAAGGTTCTTCTCCGCATTTAAGTCCTCTATCAAGGACGCAAGCTTGGACTGCATGGCTTGCAGCAAAGCCCATTTAGGGTCTACGGGAGCAGGTGTGGCAACAGACGGGGTTAGCGACTGAGGCGGAACCGTTTACCATCCCTGAAAGCCTTGTTATGTGTGACATAATAGTACAGCAAAACTTCAAAGGCTTGACAAAAGCTGAGAAGTTGACTTGTAAACAACTTGGAGCGTCTCCTGGCTAGGCGCCAGGGCGAGTCTACCAGAATTGAGAAGTCTATCTGGGCAGAGGCATGAACTCCCAAGCCGAGAACTTCTCTCGTGTCATATCAGACTCTCGCTCTATAAGCCAGTTTAAAAGAAGGGAAATCAAAGGCTGTATCCCTAAAAACTCCTCCTGGTGCAAAAACCAGTCGCCTAGCCAACGTAACGCTCTCTAGGAGAGCGAGAGAGCACTAGCTTAAAAACAACGGCTTCGAAGTAGCTAGGCCTAGTGTAAGTTTTGACGTTTAGGCGAACGAGGAGCAGCAGTTACAAGATCCGGACGAAGATCCTTAAAAAAAATCATCATGATTTAATTAAAGTCCATAGGAGGCTAAGCAGCTTAAGGCTCCTCTCCATCTGACAGAGTCCTCAAGGGAATATCAGTAGGAAGGAGAACAGCAACTTCCTCATCCACAGGAACCTTGTCCGATAAAAGTTAGGTTACCTCAGTGAGTCTCTCACTGGTGCATAAGTAGCAGACCAGAAGGCAACGTCATGTAACTGCTTGACAGTCTGTGAACTGTCAACAACTGAACTGTCAACCACAACAGGTGTGTGAGGACGTACAGTGTCCACTCGAGACTGCTTTGACTGTCTAGACTGAGCAGTCAAAACAACTCTAGAATGCTGAAGTTGACGCACCGCGTCAAAACAAAACAACTTAGACTGTTGTTGTACCTCGCGAACGTCAACGGAAGATTCCGTGCGTCGCTGAACGTCAACATGCGGCTGGCAGGGTACACTGGAACGCATGGGTGGCGGGACTCTCTTGGAGTGCGGGAGAAGGTCGTCTCAGCGTCCACAGGACGCACAACCGTGGTTGGTTGTAGGCTAGAGGTTGGTGCAGTGTCAACCTTCTCCGCACGAAAGTCCTGCATCAATGACGTTAACTGAGACTGCATGGTCTGCAGCAAAGACCACTAGGGTCTACAGGAGCAGGTGCGGCAACAGACGGTGTGACTGCCTGATGCGGTACCGCTTTGCCTCTCTTAGGAGGTGAGCAGTCGTCGGAAGACTGCAGCGAGTCCGAACTGACCCAGTGGCTACAACTGGGCCGTTGGACTTGCGCGGAAAGGACCGACTTGCGCTTAATAAGCCGCGAGACCTTGGTCCATGGTTTCTTACGAGAAACCTCTTCCGCAGACGAGGAATAAATGGGCTCTCTCGTCTTAGAGTGGGTGGGGCGATCTTGGGTAGATACGCCCGAAACCACAGAGGGAAAACGTCTGTTCGTTGGTCAAGGCCTCTCGAACCCATAAGTCGTTCGACATTACTTCTCCCCTGGGCTTGGGAGCTTGCAAGAGGTCCCGGACTAGGTGAACGACAGGCACGAACAGACGAACCCTCGGACGCAACACTGTAACACTTTGCGCATATCACTTTATCGATTTTCTGTTTTGCACTTATTTCACTGAAATCGAAACTTTTACTGATTTCTACCTGAAACACACAATTCTACCCTTCATTAAAAGGTAGTAATTGTGAAATCAGTCGTATAATGCAAGCTCATTAATACCAGCAAAAAACAGAAAACATTTTAAGATAAAAAAATCAGTGGCTGGGAAAGAGACTAAACACTAGTTCATATAACTACGTTTTCAATCTCTCACCGCACATAGCCTGGGGACGAGAATAAAAAACTAAAAACGTTTTATCCTTCCTCCCCGTACAGCGACTAGGGACGAGAGCAACTCGAGAAAAACGTTACCCGCTTGAACGGAAAGTTTTCTCTCCTCTCTCTCCCTCCGTCTCTATCTCTCTCTCTCTTTCTCTCTTGATTTCGCACCTAAGAGAAGAGCCCAATTATATATCGTCAAAAAAACATGTTATTTGACTAAAGGAAAAAACTGAAAGGTTTTCCAAATAAAAAGTTCCTTTAATTTAGAATTTAAAACATTTAAGCTAAGAAAGAATGAACAAAACGTCAGAATCGATTTACTCTTACTGCAAAGTGAAACCGTGATACACTCTCTCTCTATCGTAACGATAGAGCGCATGTTGAACGTCCTGAACGTCAACAACTGCGTAGTCTAAACGTTAGTTCATCTTTGAAAACAGTACGAAGACTATCAAAGAAATTCTTTCATAAAACATTAAATTTTAAAAAGTTTTAAATTCTTTAAAGGCTAAATACGATATAACGGGCTCAACGTTGATTAACTTCGGTTCCAAGTAAGGACCGCCTACTATCAGGAAAGGTCGCATATAAACAAAACATAAAAATTTATTTTTATATGTTTATAATAAATGGAAAGTTAATCGAAGAGGCCTAATAAAGGCGGAGAGATATAAAATATATAGATCTATAACGTGTTAAGCAAAATTACTAAAAACCTAAACACACTTCCGTCTAAGGGAAGGGTCGGCCATTTAAAAGTGAAAGAGAGTCCATACTCTCCTTGTCACCATAATTAAATCTATCCAAAACGAGTTCAAGTTTTGAGATGAAGATAAAACACCTGCATAGCGAAAGCTCAAAACTAGAAATGTGTACTTCACCAAAATATGTGAAAACCAATCCAGTAAGCAATAGCGAATTTAGTAGGTCTTGCCGGTGGCACGACAGAGAGAAAATTGGTTCTGTGTTTACATTGAGTACTGAGTACCTGCTCGACAGATGGCGCTGTTGATGTACACCCCCTACCTGCATAGCGATCGCTGGCGTATTTTGAACGTAGAGTTTTTCTGTCGGGCAGCAGAGCTGCAGCTTATATAATCACCGGCTAAGTTTAATATTGAAAAATACATAATGGCACAGTACGGTACAGTTCCAAAACAATTCCACCGAGTTCAGTTTCCAAAGCAAAAAAGGTTTGTGACAGGATTTATGTTGGTAGTCCTAATGAGATGTGATGTAGTTTTCATACACTGGAGGTAGGTATAGGATTGTTGACACGAATATTACTGCTTACAGAGATCGAGAGACAAATAAAACATCAAATCAATCAGACCAAATTATGCATATCTCTGTCTCTCTCGTCATTACCAATACCAGTAAAATTATCATTAGTATTATAAATGACTACAGTATATACTAATCAAAATCAGTCAGTAAATAGAAAATAAAATAGCAAATTGTATACTATACAGAAACTAGAAACTAGAAAGGTAATCTTTTCCATAAATAAATGCCCCATAGATTTCCATCACGACATCACCCTACTCTAAAAGGGCATTTTTGAAATATACATTTTTGGACTAAAAATGGCCAAAATCCCCTCAAAAAATCATTCTGAAGTGGCGTATGCAAAAATTGTGAATAGTCCTGTGGACATATAGGCCTTTCCATACCAAATTTCCGGTCATATGGTTTAAATACCAGAGCATAGGAGCAAAAAATGCATGTTTTTTTTTTCACAACACAGACGAAAATCACTAAAATTATTAATTTTGGAGTGATGTATACAAAAAATGTGACACATCCAGTGGACATATATCTAAGGTACCCTCATACAAAACTTCAGGTCATTTGGTGTAGATATAAGGGTATAGGCGCAGAAAATGTACATTTTTGGTCTAAAAATTAACAAAAGTTGCAAAATTAACCATTTTGAACAAACGTATGTTGTAAAAGTTGATGACTTCCTATTGGTATTTATCTAAGGCAAGCTAACCTTGGTACGACTCTTGGAGTGTACAGTATTCCCTTGGCTTACAAGGTTTGGAAGAAGGTTGTTTAGGCTCCTGGTTATTCATATTACTATCAACACACCATAAGGTTTATTTTTATTGAATAATTTAAGTAAGATTGAGAGAGAGAGAGAGAGAGAGAGAGAGAGAGAGAGAGAGAGAGAGAGAGAGAGAGAGAGAGAGAGAGAGAGAGAGAGAGAGAGAGTGTGTGTGTGTTTGCGCACCTGCGTTACTAATTTGTCCAAATTACGTGCAAAAGTTTTTAAACAATATTTGGGGATTTAATAAACTACAGTACATGGCTGAAGTAGGGTATGGCATGATCTAATGCCTTGCTTAGAATAGGCATAATCTATTTGTATTTAATTGATATGGAATTGTTCTCTCCATCTTGTCAAGTTCGTTGGCAATTAACTCCAGTAGCAAAACCCCTTCAACCCCAGTCTCAGGACTCCATTCCATCTTAATTTTTTTTGTCCGTGCTACTAGCACAAATGCTGCTAGAAATCCATCTTTCTCGGGAAACTTGACCCTGTGGAACTGTCTGGAACTGTGTATGCACGCTGAATAGAAACAAATGGGAACAAAATGGAAAAATATACATATAAGCATTGCAAATGGAAGTCCCCATTGTTCACATACTGAAACCTAGGCATGAAATTACCCGTCCATTAAACTCATCACAAACCTTACTATGATTTATGACAGAAATGTAGAAATATCAACAAATTGAAATTTCTTTTCAATGAATATGAAGTTATCTAAATGTACCATATAACCTTACTTTTACCTTTCAGGTGGTGCTAAATCAGCCATGATGTAAAAATATTGATGCTCTGCACTGGTATCCTTTTTTGGCTCAGTTTTCTTCTTGACTTTGAAAATTGGCTCGGGATGATCAACACTATCCTTGCTGCCCCTCCTTTCAAAAAATTCCATTAAAAAATAAGTACTTGAGTAGGAAAAGAATTTTCAGTGATGAATTAAAGCAATAATTTTTTGTATAACTATAAATGCTTATTTGTATTCATTGTTAGGTAACATTATATACTACTGCTATTATGTAATCTTTTGGTGCAATCCATGTCCAGCATTGTTGGTGGGTTGAAGTAGTCCTTTTTGAGAAAAATATATACTAATTCACAAAATGGAAGGCACAAAAAGATCTGAAAAATTACTGCCCAATAAGTTTACCCTTAGTAATATAAAATATTTACAAAGATAATATTAGGCCGAATATAAAGACAGCTAGACTTTAATCAACCATGAGAGCAGACAGGATTCAGAAGCAGGTATTCAACAACTGACCATAATCATGTAATTAACGAGCTAATGATAAAATCAACAGAGTATGAGAAGCCACTATGTATGACATTTATAGACTATGAGAAAGCTTTTGATTCTGTCAAAACTTCAAGAGGAAGAATTTTCATGAACCTTTTTAATGCTTTAACTATACCTAACAGTAGAGTTGTTTCTCCTTCGCTCCAAGACTTCTGGCTCCAGTCCTTCTGATGATGATGCCCGTTCATGAATCTGTGGAGTAAATAAGTTATCTTGAAAAGACATCAAAATTTGCATGTAACTGAAAATTACATCAAGTATAAAAATGACAAATTCATATTTTTCCTAACTATACAAACCTTAGCTATCTAATATGGGTAATTACTTTCGGCGTAGCTGAAATGTCGAGCCATTAGAATTTTAACGAGCGTTTACTACCCCACCGCTAGTTAGCGGGGGGTAGGGAGGGTAGATTGCTACCCACTCCCCTCCCACACACCTGTGATTTAGCTCACTTTGCTTAGAGGTAGGACTTCATGGGGGATAGGGCTGGCGGGCAAGTTTGATTAAATAGCTAAGGTTTGTATAGTTACGAAAAATACAAATTACCTACGAATTTGTCATTTTTTTCCGTAACTGAAATACAAACCACACTATTTAACATGGGTGACTCACCCCTTAGGAAGGGAGGTAAGTCCCCAGCCAGTACTGGCTTTTGTTTTTGCCCGGGGACTCAGTATCTGAGTGTGTCAGCACTCAACAATAAGGAGTCCCTGCACCTCGCTAGAACCTTGCTATGCAAGGGCTGCGGCCTACGTAAGCTGTGTGTGAAGGTATTAAGTGTGACTCGTCCTAGGAAGTTGACCTGAAGTCCTTTAGATGGAAACTTTAGGCTAGGACTCTCCCAATACCACCTCATCAGGGTATGGGGACGTGACAGTATCAACTTAATACTAGGAGCACAAGGAAACATGGTTTACCTGCAGTGGTTCGAGGTCAGCTGTGCAGAGAACCCAGGATGCTGCTTTCCCCAAGAGAGGGGAGGATGAAGAAAAGAATAAGGGCCAGACAAATCTTTCCCTTCATGCAGACTAAGACCGGGTAACAATGCCCTTAACCTTCTGCTACTAGTCCATTAAGGAGCCTGAGGTTTTAAACCAGCTGTTGTGCAGCCAACACAGGGCCGATAGAGAACGTATCGAGCCTCCTGTGTGTTACGTCTTGCAGGTAGTGGGCTGTGAAGGTCACATGACGCTTCCACACTCCTGCTTGTAGAACCTGCGTCACTGAAAAGTTCTTCTTGAAGGCCAGGGACGTAGCTACGCCCCTGAAATCATGTGCTCTAGGGCGACGTGATGGAGGAGGGTCAGTATTCAGGGACAGATGGATCACCCTACGAATCCATGCCGAGATGGACGAACTGCAGTCGTTCTTTTGAGATATAGCCTCAGACTCCTTACTGGACACAGTAGGGGATGATCTGGGTCATCTGTTACAGAACGAAGACTCGAAATCCGGAAATAGTCGAATCGAGGGTCCGACCCTCCCGGATTCTCAGTCTTAGTAACAAACTCAGGGACGGATCTGAACGTTACCTCCCCCCATCCCCTTGCATGGGCGATGTCATACGAGAGACCATGAAGTTCACTGACTCGCTTGGCCGAGGCCAAAGCTAGTAGGAACACCGTCTTCCAAGTTAGGTGGGGATCTGAAGCCTGGCGTAATGGTTAAGAGACATGAGAACTCGAACCCCGTTCCATGGAGGAGGTCTCACTTCCGACTGAGGGCAGGTAAGTTCATAATTTCGTATGAGTAGGGAAAGTTCCAGCAAGGAAGAGATGTCCACTCCTTTGAGCCTGAAGGCTACACTTAAGGCTGAGTGATAGCCTTTCACTGCCGAGACTGAAAGGCGCATTCTTCCCGCAAATACTGTACACGAAGAACTCTGCTATTGTTGGAATAGTGGCACCAACCACAGAAAACTCGCCACTTTGCCTGGTAGACCCCTGCGGATGACCTACGCAGGTGTCCAGACATCCTGTTTGCAACTTGTTGCGAAAATCCTCTCTCAGTGAGGAGGTGATGGATAGTCTCCAGGCGTGAAGTCGAAGCGAAGCTACGGCTTTGTGAAAGATGTTGGCGTGTGGTTGTTTGAGTAGCTCGTGTCGCGGAGGGAGTTTTCTCGAAAGCTCCGTTAGGAGTTGCAGAAGGTCTGCAAACCATTCCGTGTGATGCCATAGCGGAGCTATAAGGGTCATCAAGAGATTGACCGATATTCTGGTCTTGTTGAGCACCCTCCTCATCAGACAGAACGGGGGAAAGGCGTACACGTCGGTGTTGTCCCACCGTTGTTGGAAGGCTCTTGCCAGAGTGCCTTGGGATCCAGGACTGGGGAGCAGTACAGCAGGGGCTTGAAGTTCAGCGCTATAGTGAACAGACCCACAGTCGGGGAAACCCACGAAGTCAGGACTTTGTTGGATACTAGATGATCCAAAGACCACCCGGTACTCACTATCTGAGACGCTCTGCTCAGACTGTCGGCGAGCACAATCCTCTTACCTGGAATGAAGCGAGCCGATAGTGGAATCGAGTGGACTTCGGTCCATCTCAGTATCTCAACTACGAGATGGGATAGCTGCTCTGAAAAGGTACCTTCTTGCTTGATGATGTAAGCCACTACTGTGGTGTTGTCGCTCATCACCACCAGAGTGACCCGCCAGGTATTGTCGGAACTGTTGAAGGAATACGGCCTTCATTTCTTGCAGATTTAAATGGAGGCACTTTTCTGATTCTGACCATAGGCCTGAGGTCCTGTGGTACAGAACGTGGACAACCCCCTTTCTTTGAGGCGTCCAAAAACAGCATTAAATCTGGGGAAAGGACGAGAAGATCCACTCATCTTCGTAGGTTCTCGTCTGTCACCCACCACTGGCGGACCGTCTGTTCCGCAGGACCCATAGGGATCCTGACGTCCCGGGAAATCACAGCCTTGATTCCCCTGGGACCCGAGCCGCCACTGGAGATCTCTTCCTGAGGCAACCGTTGGGAACTAGACGAGCTAAGGATGAAAGGTGACCGAGAAGACGTAACCAGGATTGGGTTGGAAGCTCTTCTTGTCTGAGGAAAGGGCTTGCTACCCCTCTTAGCCTTGCTATCCTGTCGTCTGATGGGAAGGCTTAGTGGAGATTGGTGTCTATAATCATGCCTTTGTGAACCAGTCTTTGAGTGAGAAGCAGAGAGGACTTCTCGAGATTTACCATGATCCCCAGATCCTGGCAAAGTCCTAGAAGTTTGTTTCGGTGTCGAAGAAGGGATGACTCCGAGTCTGCTAGGATCCGGCAGTCATCCAGTAAATGGAGGAGACGGATGCCGATCCTGTGTGCCCACGATGATATTAGGATGAACACTTCTGGTGAAACCCTGTGGTGCTGTAGAGAGACCGAAACACAGCACCTTGAACTGGTACCCCTTGTGGTCTAGGCTGAATACTAAGTACTTCCTTGAAGACGGACTGACTGGTATCTGGAAGTACCTGTCCTTCAGATCCAGTATACACCTGAAGTCATGCGGCTTCATTGCAAGACTGACCGTGTTTGCGCTCTCCATGCTGAACGGAGTTTGCTTTAATCTGGACCTCTGCCCTAAAGGCCTGCCCCCTTGCTGATCCCATGGCAAGGGAGCTAAATGACACCGGATTTGTCCTCAGGGGAGGTAGAGATGTTGTGAACGGGACGCGATATCCCCGAATGATCACGGAAATCGTCCAGGAATCGGCCCCGAGTTGCTGCCACCTGTCTGCGCAACATTGTAGGGATCCCCCCACTGGCGGACATGCAGGGGGACTGCCAATCCTAGTGTTTGCAGCCTCGGCTGCTCCCTCTAGGATTCTTCCCTCCCCTGGAGGACTTCTTGCCTTACTTGTCCTTGACCAGAAAGGGCTTAGACCCCACTGTCTTCACTACCGTTGTCTTGGTGGGACGTAGTTGCTGGGGTGCTGGAGGTTTAAAGGGCTTAAATGTCAAAGCCCTATGTAGGAGGGAGTCTTGTGACTTCCTCCACCTCTCAGCAGCCTGCTTCACATCCTTAGGCTCAAACAGGTTTGTTCCCATAACAGAAGAATGTCTGAGCCTGTAGATTTTGGTGCTAGGGACCTCCCGGTATTGTCTTGGAGTCCTTCGACTCCCTCCTGGGAGGGATGCAGGACTCCAACAACGACGGAGGCAGGCTCTTCTCCACCCTTATTCGAGAAGACTTTGCCGCGCGAGGTGGGGTTTCCCTCAATGGTGTGATGGGGGAATGTCTCACCTCACGTGACTCTCCTGAGGACAGGAAATCTTCGTCCGAAGGGGAGGGAGAAAAGTCTGAGGGGGGAGGGTGCCTGCCTCGAAGACTTACGAGGAGACAGCTTCGTCCTCGGAGAAGTTACCGCGTCCAAAACTCCTCTTTTCCTCTTCAGGGGAGTGGATGCAGCCAAGGATTTGTGGCCCAACTCAGAGAGAACAGGCTTGAAAGCCTGTGCTACCGCTCTGATCAGAGCCCCAAACCAAGGCTGCCGGCTGATGGCTGCGGTGTCAGACACTCCCCCTGGAGGGGAGGAACCCCAGGGAGGAACTCCAAAGAGGAACCCCGAAGGAATAACATAAAATAAGAATTAAGTATACGCCCTCCTTCCCCAGAGGGTATCCACGGGAGAAGGGGGGCGGAGTAACTGTGATAAAAACAGAATTATAACGGAATTATAATTATCTAAATCATCTAAGAATATACACTAATAGTGAGAACCACTGACCCCCGAAGGGAAGTGTTCCCCACGGAGAAGCTGAGAAGTTAAAATAAAATTAGATTTCACTAAAACTAATTGAGACAAACAACGAAAAAGCAACCTAACCCCGCAACGGGAAAGGAGCTATCGTAATAGTACGTAGTTGTGGTAAGGGTGAACGACCTCGAGTAGAGAGAGACCGTAGTCAATCTAAAAAAACGCCACCTTCCCTTCGCTGCGAATCCAAGTTTCCCGTAGGAAAAGAGGCAAAGCGAAGATAATAGATGAATGAAGAGAGTCCAGGCGATGACGATTCCCCTGCGGCGGCCGAGTTAACGGATATAAGCCGACGGGAAGCCCAATGGACCAGAGAGGGAGAGGTCGTTCCCCACGAAGTGGAACTGTGGTGGCCTTGCACAAGCAAGTGTCGTTGTCGTACATCACACACACAGCACAAACACTGAAAAGAAAACTTACTACATTTCGATACACAAATATATACATAAACATTAAGAATGTTTATATCTATATTATAAGTATAAGAAAAAGTAAGCAAAAAGACAAAAAGCATTAATGGCTGTCAAAGAGGCGAGAGTGATAGCGGACACGTCCGACTACCACCCGAGCCAAGAGCAAAGTGAGCTAAATCACAGGTGTGTGTGAAGGGGGGGGGGGGGGGTTAGCAAGCTACCCTCACTAATCCCCGCTAGCGGTGGGGTAGTAAACCTTCGTTAAAATTCTAATGGCTCATCATTTCAGCTACGCCGAAAGTAATTACCCATATTAAATAGCATGGTTTGTATTTCAGTTACGGAACAACTGACTTCTCTTATACAAATACATTAATAATATTAGGCCTCAATTTTGTGTGAAAGCACAGGACACTTATCTTCTGATGTCCCTAAGTCAGAAGAGCTAAAAACATATGCTTATGTATGAAAACCTCCAAGTAACTGTTTTTCTCATTCTTTTCCATAAATTATCATTAATCAGCAAGGAAAAAGAAATTGGGATACAGTACTATAAGCACGACTCTTTAAAAAGTTGGGTTTGTGTGAAATGATTTGCTAAAAGAACAGTTTTATTTCTATGAGCTCACCTGGGGTTCAAATAGCTTCTTACTCAAACGAATTTAATTGTAGATATTTACCTTAAAATTACAGATTTTATATTTTCACTCACTTCAATAGCCTTACACTCCTAGTCCCTAAAATTTAAAACTTCCCATGTTCTCTCACTTCAATAGCCATACCACCCTAGTCTCGAAATTGTATATATAGGGAAGTATATGGCAATGAACAAGGATTGGGTATGCCTTTTCAGTTTACTCTTCGTTAGTTATCGCGATGCATGGATGTCTTTTCACTCAAAGAATACAAATATGGAAAATTTAAAAATTAATTTGCATTTCCCTAGCTATAAAAACCCAAGTCCTTTGAAATTGTGAATATTTTAAGTACAGCGGGAGAGGCCACAGAAATCGTTAAAGTAGTAGTTAACAACAAGATGTGAGTGCAAGTGGGGCTACTAAATGACTCTTGTTTGTATTGCTAGAAAAAATATAAATTATTTTCAAAATATTTTCCTTATTCCTAAGTGAATACAAATCTTTCATCCTTTAAAATAGGGAAACACACTTATTGGTGATAGGAAGTCCCTTAGAACTAAACTGGTCGATTCTTTTTCTTCCCTGGATTATGCCTGTCTACCTAGTCTCACCAAGATGCAACTATATGTCTGTACTTGTGCGGTTGAAATCTAAAGTGAAGAGCCCTAATAGGAGAGTGGGCAGGGCTAAAGATTTCAACAGACGTTTCAGTTCTGAAGAAGACATTCTTCAATTTACAGGACAAAAGGTTCCTCCCTAGTTCCTTAGTTAGGTTCATTATTATCATCACCTACGCCTATTGACGCATTAGGACTCGGTTAGTTTTCGCTAGTCGTCTCTATCTTGAGCTTTTAAAACAATACTTCACCATTTATCATCTACTTCATGCTTCATAGTCCTCAACCACATAGGCCTGGGTCTTCCAACTCTTCAAGTGCCTTGTGGAGCCCAATTGAAAGTTTGGTGAACTAATCTCTCCTGGGGAGTGCGAAGAGCATGCCCATACCATCTCCATCTACCCCTCACCTTGATCTCATCCACATATGGTACTCGAGTAATCTCTCTTATAGTTTCATTTCTAATCCTGTTCTGCCATTTAACTCCCAATATTCCTCTTAGGGCTTTGTTCTCAAATCTACATAATCTGGTTGATATTATCTTATTGTTATACCACGATTCATGTACAGTTAGAATCAAAAGTCCGAAGACACTCAGGGGAAATCTTCCGTCAGATGTCTCTGGTGTCCCCGTGACAAAATAGATAAAGGCTTTCTCTTCTTACTACTACGAGGAAATGGGCGGAGCTTTCTTCAACCTTAGCGGATGAATACAAGACTTACAAATTCTGTTGCCATATTTCTTACTATAGTATCATTTGACAGCTCGACTATCTACTATAAAACACAGCACAGCACAGCTCACACACACACACACACACACACACACACACACACACACACACATATATATATATATATATATATATATATATATATATATATATATATATATATATATGTGTGTATATATAATTATATTATCATTTATATCATTTCGTGGACGGTGCTCAGTAGATACTTTCAAGGAAAGGGTTGTTGGCATGGGATGAGAATTTCCCCCTTCCCCGCGCCTTTCCGACAGTGGCTGAGGGTATACGATTATAGGAAGTCATTTCTCTGTTAATGTGTAGAGATAGGTTAAATGAAAATTCTCTATACAGCTTGTAAAATATTCTATTTCTATCGTTGGCTAAATCTTATATGATGGAGGTTAATGTTCTAGTAAATATTTCAGATGTAATTCATTATTACTTAATTTGTAGTAGCAGTACAAGAAATTAGCTACTATTATAGTAAGGTTAATTATCATTGAAAATAGATAATAACTATAGCGATGACCGCATATCACATTCATAATAATCAAAGTTTAGTTTACTGAGTCGAAAATACCTTTAGTCTAGGTAAATGAAACCACTATTACATTCTGGCAAAACCTTAGAGATTTTTTTTTATTGACAAATCATTAAAAATGACTGCATAGTCTCAGAACTACGTAATTTTCCAAAATATTGTCATGAAATTAAGATATGCCCCTTTGCCAATAATGTATCCTCTATTCTGCTGGCGAAAAAATACATGCGCAGATAGCAAAAGCACAAAAGGAATCCTTAAGCTAACACCTTGACTGTAAACTATCATTGTGTAAATACTAGGAGTTCTATGTTAATGAAATTACTTAGCTTGGCGACCATGCTGACTTCTTGCGCTTCTATATTAAAGGATTGGCTGCCTGTATCAAATGAATAGGCCCCAAATGTATAGTCGTAATTTGCATGGGCATAACGAATGATTTGCAAGACTTAGTATTCCTAAATGTCATAGGTGGAAATTTCAACAAGATTTTTCCATCCCTTGAATTCTTTTTTTTTGGGGGGGGGGTAATGCTCATCACACCGTTTCTTGAAATTTTACCATTGTTTTATGAAAATATCACGTGTTTGGATTTTCCTCCAAAATGCCACGATAGTTTTAAATATGTCGGTTCTTTTGTCATGGATTGCTACTTAAATCGTTAAGCTTGTTCTGGACTACCTATTCCACCAAGTTATCCGCCTGACCATCAGCAACAATGAAGCAGAGTTTACCTGTGAGGATTGAGACAGTAAGGAACCAAGATTCCATACAACACCGTTTCAGCTCAGTGGTAAGTAGGCTAGAGCTTGAATTTTCAATTCTGTTCAAAGAATTATTTACTTTATGAAATATTACCATAATTTTTGACATGTTATTTAGATTGCCTTTTTAAAGTTATGAAATGCTTTATTTCCATACATACCTCCAGCAATCACAGATTTATTCCATTTTACTCTTGCATTTTGTATATGTCGTTAATCTAGTTTCAGGTATCATGGCTGCGCCAAGGGCAAACTCTCCTGAAGTCTTAACTAATCGTGCAAGGATTATTGCCTTATGGGAATGTAATTTGCCGATCAATGTAATTTGTCAACGTACTGGATTTCATCGCTCTACCATCCATAAATGGATTAAACGATGGCAAGAGGAAGGGACCATAAAGACCAGAGTCCGTATTGGAAGACCAAAAGCGACCACTCCTCAAGAAGACGAAGCCATTATAGCAGCATCGCAAGCAAGTCCATTTACTTCGGCCGTTCAAATAACGAGAGATCTTCAACTTGGGTGCAGTACCCATACAACAAGACGCCGTCTCCATTCACGTAACATTCAGTGTTACGTGCCAGCAAGGAAGGAATTTTTGAGCCCTGCTGCAAAAGAATATAGAATGGGATTTGCCCTACAGTATTCAGTGGAGGATGCCACATTTTGGCAGAGTGTAATTTTCACTGATGAGAAATGTTTTTCATCAGTGAAACAGGTATGGTTTTCAGATGTTTACCCTACTTGGGAACCGTCCCGCATCTGAATTTTAGTTCCTCGTACTAGTTAACCCTTCAGGGAGATTATAAAATGTTCCTTACTTCACTCAAAGTTCAAGATATGCATCCTTTAATTAACCATTCAAGAACTCTATATATAGATTGCGTTCCATAAAGACTACCAAGATTTTTAAGTTATAAACTGTGTACTTAGATCATGTTTTTGCAAAGCAGACTATTTATACATTGTATAATAGTAAGCAATATAACTTTTCTCTTAAAATTTCAATTTAAATGCCTTTATGACGTGTCAACATGCAACGTATTTTATATATTCTATTTTTTATTAAAGGTAGAAATAAGTCCAATATGAATTTTGTTAACACCATAGACTATGCAATATATTGAAAGGATTTTAGAAACAACTTCGTCATAAACAACTTTTTTTTTCCTATTTCCTGTAACCCTTCCAAACATAACAGACAAAATTGTTTAAATGTCTTATTATTTCTAATTACGTATGAAACAGGGGAACAGGTATTGCTGGAGGGTCCGTAACTCTCGCTATGACAAAGACAATATTGTAGAGACCAGAAGAAGTGGTCGAGTTAGCACAGCCTTGTGGGGCTGGATGTGGGCGTTTGGACCGGGTGAGTTACTTCAAATTGATGGGCGCTTAACGAGCGAGAAATATATATCTATACTTGAAGCCCTCGTTCGGAGTGTTCGAGCAATGGCCATACCAGCTCCCCAAACTATCAAGGTATTATTTAAGAAGGGAAGGGGGGAAGAAAAGGGAGAAAACACTTTAAGGGTAAGGATAGGAAAAGAATAAAAAAATTTGAAATTGGAAATTCACATTTCATGTATATATTTCTTGAGGGGCTCTCCTATGCTGATGTTTTTGATTAATTTATTTTGTTTGTTTTGCTCTTTCAAGCCATAACGGCAGAGAGGACAAGCACAAAGGACAGGCTTTGGACACTATAATCTCACCCCTTATAGCAACTTAATTTCTTAATTATTCATTAACATTATTTTTTTTCAGATTGATTGTTTATCAAAAACTTTTAATCTGATTTCTTCCAGGTTGTCCAGGACAGAAGCCCTATACATACAAGTATGAGGGTGAGAGAATGGTGTCGTCTGCATCCCGAGGTTGAGTTTTTGGACTGGCCGACTAAAGGATGCGACATTAACCCCATAGAAAACTTATGGGGTATCATGGTTCAGGAGTGGGACATCAGACAAGAGCCAACAAAGGAAGCAGTAGAAGCCCATGCAGTCGAGGTTTGGGAAGGCATTCGCCGTCGACCGAACATATGTTTCAATCTTGTAGAGTCTATGCCAAGGAGGCTCAATAATGTCATTGATGTAAACGGGGGTTGGACAAAATATTAAAGTGAAAGTATGTTAAAACAAAATTTTTGACTGTCCCTTTTTATCACTGAATCACGCAGCCGAGTGATTTTTTTTTTTATTTATTTATTTTTTTTCTGAGTCTTATGTTTTTCTTACTTTAGTTTTTATTTTCTAAGCTTCTTCCTCACTCCCTTGACTGATTGGGTTAGCTCTTCATCCTTTTACAAGTGTGATCCTTTCAATAATTATTTATTAATATATTCGTTAAAAATTCTCATTTTCAACCAAGAGATGACCTTCCCGCTCAAGAGCCTGGCTTCGGCCGTCAATATTAGCAACTGGCTTCTTGCTATCACCTCAGAAAAGAAATTAGCCCGAGCGGGGCCGCATGAAACGCCTTCATTTGATAATTATAACCTGGAACTGTTCGACATTTGTGTGAATCAAATACAAGGTATTCTTCAGCTGGATTCAGAAATAAGTCATTTAAAGCACTGTATTTCATTTACCTGCATATAATATACTCCATCTTTAAAATCTGCACCGAAAAAAAAAACCACGATGAATTGTAAATCGTGGTTCCGCGAATTAAAAGTCTTCTTCAGCTTTATTTCTGTAATTTCTATCTATAACTTGAAATTATTCCAGTTTATGAATATCTTCATGATAACATTATAAATAATATTGGTTGGCATTAAATAAAAGAGCATTAATGCAATGATCATATTAATTGGCAAAAACCTGTGGTAAGAAATCTAAAGGACATGATGTAAGTAACTTGAAGAACGTTTCGCTGGGAAAATTTAGGTATAAGTAATAATTCTACCAAATAACCACGTTAGGGCATCATTAAATTGTCAAGCGACTTTAAAGCTCTTGTGATAAGGATTGAATTAGCAAAGTAGCAAAGAATTTACTGCCTATGTATAAGATTTATATACAAATGATAATGCTAACTGTTCTTGAGCAAGAACATCGACAATAATACGGCAAAGCGTATGAAAAAGAAAATGTATGAAAATAGAAGAATAATTGGTCTAGGATCTAAATATTGAGATGACACAGCTCGATTAATATAACTGACTTGGGAAGTATTTTACAGTAGAGGATCGTAGTGTTTTACAAAATACTGTGATTCATGGATATCGACAGTATGACAAGTCCTTAGCAATAACTATAGCATTTAAAGTAATACTGATGTAGTCTGTTGGAAGCATGATATCGTTTTCATTAGAAAACTTGCATAATCATGCAATACGAAATGAGTTTAAATGGTGAAGTAATATATATTTAAAAGTAAGCTGAAAAAAAATCGACTCTCTCTCTCTCTCTCTCTCTCTCAATGACTTGGGGACTGATATAATTTAATTTATTAAGTGTTTCCTTATAAATATTTTAGAGTATCGAACTATACATGAAACTAAGTGTATTCCTTATAAATATTTTAGAGTATCGAACTATACATGAAACTAAAGAAATATTGACTTGAATGAGACTCCTATCGAAATGATCTGATAGGGTATTTCTACTTGCTTATTGGGATATATATATATATATATATATATATATATATATATATATAACGCCCACATATTTGTGTGTTGTATGTTTTATTGTAGATAGTCGAGTTGTCAAATGATACTATAGTAAGAAATATGGCAACTAGATTTGTAAGCTTTGTATTCATCCGCTGAGGTTGAAGAAAGCTCCGCCCATTTCCTCGAAGTAGTAAGAAGAGAAAGCCTTTATGTATTTTGTCACGGGGACACTAGAGACATCTGACGGAAGATTTCCCTTGACTGTCTTCGGACTTTTGATTCTAACTGTACATACAGTAACACTGATCCCACTAAACTGATATATAGCCGGATTTTTATATGTAATTTCAAGCAATTTTATTTGCAAATTTTACTTAACCTGGCCACTGTCTGATTTGCCTTTTTTCAATCTTCCATTAAACCCAAGTTATAAAGATCCTGTATTAAAGATCATAGTTCCTAAATATTTAAATGACTCCACCTTATTAAACCTTTCTCCTTCCAATGATATTTCATCTTCCACTGCATATTCCATTCTCATCATCTGTCTTTTTTCTGTTTATCTTGAGCCCAACCTCATGTGATATTTCATGCATTCTGGTAAGCAAGCTTTGCAAGTCCTGTGGTGTTCTGCTAATAAGAACAGCGTCATCAGCATACTCTAGGACAGCTAATTTTGTTATCAATCTAGTCCAATACTTCTCCACCATCCCCAACTGTTCTATGCACTACAAAACCCATGAGGAGGATAAACAATATAGGTGACAACATATTCCCTTGGAGTATTTAACTGTTCACTGGAATTTTGTATGGCAGGACTCCACTAAAATTAACTTTGTATTTGCTATGCTCATGAGCAGACTTGATTAAATTTACATATTTGACAGAAGCTCCATAATAACGCAGAACTCTCCAAAAAATTGGCCAGTGCGCATTTTCAAAGGCTTTTTTATAGACAACAAAAGTCATCAAAAGTGGATTTCTATATTCCATACATTGTCTTAAAATAAAAATTTGGTCAGTACAACTACCTTTTCTAAATTTTGCTTGTTCATCTCTCAGCTTTTCATCAATCTTTTTCTCTAGTCTCTTTAGAATGAGCATACTATATATTTTCCTGACTACTGACGTAAAGGCGATGCCTCTGGAATTATTGCAATCAGTCAGATCTTTTTCAGACACCTTCACCAACACTCCCAGCTCCCATTCATCAGGCTTTGCCTCTTCACGCCACATTCTACAAAATAACCTTGCGAGTAATCTAGGAGGCTAAATCAGTATCACCTCAGCAGTTATTCCATACAGTAGTATCCAGGGGCTTTTCATCTCGAGTTTTTTAATGATAGCTTCGACTACAAACACACTGAATTAATTCATGGGCACATCAAGGTCTTCCTCAGCTTTTGGTATATCAATCAAATTATTCCCTTCATATCTACTATTCATGACCTCACTAAAGTATTCCATCCAATGTTGCCTTCCTTCATCTACTGTTGTTATAACAGATCTATGTCTCTTTTTGAGGGGTATACGATTCTCCTTAGCTCCAGTAGAAATATAATTAATAATTATATTAGTAATTCTGACACCATAGCCACTCCCTGAATTCATAGCTTTGTCAGCCCTATCTGCTTTCCTGTCTAAATATTCTCTCCAGTCATTCCTGACTTTTCTATCACCTCAGTAACAATACTGGAATACTTAGTATCCTTGTCTTGTGATTTTCAGTTCTTTCTCAAAAACTTTCAATTATCTATTTCTATCTTCTCTTTATAATATCCCAAGTATCATTTGATACCCATGGTTTTCTCCGTGTAACTGCATGTCCAAAAACTTCACTACCAGCTGACTGATGTGTTCTTAATATCCTATCATTCTTCATTAATTGTTTGCTCTTCATCTCTTAAAGTCTCTAAGACTGCAAATCAGTTCCTAAATTCAATTGCAAAGGTTTCTTTGCTCATCCTCTAGAAGCTTGATTTTATCAAACCTAGGTATTCTATCTACATTTCTGTTGTGCGCTTTTAGTTTTAATTTCAGTGTGGCAATAAGGAGCTGGTGATCACTACCAATATCTGCACCTCTATAGCTTCTTACATTTCTCAGAGTCCTCATTCTCTTTTTATCAATGGCTATGTGATCTATTTGATTTTTGTAATTGTCACATGGTGAATGAATGAATGAATGAATGATTTAAAGTTTTCAGGCATCCTGACATCTAAGGTCATTGTCACATGGTGAAGTCCATGTATATTTGTGGATGTCCTTGTGCTGGAAAAGAGTACATCCAATAATGAGATTGTTTGTTGAACAAAAACCTATAAAATGTGCCCCATTATGTAGGTTACCATGATGAAATGGTCTGCTAGAAAAAAAAAATCCTTACTGTATATGAATGACGCAGATATAAAGGAGACCCATAAAAATGACCAAAAATTCCTGAAAGTTGGTGCACTGCCTTTGTTCCACTTCTGATCAAGTCCCTGTTATCTACTGACAAATATAGAGTAGTTCTGGAACTCACAGGTCCAAAAAATAACATGAATGTCATATACCCTAGGTCATGCCATCAATGAAGATATAATCACACTTTACTGAACTGATTACAGGGTAAGAATCTGGGATACTGACAGCCACGAACAGTTAGGAAGTTGCATTTCTAAGAACTTGATCCTAAAATGTCCCTGTGTACCAGAAGACAAATTTCCTTGCAGAAACTATTCGAGAGTAATTTCTGGCCATGGTAATCTGGTAAGGTTGGACACTCAGTATCATCAGTTGAAGATAGCATTTATTTTACATCAATTCTCATATAAGCCTACATCTCTAGGAAGAAGGGGAAAGTGAAGAATCTTTTCCCATTTCTTGATTTTGGCTTCTGGATTGAGTTTCTGTAATAATATGAAAGCTAGGAGCCAGTAAAGCAGACCAGCAGGAGGGGTAACTCCCTGGTATCTATAGCAATAGTCCTGCCAAAATCCGGTTAGGATACAGGAATGCCTACTTTTCCTGACAAAATTATAGTAATCTCATTTATATTAAAATTGTAGGGAACACCATAGTGAAAATTACTGCCAACCGATTGGTTGACAGAATACGTGCGTAAAAAGTCATTTTAAGCAATTCCGCTACTTTTGCCTCCAAGACATTAGAAAATATTGTGAACTAAGGATAATTATGATTGGTTTGTTTGTCAGGAAACAGAAATAAAAATGAATATCAACCTACCCTTGACTGATAATCATCCTCATGAATATAAGTAAAGATTCTTTTCTTCCATGCCTTTTTCTTCTTCAGTTTGTTAGCCTGAGCATGCCAGTCTTTGTATTTTGAGTTATTTGCATAAAAGGATCGACTGTACTCTTGAACTTCACTCGCACTGCGGAAAGAACAAAATAGATCACTGTTTATAAAGTGGTTTTCTTCTTTATACAAAATTATGCTGCTGCCTCCGATGCCTTAGATGACCGCGGAGGTAGCATTAGTAGGGGATTCAGCATTATGAAGCTTCATCTGTGGTGGATAATGTGGGAGGTGGGCTGTGGCACCCTAGCAGTACCAGCTGAACTTGGTTGAGTCCCTTGTTAGGCTGGAGGAACGTAGAGAGTAGAGGTCCCCTTTTTTTGTTTTTGTTTCATTTGTTGATGTCGGCTACCCCCCAAAATTAGGGGAAGTGCCTTGGTATATGTATGTATGTATGTACAAAATTAAATACTAAATTACAATTCAAAATCAAGCTAAGTAAAACAGACAATAAACAGGTAAAATAGCCTGTTATACAACCTCAATATTTTCTGCTGCCACCCTATAAGCTGCTGTTGTTTATTTGATCTATCTGAAGATGATGCAGAGAAGGTAGATAGAGGGATGAAATTGCTAAGAGTAAGATCTCCTCCAGCTGTTCCTTCAACAGCTCTTGGGGAGGCATCCACTAGCTGAGTTCCTGTCAACTGCTGAAGAATGACCCTATAAAAATAAGATACATTAGAAATTTCATACAATTTTGAATGTTGCAATATCTTTGATGCCAATAACAACTGCAGCATTCAAATCTTTACAAAAAAGGTTATCCTGTATTTGCACTGTATGTAGTTAAAACTGTACTTACTGTATTAAACATAACTCAATTTTCTAGAAGTAACAGGAAATATTACTTTATATAACTCATTCCTATTTCCTGATTAGGCAATACTGTACTACGATACATTGTACACTAATTTATATGTCCAAGTTAACAGCTATTTATTATCTGTATCCCAATATGGTATCCATCACTTTGTCAACATACAAAAGAGTATATCTTGAACATAAAAACATAATCTCATACTACAGTAGTAGACACCTTGTACAGTACAAAAATAGCCAAGTCTTCAAATTACTGAAATAACATTGAATTTAAGTTTTTAAACCAACCAAATTTCTCACCTAATTTTCAAATTTTTAATGTCTTCCTTTGTGAAGTAAAAGGAACAGCTATCACTTCTAGGTTCCATTTTGCACTTCAATTTTCTAAGCACAGTAAGTTACTGTTGCAGGAACTGACTCTGGTAACCAAGGCCACTAACATAGCTTGTACAGTTTATGTAGTAAATAAACTTCCATTCACACCAAAACTACAGGACAACAAGCTAAGATATCTTCTTTCTTCTTTATTCTTCTTGGATATCACTTTATGGATACTGCTCAGCATAATCACAATGGATATGTCACTGGGCAAAACCAATAACCTGGAAGATATAATAATAAATGAGAAGTGGTATTATATTGTACTGTATATTAAAATTTGGATAACTTGTCTGTATTCAAAAGCCTTACACTCGAACAAATTTTTAAAAAGTAACAAATAATTTTTGAATGTTGTATGAATACAATTTCTCCTAAGGAATATCAAGGTAATACAGGAAAAAATACAGATATATAGGGAATTTAACTAGCAAAGCCACAGTTTTTACAAGATGGAAGGTCTCAAACACAGGAGAAACTGACATCTAATCATGCAATTTAATAAAGGGATTACAGTACTGTCTTGTGTTTAAAATTGGGATAAACAGTCCCTAAGACTGATTATCTAGATAGATGACTTATTTGTTGAGTGATAGTGAGAAAGTACTGAATTTACAAGAAATTAGTTCAACTCTTCAGAATGTGTGTGAATTTGACTAATAGCAAAGCTTTAATATATAACAAATTTGAAAATAATTTGTATTTTTCCTAGCAATACAAACCTGGAGGTCTTTAATATGGAGTATTCATTTCGGTGAAGCTGAAACTAGCCGATAAGCTTTTGGTCAGGTGTAACTACTCACCATTAGTTAGTGGGGGAAGAGCGGGGCAGGCTAGCACCACCTGCTCACACCAGTACTAGTGTCTAACCGTCAATTTTGCAATTGCTGCAGGACTTTCCTGGGGTAAGTGCTTGCAGGTACAGTATGTGTAAAGAGCTCTAGGTTTGTATTACTAGAAAAAATGACAAATTTGTAAGTAATTTGTATTTTTCCTGGCATACAAAGCTGGAGCTCTTTATAGGGGTACACTTTAGGCATAGCTGAAAGATGAGCCATGATAATTTTAGTGAGGGATAACCACCCCAACCGCTAGTTAGTGGGTGGGGGGTGGGGATGGGGGTGGGGGTAGTCAGCTACCCTGCTCACTCACATATCTGGGCTAAGCAAACACTGCTTTCTGGCATTTGTTCCTGCACAAATATAAACCCTTTGCTATTTATAGGGGTGACTCACTTAGGAGGGAGGAAGTCCTTACCAACTGGCCTCGGCTTGGTATTTGACCCGGGGTTCTCTCCCCTTTGATATGTGATCGAAGTGGTAGGAACCCTGCCCTTGCTAAAATATTGTGCTATGCACTTAGCGGCCTGCAGAAGCAGAAGTTGTCAGACTTTACACAATGCCCTTCCTCGAAGAGGTATTGGGGACGCAACAAGTATTATTTCTATACTTAGGATACACAAGGGAAGTGAATCTTGCATGCAGAGAGGTGAGGTCAGCTGTGCTGGGTACTGTGGTGCTAAATTCCCAAGGGGGAGAAAGTGAAAGGAAGAAAGGAACCAGTCATTCTTACTCATTCCCCCCAGACTAACACGGGCAACCTCAGCCCTCAACCCTCTGCTACTTGTCCCACAAGGAGCTTGTGGTGCTTAGACCACTTGTTGTGCAGCCACCACAGGATCAATGGAAAACCTATCCATGTCCCTGTGGGATATGTCATCCATATTCCTGTGGGTTACATCTTGCAGGTAGTGGGCGGTGAAGGTCGTCTGACGCTTTCACACGCCCGCTTGCAGTACTTGCATCACAGAATAGTTTTCTTGAATCCAAGGGACGTTGCAATGCCCCTGACGTCATGACCTTTGGGTCGTTTGGAAGGAGGAGGGTCTGGATTGAGTGCAAACTCAATGACCTTCCAGATCCGGGAGGAAATGGTATTCCTTGTGACCCTCCTCTTAACCTTCCTCATGGTGACAAACAGTGCTCAAACGGGGCGAGCTGCTGCCGTTCTTTTCAGGTAATACCTCATACTCTTCACTGCACAAAATACCAGTTGGTCTGGATCTTCGGTTACTGAACAAAGACTCTATCCGGAATGGACCGGGCCTAGAGTCCAGTACACCCGGATTTCGAGTCTTAGCAATGAACTCAGGGACGAAGCTGAGTATTACTTCTCCTCATCTACTTGAGTGGGAGACGTCGGAGGAGTTCACTAACCCTCTTGGCCGAAGCCAAAGCAAGTAGGAATATCGTCTTCCAAGTAAGGTGGCGATCTGTTGCCTAACGTAATGGTTCGTAGGGAGAACCCTTTAGAAACTGGAGGACCCGAACCACGTTCCAAGGAGGACGTCTAAGTTCTGACTGGGACAAGTAACCTCATAACTCTGTATGAGTAAGGAAAGTTCCAACGAAGAGGAAATATCTACTTTCAGTTTAGAGGCGAGACTTAAGGCTGAGCGGTAGCCTTTGACTGCCGAAACCGAGAGAAGCATTTCTTCCTGAAGGTGCACAAGGAACTCGGCATGAAACAGAGGCATCGAGGGGAGTGATGCCCTTTTCACGACACCAACCACAGAAGACAGACCACTTCACCTGATAAACTGACAATGTGGAGCGTCTAAGGTGTTCAGCCATTGCGAAAAGTCTCTCTATGTGAGGAGGTGCTGGACAGTCTTCAGGCGTGAAGACGAAACGAAGCTATGGCCTTGTGGTAGATGTTGGCGTGTAGTTGTTTGTGGTCATGACATGAAGGGAGCCTCCTCGGAATCTCAGTGAGGAGTTGCAGAAGGTCCGAAAACCATTCTCCTGATGCCATAGCAGAGATATTAGAGTCATTAGCAAGTTCTTGCTTAATCTGACCTGGTTGAAGACTTTTCTCATCAGACAAAATGGGGGAAATGCGTACGCAGCCAGGTTCTCCCACAGTTGTTGGAATGCATCATCCCAGAGAGCCTGGGTATCCGGGACTTGGGAACAGTACCACAGGAGCCTGAAGTTCAGAGCCGTTGCGAACAGGTCCACGGTCGGGGAACCCGACAAAGTCAGGACTTTGTTGGCTACTAGAGGATTCAAAGACCATTCAGAGACCACTATCCGAGTCGCTCTGCTCAGATTGTCTGCTAGGACATCCTGCTTGCCTGGAATAAAGCGTGCAGATAGGGTCGCCGAGCTATCTTCTGCCCATCTGAGTATTTCGACTGCTATATGGCACAGTGGCTGCGAAAAGGTGCCACCTTGCTTATTTAGATAAGCTACTACCGTGGTATTGTCGCTCATCAATACCACAGGGTGCCCGGCGAAGAACTGGTGGAACTGTTGGAGGGCGAGGAAGGGTGCCCTCATCTCTAAGAGATTCATGTGCTGATACCTTTCTGATTCAGACCATTGGACAGAGATGGTGTGGTGCAGCAAGTGAACCCAACAATCTTCTTTTGATGCATCTGAAAAGAGTATTAATTCCATCAATTCCGGGGTGGGGGTGGGGGGAAACGAGAAGATCGACCCCTTTGTGGAAGTTTCGGTCTGATAGCTACCCTCTGAGGTCCATCTGTTCCTACTGTCCTATGTGGACTAGGCATTCCCGGGAATCGATGGACTGATTCCACTGGGATTTTAGATGCCACTGGAGGGATCTCATCCTGGGGCGTCCGTTGGGAACTAGACGGGCCAGGGAAGATGGGAGACCGAGTAGACGCAACAAGCTCTGCGTTGAGAGCTCTTCTCGCCTGAGGAAGGGCTGTGCTACCTCCTTTAGCCTCTAAATTCTTTCATCTGATGGAAATGCTTTGTGCCTTTTGGTGTCTAATAGCATGCCCACGTATACCTGTTTCTGAGAGGGGAGCAGATGAGACTTCTCAAGGTTTACCATGATCCCCAGATTTTGGCAAGACCTTAGAAGCTCATCTCGGTGGCGAAGAAAGGTCGCTGCAGAGTCTGTCAGAATCGGCCAGTCATCCAGATACCTCAGGAGACAGATGCCGATTCTGTGAGCCCAAGATGACACAAGGGCGAACACTCGTGAACACCCGAGGTGCTGTGGAAAGACCAAAACACAGCACCTTGAACTGGTAATGCTTCTGGTTTAGCATGACTCTTAGATACTTCCTGGAAGACTAACGGATTAGGATCTGGAAGTATGCATCTTTGAAATCAAGTGTGCACATGAAGTCCTGCGGTCTTATTGCTTGTCTGACCATGTCAGCTGCCTCAATCCTGAACGGGGTTTGCTCGACAAACCTGTTCAGGGTTGAGAGATTGAGGACTGGTCTACAGCCTGGGGACCTGTCAAGGACCTCTTGGAGAGCACCCTTCTCCAACATGGTCTGGACTTCTTGCCAAAGGGGTAACTCCTTTGTGGACCCTTCGTATAGGAGTTCGTTGGGACTGGAACTTGAATCAGTGGAGGGAGAGAGAGATAGAGGGAATGAGACATGATACCCTTAATAAATCACGTCGATTGTCCAGGGCTTGGCCCCGTGGTGCAGCCACCTTTGCCAACGGCTTTTCAGGCATCCCCCCAAAGGTGGACATATGGGAGGATTCCCCGTCCTAGTGGGACCAGCCTCAGCCAGATCCCCTCTTTCCCTTCCCTTCACAGAAGGACTTCTTGCATTAAAAAGACTGTTTAGACACCTAGCCCTCTTTGTTGCCAGTCTGGAAGCTGGTCTCCTTTGTGGCTGAAGAGGATAAGGCCTCGATGTTAAGGCCTTTTGGATGAGAGTTATGGCTTGACTTCCTCCACTTCTCAGCCACCCGCTCGACATCCTCTGGGTTGAACAAGGAGATCCCCTTGAAGGGGGAATTCCTGAGCCTCGATACCTCGGCCTGAGGGAATTGCCTATGAAACCTTTTTTTCAGGGGTTTTATTGTCCTCTTCTGAGTTTATGGATTCTGTCTCTGGTCAGCATCAGATAATGTTGATAACCCGCAAATATCAACTGTTATGCTAGGTTATCAATCGGTTGAAGACACACTGCTTGTACCAGGAGAGTTGCTGGATTAGCCTGTCTACAGTGCTGCGAGAAATTAATATGGCTCGCCAGCAGATTCCTGAATCTCGGCGCATGTCCCGAGACAGAATTTTAAAACTCAGAAGAACTATAAATTTCCCACTGAATTAATTAACGTAAAGAAGTTTTTTCATTTCAAGTTTTTGTATAGTAATCACTTTTTTATTAGTCACTTTTGATTCCCACAATGGGGTAGTTAAAAGGGTAAGGAAATCTGTATCGAGTCACGGTTTGTGTAATTGTTTTATTAATTATTGTAAATTTTCCATAACTGTGACAAAGTTATATTAGATTTAGTAAATTTTTTATGTACCTGTACTGTAATACAGTACTGTAGTCCAAAATCAATAAGTTTTGTATTCTTCAAAATTGATTTTGGACTAAAATGAATGTCAGTTTTCTTTTTCCTTGGATAGTTTTATGACTGAGTATGACTGTAATAATAACTTTGGTTTAAAGATCTTGGTGGAGGGCATTGTTACTAGTCATAAGACGATTTGGAGATGGACTAAAGTGCTAGTGGGGTGCTATGTTAAAAAAGATAGACTGTAGCTAGGAAGAATTCAAATTATTCTGTAGTTTATTTTTAATTTCTTTTATTGCTTTAATAATTTATGTTTTATTTTCATTTTCTATTTGTTGTGCTCTTTGTCCATATCCATCATAATGTAATTACCCCTTTTTTTTGTTTTTACAGAGTAACAGCGCCCTACACTCAGCAGGGCTCATATGTTAAAATTTCTAATAAGATTGAGTGAAGCCAGTTCAGATGTAAACATAGTGTTAAGACTTAGTCAAGTACTGTAGAGGCAAACATAGATAAAAGCTTGTTATGCTTGGGAATTGGGTCACTAGCCATGTTTCTTGGTGTTGGTCGTAAAGTGTTAATTTTTGTGCCCGAGGTCTACAGCAAAAACAAAGACAGAAGAGTTTGTTGACCCAGGTTACTGCAAAGACAGTAATTTGGACCCTTCAGTGAAAAGTCGAGTAGAGGTGTGTTGTAGATGATATTGTTACTTATCTTTTATTAGTGAAAAATTTATACTACTGAAAATGTCTTCCGAGGAAAATCTTTGTCGGTAGCAATTGGAAGATGAATGGGAACAAAGCCTCTATTGACGGAATCACTGAATTTTTTAAGAAGAGACTTTTGAACCCAAACACTGAGATATAGTCTTCGATTACTACAGTGTCAACATGTGTAGAAGTCGATAAAGGACACAGAATCTCTCGCATTGCTGTTTATGCCCACATAGGTTGTGATAGACTAAAAAGTTTCAGTCAGAGTCAACCTGTATGTGATGTGAATGTCCAAACCCGCTGTCTGCGTATGTAAATCATAGTCCACAATGTTGCGGGGTTCTCCTGTAAGCTTGAAGTTTCCTTATGTCATAAGCTTGGAGTTTTGTCTTGAATATGTTGACCTTGACCGAAAAGGCTCTGTCTTGATGTTAAATACTAGAAATCTGCATCACAAACCAAATACGACATTACATTATTTTAAAAAAGGACTTATATTTTATATCTTATTTTTGTCAGTATGATTTTGCAATTAAGAGGGGGGGCCTCAAAAATTATCATAGTTGGTCTCACCACTTACCAATTTTCATGGGTATAAAATAACCCTGATATACTGTGTAGTGCAGAGGATTTTAAGCCTTTTTTTAAATATATTACAGAATTTTTAGTCTTTCTGATGTAAAGGTGAGAATTTAGACAGGTCAGATGTGTAACAATGTTTTACAATCTCTTTGATCGTAACTAAAGTAACCTATCAGATTACATTTGAATTTAGCCCAAATATTTACATTGTTATGTTGATCTTTAATTATATTTATATATGTAGAGTAAATATTTAGTGGAATGATTCCTAAGAGGCTCTGCATAGAGATATCTATGTCTCTCCGTCTGTTTTGTGAAGGCCTGTAATTTTTTACCATTATATTTTTTTTTCTCATTGATTAAAATATTTTTTTTTTTTTAATAATCTGTTCTCAACGCACTTCCTCCCAGAGGGTGTTTTACGTTCCAGCCTAGAAATATAGTGTAGGTTGAATTGAATATAGGATTTAGGCATTAAGCCAAGCACTGGGGCATCAAAGGCCATTCAGCGCTATATAATGAAAATCATTCAATCATATCTGTACACTCACACCATTTAGTATCATTTTAACCTTTAATACAAATCGTAACACTTTCATACAATAAAATCTAGATGTGAAATAAATAGGGATTAAAAGGGTAAAATAAATAAATAAATTAATAAAATCAATTATAGCTCATAATATAACCCAATACTTTGTACAAATTTTCTCAAGTTCAGGGTATTACAGTTTTCCCCCAGTATATCTCTTAAAGGTTTGTCCTGGAGTAAATGTGTCCTCTGAAGATTAAAAACAGGACAATCGACTAAAATGTGTTTAACATCCATTGTCACTTGACAGGTATTACAAAGAGGGGCCTGTCTCCCTTCCCCACTCTTCATTAAATAATTGTGCGTTGCATGTGTATGGCCAATACGCAGCCTAGTTAAAATAATGGTATCCCTTCTACTTGTAGAATTACAAGATGACCATTTATCCACCAATGGGTGGATTTGTTTCAATTTTGTATTGGTGGTCAGTTCAGACCATCGAGCTTGCCACTTATTTTTACAGTAAAGATGAATCTCACTTTTAAGATCTTTGTAAGGAATACTCAAGGGGGATGGATTACTTAGCCCTGAAGCTTCCTTTGCTGCCTTATCTACTTGTTCATTCCCATCCACCCCAACATGGGCAGGGACCCAACAGAAGTGAACACTGATACTCTTCCTAGACTGCAGAAGTACTAACCAGTCCTGCACCTCTTGTACTAGATGATGGCCTGGCATAATTTGTTTTAATGAGAGTAAAACACTATTGGAATCCGTAAAAATTGTATAAAAACTATTTTGGTTGCCATTTTTAAAAATATGTTGGACTGCGAGAATTATTGCGTACAGCTCAGCAGTAAAAATTGAACAAGAGGATGGGAGTTTCCTTCTAATAACAATATCCCCCACCACAGCTGCACTTCCAACTCCTGCAGCCGATTTGGAGCCATCTGTAAAAACATGTTTCCCATGATGTTGAGCAGCATGATTTAAAAACTCACTTTTCATTACCCTACTAGGTAAGGTATTTTTCCCTCCTGCCGTAAAACATACTTTAACAGGTGGATTACACCAAGGAGGAGACTTGGGATATCCTACCTCTGCTATCTGTGCTGTTAACAAGCCTACTTCTCTAGCATCGTTTTTCAGCTGTACTTCCAAAGGCTTAGGCACTCTAGATCTGTTAGGAGCCCGATCAAAAGGCGCCCTAACATATTTACAATTAGGATTGTTTCTCACAGCAAGGGACCTAGCTAAAAACCTCAAACTCAACTCCTCTCTGCGAATGGAAAGGGGAGGTATGCCAGAATCAACATAGAGACTGTCAATGGGAGATGTTCTGTAAGCACCTGTGCAGATGCGAAGCCCAGCATTGTGGACAATATCAAGTTTTCCAAGTAAAGTCTTTGTAGCTGACCCATATATTTGGCATGCATAGTCTAACTTGCTCAGACACAAAGATGTATAAATTCTAAGCAAAGTTGTTCTATCAGCACCCCAATCAAAATGCGATATCACTTTCAGAATGTTCAGTGACTTCTTAACCCTGATAGATAAGTCATTTATATGGGGACCAAATGTCATTTTCTTGTCAAAAATGACTCCAAGAAACTTGACACTATCCTCATATGGCAAAATACAATCATTTAAGAAAAGGGTGGGGATCTCTTCCCTTTTACGAGTACGAGTAAAGCGAATGGCTTTGGTCTTCTGAGGAGAAAACATGAATCCACGAGAATTTGCCCATGCGGAAGCAGCATTTATTGCAATTTGAAGATTTTGGCATGCTTGAAGTGCAGATGATCCACTACAATAAATTGCAAAGTCATCGACAAATAGTGATCCTTGTATGCCAGGAGGTATGTGACTAATGAGACTATTAATAGCAACAGCAAACAAGGTCACACTCAATACGCTGCCTTGGGGGACACCTTCTTCTTGCATGTAGGATGAAGATAGTTCTGACCCTACTCTCACTTTAATTGAGCGGTTTGATAAAAATTCTTCAATAAAAGAGAACATATGTCCTCCTATACCCCACGAGGCCAATTGCTTTAAAATACCACCCCTCCAGGTGGTGTCATATGCCTTTTCGAGGTCAAAAAAGACACCCACCACCTGGTTTTGGTTAGAAAAAGCATTTGAAATTTCCCTTGATAACATCAGCAAAGGGTCTAGAGTACTTCGGTTCTTCCTAAAACCAAACTGTCTGTTAGATAAAAGATTTTTTGATTCAAGATACCACACAAGTCTGTTGTTGATCATTCTCTCAAATAGTTTGCATATGCAACTGGTCAAGGATATGGGCCTATAACTAGATGGCAGTTCTGGGTCTTTACCAGACTTGTGGCCTGGAATTACAATTGAAGTATGCCAGGAATCAGGAGATGTATGGGAAGCCCATAGACCATTAAAGGTTTCTAATAAAAATTCCTTGGTATCCACTGGAAGATGTGATATCATTTCATACCGGATGCCATCCTCACCTGGGGCAGTTAAAGAAGAGCTGGAGATAGCATTTTGCATCTCCTCCATACTAAAAGCCAGGTTAAAAGCTTCAGTATTTGAAGAAGCAGGAGGAACAACAGATGTTGATGCTCTAATTTGTTGAAATGCTGGGGAATAGTTGTCAGCACTTGATACATGAGCAAAGTGCTTAGCAAGAACCTCTGCTACATCTTTGGGGTCAGATATATATCTATTATTTTCCCTTAATATTGGTAGAGGCCTAGGGACGAATTTACCTTGAAGTTTTCTAATCTTGTCCCATATTTCCTTTGAAGGAGTTTTGGTATTAATATTAGATATATATTTCTTCCAAGATGCTCTCTTTGCTTTTTTAAAAATTCTTTTTTGTTTGGCACAGGCTCTGAGATATGCTATTCTATCTGCTAAATAGTTTGTCCTCAAGTATCTTCTGAAGCAAGTTCGGGTCACTTTTCTTGCGTTGGCACATTCTTTACTCCACCAAGGAACTACAGAGCGATGAGGTAAACCGCATGTTTTAGGTATAAACTTGCTAGCATTATCATCAATAATATCTTCAAGATGTTGATAGGCATGCACTGGAGATGTAAATTCATCATATTCTTTATCAGTGTGTGAACAGTTTTCATAAGCTGCCCAGTCTGCCTCATCTATCTTCCATTTTGGTGGACACTGAGAAGGAAGATTATGGACATAATTTAACATTATTGGCCAATGGTCACTGCCATGTAGGTGTTCATTTACTGACCAAAGGTAGTCCAATCGAATGGATGAGGAACAGATTGACAAATCAATGGCTGATGTAGAGTTGTGGACTACATCATACCTAGTTGGAGAACCATCATTCATTAGTATGACATCATTGTTGTCGATTAATTCTTCAACAAGATTACCCCATCTATCGCACACATTTCCACCCCATAAAGTATGCTTTGCATTAAAATCACCCATTAAAATAAAAGGGGCAGGAAGCTGATTGATCAAGTCTTGGAGGTCAGAAAGTCTAAGCCTTCTTGGATTACCAGCATGATCTAAGAGGAAAAGTTCTAAGGATGGTTCAATATATAGCGAGCATAAAGTAATTTTTTTCCCGATATGAGTTCTAACTGCACATGCCTGTAGTGGTGTATTGAGTGGGATTGTTTCAAATTTTACAGATTTGTGAATAATAAAACCTGTACCACCTTGAGCTCTTGCAGCTTGCAAAGGAGGGGATCTACAAAAATGATAATTGAGTCCAGGATTAAATGGTTTGTCACTGATCTTGGTTTCCTGTAGACAAATTACCTTCGTGTCTGAGTCCCTGGTTAAAGTTTTTATTTGCTCAATGCTAGTACTTAGACCTCTGCAATTCCACTGGATGATAGACATTATCTTTTGTTATTATTTTTCTTTGTCTCATTTGTCTTTTGGGACTTTTCAGATGAAGCCATGTAAGGCCTGGAGATGGAAGGCTTTACTAGGCCACCACTCTTCTTTTCTTTCTTTCTAGGATCTTTATAAGAGTCAACCTTAGGATCATGAGCAGTAGGGCACTTACCTGACTTAGATGAAGGTGAGGATGATGGGGACCTTTTCCTCTTTGGAAGATCTTGTTTTCCAATCTCCATCAAATCAGGTAGAGATTCTGCCTGAGACAATACATTTAAGGTGGTGGAAGCCACATTGGCTTCCTTGGAGGATTGCGCTAGAACTTCAACAGTTCGAACACTTAACCCAGAAGGCTGGGCTACTACCTCTAGGGGAGATGCTCCTATCAGTGACAATACTTTTGGTGTATTGGAAACCATATTGACCTCTTTGGAGGTTTGTGCTCTGGCTTTTATAGGCGGAGCACTTGACCCAGATGGCTGGGCTACTACCACTAAGGGAGATGCACCTGACGGGCCAGGTGCTGCCACTGGTCCCCCTGTGGTAGTAAGGGGTAGTGGATTATAATCTTTTGTTGGCATCTTAACCGCGTGAGCAAAATTAAGTTGCCGATTGAGTAAATGCTTTGCATAACCTACACTTATATGTTCAGCATTTGCTTTCAAGATTGCAGCTTCTTCTTTCTTGTATTCTCTACATCTTTTATCATTTGATTTATGATGATCTTTACAGTTTGCACAGGTTGTATCTCTGTTGCATTGGCCATGTTCTAACAAAGAACAGTTAATACAGATCTTCGTATTATTGCAGTACCGGGAAGGGTGACCGTACTTGAAACAATTAAAGCATTGTAAAGGCCTAGGTTTATACTCTCGAACACGTACTCTTTCATTCTCAATAATTATATGATCTGGTATAACAGGGGTTTCAAATGTTAAAACTACCATGCTTGTTTGAGGGATCTTACTTACTTTCCAAACATTAGCAGGGCACATGTCCAGAATTTCCGGTTCTGAGAATTCATATAGATCTCTATCAAAAACTACTCCTTTACCATAGCTGAAGCTCATATGTGGTTTAATATCCTTAATAGGATCAATTTCTGCAATCTTCATGCCACAAAGCATGTGAGCTTGAGTATCTGATTTTGCATTAATCAAAACAGATTGCTTACCGTATCTACTAATATCCTTACTTTTAATTAAACCAACTTTTTTTTGTATAAATTTACTAATCTTATAATAGTTATAATTATCCATCTTCCCAGATGCAATTATCCATGTTGGGGGCTTGGGGATTCTTACTTCTGGAAGTCTATGCTCTATTTCTTTTTCCATCCATTCTTCTGGTTTATATACCTCTAGGTGTCTTGGTGCTTTATCACATAGAGCCCCAGAAATCAAACAATTGTCAATTTTTATGCTCTCTAAATTTTTATTTGCTTCTAAAGCAATCTCAAAACTTGAAAATGATACCCAAGCTTCCCAAAAGCCTTTACTACCATTAAGCTCCATTAAAATTTCTTTGATTGCCCCAAATCTACAGAAGGCTTCATGAATTATGTCATAGCTACAACCAATTGGTATGTTTTTTAAGTGGAGAATTTTCAAATTTTTTGTTGGATCTGGTAATGAGCCAGAACCAGAGAGTAAAGTATCACTGTTAATACAAGCATCATTTTCCACCAGTGCCGATAAATTGTCTTTAACAACACTGGTCAGAGAAGTATTGTTGGAGGAATCCTTTTTATTGCAGAGGTTGTCAACAGAGCTTTCCCTATTTAAACAAGCAGAAGTCGTCAACGGTGTCTGGGGTTCGCCATTTGATCCAGGGGTACGGGGAATATTAAGTTTACTCATTATTTTTTCAGGGGGAGGGAAGGGGTCATAATAACAATGAAAAAAAACAATGGAAAAAAAATAAAGTTCAAGGGAGAGAAAAAATTAAGACTGTCTGAAATTCCAAAGAAGACACCGTTAGCCTTTCCTGGAATTAATTTCTCCACCAATGACACCTGTGAAAGCTGCTTACCAAATGTCCACTCCCTACCCTACCACAAAGGGATGGTACCACTATGATTAGAGTGGCTCAAGTGTATGCCAAACCCGCTTGATGGGACTGAGAGCATTTCAAGAATACAATCATCCCCACTCTAATCATAGTGGCAGGCAAACCGGACAGAATGCCGAGAGTCCTATCTCTATGAAATCGCCAACCCCTGTAATCCGAAGGCCAAATTTCCTACGAGATAGTTCCGCGTGCCAGTATGGGAATACTGACACTCCTAGGTGTCCAAACATTTTCGGGCAGTTGGCAAGACCACCACAGCTCCCACAATTGATTTTGAAATAAAAACCGATCATGGATACAATGTCCCCTCTAAAAAACCTGGACAGTGAAATGGGTAAGAGAGTTTTGACAGCAAGGTTGGAGACAGCTGATAATTATGAAGGAGGAATAAGCAATAAGAGGTAATAGAAAAAGAATGAGAGAAATTTAGAGTCAAACTGAGGAAAAGAAATTCCCCAGTTCGAGAGCCCTCTTGCCCGTCACTAGCCTTCAGCACGGGAATGATATGCCGTGCTGAAGCCCAATGACTTCATCAAGGCATTCTCTCGTTAAGAGGGTAGAAATATAGTGTAGTAATATTATTCAGTTACCTTATAATAAAAAAATATCCTACCTTGAGAGCATGCTACTGCTGTTTATTTAGAACTTGGTACGGCATACTAATAATAAATGAGACGGTAAACCTCTAGAATAATATTAAGCAACTGCAGTTCTACCTGGGTCCCCTTGCCCAGTATAAAATCAAGGGGGTGGTGCCCAGTGTCCAGTTCATCCTTGATTGTTTACTTTTTGCCCAGATCTCTGAGCATTCCACAGTATTTTATTGTGTAGTGAAATAGTGGAGTGTGGTTGGCATAGGGACACTAGACAGTCTGCGTGCTACTTCTGGCCACAGTTCCCAAACCACTACAGAGCAGTGTCTTCCAAGGTCCTGCTGGGATCAGAGAGAGAGACACTTGGGATGAAAGCAGGCAACAAAGAGATCCTAGGAGTGCCGCCTAAGAACCGAGAACGAGGAATGACCCCCATCACAGGTTGCCGCATCACGTAAATAATGCTTGCAGCCATGGGGGATCACGAATTCCCAATGTGCTGGGAGGGGGATCTTAGGGTGGCACGGAGCACTGGGCTTGGAAACCTGTGAAAACTTCGAACCCCTTACCTGCAGGTAGAATCAGCACTTCCCTTTCCTCGGCTGCAGTGCCCCGGGTAATTGACGAGATGTCATTGTCCTATGGAGGAGAGAGTCGTGGCTCGCCTACCTCCATCCTTCAGCTACAGCCTCGATGTCCTCCATCGAAGAGTTGTGAAGCTTCAATACTTCTCTCTGAGGTACCTGTTTCCTGAACTTTGAGAGGACGGAGTCCTGTCTTCTCAAAATCCAGTTGACACATTGGTTGAGGAATTCCACTGTCCTGGCACCTGAAAGGAGTAATGCTGACATAGCCTCCATCTTCTGTTCGGAGGAAGTGGGCCTTTGTTCTTGAAGAGGTAACCTACTGTCCCCAACCTAAAGTCCAACCATGAAGCAGCCTGCAAAGAGAAATTTGCAACCTGCTCCATGTTTACAGTGTTAGCAGCTGAGAAGGTCACTGGTAGAGCTGCCAGCTTGTCCAATGGCATGTTCTGGGTTACACCTGGTCTTCTGGTGCTATGGGAGAAGGTACTAGTGTCTGTATAGACTCTGAAGGTGTTGGCTGGTCCGGTTCTCTCGGCGACACCCAGTGGTCGTCAGTAAATGAGGTCTTCCATGGAGATCTCGAGCCTCTACTCGTTCACATGACTAAGGGGTCTCCCACATCTGGGGTCGATAGACGTCATCTCCTCTTCCTCCCTGGGTTGAGCGGGACGATCTCTAGACTGTGTTACAGTTTGATGTCTCTCAGGAGAGCTATGGTGAGATATCAGTCATTGGGGCCTCTCTTTTGTCAAAGAGCTGTTATGCAATGGTTCCTGAGGGCTTGGCTATCTGGAAGATCTCAAGACTCCAAGAGGAATCAAGTTAGTGCCTGGAGGAAGAGCTGTTGGAGGCTCATAAGGTGCCTTTGCAAAATCTTGTTGTACTTTCTATACCAGGTTGACAAACCAGTTGTCCTTTGCAAAGGGTTGAGCTTCTTAGGAGGAGTCTCAAAAGAAGGTAGGTATAGGACGGCTGGCTGGAATGCTGCGCTTAATTGGTGCATTCTTCTCCTAAGCTTTGTTTGCTCTATTTGCCGGCTGATCTTTGCCCAGTTGTGTTGTCAAATGGCTAAGAGATCGTTGATGAGGGGAACATTAACGAGGCAAATGTTGCTGGCAGGGAAAATGTTTTTGATTAGACAAATGTTGGCAGGGCGAATGCAGATAAGGCATGCACTGCCATGGAGAATGTTGCCGAGACGATCTTATATGAAGCGATTGTTGTCTTGGAGATTGCTGGCAAGGCAAACCCTGTCAAGGAGATCGCTGGTGTGGTAAACGCTGGCGAGGTGAGCGCTGATGAAGCAAACGCTGGCGAGGTGGCGCTGTTGAGTTGAACGTTGGTGAGATGAATACTGACGAAGTGAATGCTGGCGAGGTGAATGCTAGTGAGGTGAATGCTGGCGAGGTGAACAACGATAGTGAGGTAACTGTAACTACCTGCTACCTGTGTGAAAGAACTCAGTAAGGCTTTGTGTGACCTCACTGACTGCATTCAGCGTACCTGGAAAGTTATCGAAGCCGAAAGTTTGCACGGGGGCGAGAATGGTTTAGCGGACTCTCTACTCTAGACTAGGGAGGAGATGGCAGAAGAGTTAGAATTCTCGCTAAGCAGAGGAGTTTCCCAACCACCCTTGCTATAAGTAGGTGGATGGGAGCACTCTCCAGCAAGGCAAGAATCTGTGTCAGTTCGCTTGTAGTGACATGAACTAGACATTGGCGGATGAGGTTCATACTGCCTTGAACGCATAGAAAGTTTTACTCTGTCAATAAAAACCTTAGGTACTACTTGCTGAGAAGTAGGCCAAACAGGAGGGAAATCTTTCTGTTGTAACAATGGCGAGGGGCGGGAACTGTAAACAGCCGCCGAACCCCTTCATCGTTTTGTTCTGACAAGCTAAGGTCTAAAGAGCTAGAAGGCAGCCGCATAGAAGAATTTCGTATTATCTTGAGAAAACTTCTGGGCGGCGACCAATAAGAAGGGCATTGAACTTGTGGGTATTATGGGCGAACATCGGCTGACGGAGGAAGCAAACTTTGCATACCCTCAGCCTGCTGAGAAAACTCAAGCTGTGAGCGAGCATTGAAGGCAACAAGTAAAACCTGGAAGCAGCTAGTTTCTGGGTTAACCCCAAAGGGATCCTCCAGCGGGAATCCCTGTGGGGTACTCGTCAACAACTTCTCTTGTCTCACTACTGAAGCAGCTCAAACCAGAGAAGAAGGTTTTGGGACTACTGCTGACTAACAAGGACATGGGAGGTAATCTCTAAGACGTAAACTAAAGACTTTCACTTGGGGGGGTAGGCGGGCGTGCGTTCCCGCTGTGTCCCCACCTGCAGATCCTCAACAAGCTGTTCCTTAAAGGGGAACCCGAAATCCCCAAGGAAAGACACCACTGCCGTAAACCGTCACAAGAAAGAGACTCCCTTAGGTTCGAGGGCGGTGCTGCTTCGCAAGGGGAAGCAACAGAGCCTTCTCCATAAGATTATCCGGTGGTTAAAGGGCCACCACTCTTACTTGAACGGTTCCCAGAGGAAACCGGTCATGCAAAGTCAAAATGGCAAGATCGAGCCGACAAAGAAGGAAGTCTGGGCTTCTTCCTTTTCAAGCATGAACCCAAAGGGAGAGAGACTCTCTTAGACTTCTCCTTTCGCTGCCTAGCGATTCTCTGCCACTGGGAGGATGGCCACTTCATACATAAACTAGAAGGGCACTCAGTAGAGCACAGAACTCTGCTGTGGCAACATATTTACTGACCTTTTGCTTGACCTTGACCTTTGACCTCAACATGTATTAATTGGCTTGGATTTTGATATACTCATATATGAACCAAGTTTGAGGTCTCTGTGACAAGGATGTCCAAAGTTATGGCTGATTACGTGATATGGACGTTTGACCTTTGACCTTCCAAAATCATTTCCACTTTTTCACACAACAGTTTAAAATCCCTGCAAGTTTCATTACTTTACGATTAAAATTGAGGCCATATGGTTGATGGCTGGAATTTGACCTACTGCTTGACCTTGGACTCAACCTTGACCTTCAAGCTTAATATGTATTACTTGGTGTGGATTTTCATTCGCTCAAATATGAGCTAACTTTGAAATCTCTGTAACAACGATGTCCAACTAAACCATGACAACTAAAATGACAAATTTGAAGATAATTTGTATTTTTCCTAACCATACAAACCTTAGCTATTTACATTGGGTTTACATTTTAGCGTAGCTGAAACGGCGAGCCATTAGAATTTAACGAGGGTGTATTACCCCCGCGCTAGTTAGAAGGGGGGTAGGGGAGTGGTAGCTAGCTACCCCTCCCCCCTCACACACCGGTGAATTGCTTCACTTTCACTTAGAGGTAGGACTTGTCTTGGGGGACAGGGCTGGCGGGCAAATATATGTAAATAGCTAAGGTTTGTATGGTTAGGAAAAATACAAATTATCTTTGAATTTGTCATTTGTTCCGTAACCGAAACACAAACCACGCTATTTACATTGGGTGAATTACCCCTTAGGAAGGATGGAAAGTCCCCAGCCATACTGGCTTTGGCTTTACCAGGGGACTTAGAATCCTAGTGAGTCACACTCGAGAAAAGGAGTCCCTGCACCTCACAAGTTCCTTGCTCCGCAAAACACCGTGTGGCCTACATAAGCTTGTGTGTGAAGGAAGAAGTGTGACCCGTCCTAGGCAGTTGACCTGGAGCTCCAGAAGGAACTCTGGGTTAGGACGTTCCCAATACCACCTCGTCAGGGTATGAGGGACGCGACAGTATTGACTCAATACTCGGAACACAAGGAAGCATGGTTTACCTGCAGAGGTTTGAGGTCAGCTATGCAGAGACCAGGATGCTGCTTCCCAGTAGAGGGGATGATAAAGAAAGAAGTAAGGGCCAGACATACAGTACTTCTTTCGTTCATGCAGACTAAAACCTGATAACAATGCCCTCAACCTTCTGCTACCTGTCCAAAAAGGAGCCTGAGGTTAGATCAGCTGGTGTGTAGCCACCACAGAGCGATAGAAACGTATTGATACTCCTGTGGGTCACGTCCTGCAGGAAGCGGGCTGCGAAGGTCATTAGATGCTTCCAGACTCCAGCTTGTAGCACCTGCGTCACAGAGTAGTATTACTCGAAGGCGAGGGACGTTGCGAAGTATCCGACATCGTGCTGTAGGGCGACGTTACGGGGGAGGGTCTGGAGTCAGGTCGAGATAAATGTCCTCGAGTCCGAGCTGAAGAGGTATACTGGTGACTCTCCCCCGTGTCCCTCATGTGCTCCCAACCCGGCTGCACGTGAGGACAAACTGCAGCTGTTCCCAAAGATAACCCCTCGATTCCTTTACTGGCAAGAAGGAGAAGGTTTTGGGTCATTTGATACAGAATGGTGACTCGAAATCTTGAAGGAATTGGACCGAAGGGCCGGAACCCCAAGACTCTGAGTCTAGCCAACAACTCAGGAGCGAAACGGAATGTTGCCTTCCCCCATTCCTTAGAAAGGGCGGAGTCGTACGAGACCAAGAAGATTGCTTGCACACTGGCCGCGGCCAGAGTGTTCAGGAGCCCTAAGACGGAATACGATCAGAGGCCTGACGTAAAGGGTCTTGAGAAGATCTCTTAAGGGACTAAAAAGTCCAAACCATGCTCCATGTTGGAGGTCTTCCTCCGACTAGGGCAGGGACGTTCGCAGCTTCGCATGAGCGAGGAAAGGTCCAGCGGGAAGGAAAAAGTTATTCCTTTAAGCCTGAAGGTCAGGGAAAGGCTGAGCGACAGGCTTCATTGCCGAGAGCGGAAAGGAGTTTCCTCCCGCCGAAAAGCAATAAGTTCGTTATTGCTGGAAAAGAGGCCTCAAGGGAAGAGGTATATCTCCCACGACACCAACCACAGAAGACTCTCCACTTCGCCTGGTAGACCCCTGCGGATGACTATCGCAGATGACGCGACCTACGCCCCGCGACTGTAGCGGGTTGTCTCGTCTTGAGGAGGAGGCATAGTGTCTCCAGGCATGAAGCCGAAGCGACGCCCCGGCTCGTGAAAGATGTTGCAGTGTGGTTGTTTGAGTAGCCTGTGCCGTGGGAGAAGCTCTCCCGGGAGTTCCGTCGGGGGAAGCAGAGGGTCCGGAAACCGTTCTGCGTACAGTCCCAGTGGAGCTCTCAGGACCATTGAAAGGCTGACAGACAAATTGGTCTTGTTGAGACCCATTCTCAACAGACAACAAAGGAGGGAAGACGCAGGCGTCGATGTTGTCCCACCATCACCGGAATGCATCTTGCCAAAGAGTCTTGGGGTCTGAGACTGGGGGGGAAGAACAGCGGAAGCTTGAGGTTCCAAGCTGTCGCGATCAGGTCCCCCAGGCCAGGACTTGCTGGTTACTAAAGGCCAAAGACCCCCAGGTACAATCTCTCTACGAGGCTCTGCTCAGATAGTCGGAGAGAACATTCCTCTGCCCGGAATGAACGAGCCGATGGTGGTATTGAGAGGATCTCAAACATCTCAGTATCTCTACTGCAAGATGCGAAGGTATGAAAATGCGTTCCTTGCTGGTTAGAACACGCCAGTACCATGAAGTCGTCGCGCACGGAGCGACTCGGCAGAAGCTGTAGGATCTGTAGAGGGGCCAGACTACGGCCCCTAAGCCTGCCTGAATGATGGAGAGGTATCCTTCAGGTCCTGACCATAGGCCTGAACCGGAACATGCCCCCCCCCCCCCCCTTTTCTTTGACGAGTCCGAGAACAGCATCAAAAATGTGGGGAAAGGACGAGAATATCCACTCCCATCAAGAGGTTCCATAGGTCAACACCCATTGCAGGTCTAATCGTTCCGCTGGTCCCATAGGGGCCAGAAAGTCCGGTTAATCGTTGCTTTGAAACCACCGGAACTTGGGCCGTCCCACAGGGAACTTATCCTGAGGTGACCGTTCGGAACTTTAGACGGGTCAATGAGGAAAGGAGAACTAGGAAACGTTCCAAGGTAGGGCTGAAAGCTCTGCTTGACTGAGAAAAGGTACTGGGACTCTCCTCAGTCTTGCCACAGTCAACTGAAAGGAAGGCTCGGAGGATGTGGCAACAGAATCTGGCGTCCCAAGGTGGTCACCCATCCAAGTACCAACCAGAACCGACGTTGCTTAACCTCGCTGGACAGACGAGAAGCGGGGTTTCCAACGTGGTAAGGCCGTTGACTCAATATCATGGCCAGATACTCCAGATGTTGAGGCAGAAGAAGAGAAGGCTCCAAGTAAAATACCATGAACCCACACTCATGGTAAGCATCCGGAAGCTTGTCCCGGCGCTGAAGAAGGTCGAACCCGAGCCTACCGGAGTTGACCAGCCCTCCAAAAAGCGAAGGAGGCGGAAGCCTGCACCTGAGCGCCCATGAGGAAAGCAGGGAGAGTTCTCTGGGGAAAAACCTGCTATGCCACGGCGGGATCGCCACACTGCATCTTAAGCAGGAATACCTGTAGTCTTGGCTGAATTCCACGAGCTTCCTGGAAGATGGATGGAATGGAAACTGAAAGTACCCGTCCTTCCGATCCAGAGCCTAAGGAGTCCTGTCGCCTCGTTACCAGTCTGATCGATTCTGCTGTTCCACGCTGGACGAAGTTTGTTCGACAAACTTGATCAGAGCTGAGAGGTCGACTACGGAATTCCCGTCTCAAATGCTTTCCTACGAGAAAGGATCGACTGAAGAAGCCGGGGAGTGAAGCCGTCGACGATCCTATGGAGGACCTTCTCCTAAGGCATGGATCATTCTGCCCAAACGGGCAAAACTCTTGCCGACCCCATGGCATAGAGGTTTAGTGACACTGAATTTGCTGACAGAGACGGCAGGCGCGATATCCTTGGCTGATCACGGAGATCGTGCAGGAATCGGCATCCGGAAGCTGTTATCCGGATGAGTAACCTTAGGCATCCTCCCAGCGTGAGACCTGCAAGGGGGGGTTGCCAATCCTAGAGTTTGTGAACTCTGCCGCTCCCTGTAGGATTATGTCCCCCCGGGAGAGCCTCCCATGCTACCTATTCCTGACAGGAGAGGACTGCTATTGGACACCTTGTCTTAGTTGTCGTAGCCGGTCCGATAACTTAGGCCGACGAGGCTGAAAGAAAGAGGCGCTGGAGCCCTGCAGGGTCTGGAAGAAAGCGCCTTGAAGGAGTGAAAACCGGAGTCGACTTCCTTCGCACAACCGCTGTCTATGTCTCTGTCCTTGGGCACAAACAAGCTCTTCCCAAGGATGGAAGGGTGTCTGAGATTGTCGACATCCACGGATGAGACACCCGAGAGGAAGCCCTCGGTCATCGCGTCCAGATGGTCCAACACCTAGCTTGCCCGCAAGTTCGAAACTTGGCGATGAAAAGCCAAGGAGCTTGAGCCCGAGAAGAGGAAAGTACCCATGATCTTCCTGGAGCTTCCTTGTACAAAACCTCGGGTCGCAACCGAGGAGGGAAAGGACCTGGTAAGCCCCTTTCACGAGATGGAGAAGAGGAAGGGGTAAACCAGTCACCCCTTGGCCGATGGAGAAATCTCAAACGGAAAGCTCCCTGGCAAAACCCTTCCAGGGAATGACGGCCAGGTTCTGGAAAGAAGAATGTTGCTCAGACCTCCCTGAAGATTCTTCCTGCTCTTGCAAGTCCGCGAACACCGTCGGTCCGCGCCACGGAACACCGTCGGTCCGCGCCACGGAGCACCGTCGGTCCGTGCCACGGAGCACCGTCGGTCCGCGCCACGGAGCACCGTCGGTCCGCGCCACGGAGCACCGTCGGTCCGCGCCACGGAACACCGTCGTTCCGCGCCACGGAGCACCGTCGGTCCGCGCCACGGAACACCGTCGGTCCGCGCCACGGAACACCGTCGGTCCGCGCCACGGAACACCGTCAGTCCGCGCCACGGAACACCGTCGGTCCGCGCGACGGAACACCGTCGGTCTGCGCGATGGAATACCGTTGGTTCGCGCGGGGGGCGAACATTGGAGCGCATGTGCGCAGTCGCGCATGAGCGTAGGAGCGCGGGCACGTGGGCGTACGGTCGTGCGGGCACGTGGGCGTACGGTCGTGCGGGCACGTGGGCGTGTGGACGTGCAGGCACGTGGGCGCGCGGGTGAGCGCAGGCGGTCGGGAGACAGATGGCGCGATCTGGCGAGCGATGGCCCGTAGGCGAGTGATGGCGCGTAGGCAAGCGATGGTGCGTCGGCAAGCGACGGCGCGTTGGCGAGCGGTGGTGCGTTAACAAAACGCTAGCACGCAGGCGAAGAATCGCGCGGGCGCGTAGGAGATCGCTAACGTGTAAGAGACTAGAGATGGTTAGCGCGCATCGCGCTAACAGAAGGCGCGCAGGTGCATCAGGAAGGTGAGCGCTGAAGCAAGCTGTTAATCAGGCGATCCTAGACGGTCAGAAAAAACAGTTGGCGCCCATAGGTGCGTGGCAAAAAAGGGCGCGCAGATGTGCGCTGGCAATTGAAGAAAGCTGGCGCACAGAAGGACAGAAGTAAAGGTGAGCGCTGGCGAGCGGGAGGAAGATCTACGGCAAGACTCAGCTACCGGAGATCGTGGTCCACAGCAGGCGAGCGCTAGATCGCTACTGATGGTGTCCAGGGGAACTGACACGCGTGCAGATCGATGGCGATCGTTGACGCGTATGAGATTGCTGACGAGCAGGCGAACGTTGACGCGTCTGTGGACGCTGGCGAGCTGGTGATCACTGGCGAACAGAAGGCAACGCGTGGAAGCCTGTGCGTAGTAGAAGAGTCCTTGTCCAAGACCTGAACCAAAGTTCCAGATCGCGAGGGCGAACGTGGGCGCACAGGGCGCGTAACAGGAACCAACAGGAACAGCAGAGATGATCATCAGGAGAGCGCTGACGAACAGGAGAGCGCTGGCGAACAGGAGAGCGCTAGCGATCAGGAAAGCGCTGATGAGCAGGAGAGCGCCTGTGCGCTAACACTGAGCAGGAGAGAACACTGCAGAAGGGCGCGCAGAGGAACCCTGACACGCAAGGGAAGAACCCCCGTGGGAGGCAACCCTTTGCCCCGAAGGGATCGTTGTCCGTCGGGAGACTGATGTCCGTCGGAAGACCGTTGTCTGTCTGTCGGGAGACTGATGTCCGTCGGAAGACCGTTGTCTGTCCGTCGGGAGACTGATGTCCGTCGGAAGACCGTTGCCCGTCGGAAGACGAGGTCAGACTGCTGTCCATCTGCACCAGGGGCGGAAGATCAAGAAGAAGGAGTTGTAGGCTGCATACGGAGATTCAAAAAGGCGCCTCTTAGCACCCTTATAGGGAGATGGGAGGCCCTACGACGTAGCGGACGGTGAGCCTTACGGTGAAGGCGGCCAACAGCAACAACAGCAGAAGAGTCCTCCGAAGAGGAGTCTCTATGAGTGTACTCTCTCGCGAACGAAAGAGAAACACTTCGTAGAAGAGACGGGTCAGCCAGTGACCTAAAAGGAGCGATCCTCCGAAGAGGGCTCCTGCAGTTGCCCAGCCCCCTGAGTGTAACTGCAGGTGCGACCGCTCAGCACCAAGAGCATAGTCGCACGAAAAAAAGGCAAGAGAAGAACCCCCCAAAAGGGGCAAAAACTCAAGCCTGGACAGGAAAAACTTCCCTCAGAAGGAAAGTTACCCACCCAAGGAGGCGAGCGTCCTGAGTGTTCTAAAATGAACTGGAGAGCTGTCAATCGTCACGGGAGTACTTCCAGGAGAAGGAGACACGCCCCTGACGAAGATCTATAGGGGAGGCAGCAACAGCCGAATCCCCAGGCCTCAACAAGACAGCTCACTTCGTTGTCACATTACAGAAACAAAATAGATCGGTAACTGTGAAAAATAAAATAAAAATCATTAGTTAACATTCATTCCCCCGGGAAGGCTCTGAAGAGGAATCCCGAGGGAAAGGAACACAAGAATTACACAACAGGCACGTGCCCCCACAACCACTTACACTCACGGAAGGAGAGCTGTAACCAACACAGAATTATAACTATTATAATTATGTAACTATGTAATTATGTAATTTAAAAATGAATGAACACTAAAGAAAGAACGAAAACCCCGAAAGGAATCGTTCTACAAAGCTGAAAAATCAACCAATACAATTAGATTCATAAACTAATTGAGACAAAACGACGGCGTAGCAACCCCGCCACATGGGAAGGAAGCTACAAAGGCGTAGTAAGGTAACGTAGTAAAAGGGTGAACGACCTCAAGAGAGAGAGAGAGAGAAAGACCGAAGTCAAACTCGATCGCGACCCATGAAATTACACCATGGTGGCCTAACTGCCGAGGGCTCCACGGAGATATCTTACACTACACACACAAGCACAAACTCTGAAAAGGAAACTTACTGATTTCTATACTCAAATATATACATAAACATGAGAAAATGTTTACATATATATTGAGTAAAAGAAAAGTAAGTGATTAAGTAAAGACAAAACAAACAATGGCTGCCAAGCGAGGACAAAGACAGAGACGTCTGTCCATGTCCGAGCCAAAAGTGAAAGTGGAGCAATTCACCGGTGTGTGAGGGGGGGAGGGGTAGCTAGCTACCACTCCCCTACCCCCCTGCTAACTAGCGCGGGGGTAATACACCCTCGTTAAATTCTAATGGCTCGCCATTTCAGCTACGCTAAAGGTAAACCCAATGTAAATAGCGTGGTTTGTATTTCGGTTACGGAACAAATAAACATTCTCTCTCTCTCTCTTCCCTTTGCAAGTTTAATTAACATAATTTGGTAATAGAAAGTAATGTTTTCTGATATGTTATGTGAATTGAACATTTTGTTTGAAAGTGACCCTTACCTTTGACCTTGACCTTCCAAAATTTAATCATTTCCAGCTTTTTACATAAAAGTTAATCCCTGCAAATGTCATCACTCTACAATTAAAATTGTGGCCAGGAAGGTGTTCACTAACAAAAACACATACACAAACAGGGGGTAAAACATAACCTCCTTCCAACTTTGTTGGCAGAGGTAATTACATGAAGATTCTTGGGAGTACGAATGGCCTCTGTGGAAAAGACAGATCGTGTGGTTCCGTCTCTATGGCGGATACGAAGGTGCCGCAACAGCGCCCTTCCACACCAGGGCAAAGCAGCATGATTTGAAACTTCGCAACACAACACTTCCACTCTAAAAAGAAAAAGGGGTAAAAAATAATCTAGCAAGTTATCAAAAGTTGACGGGAGAGGCAGACAGGATCGTCTGATCTCTACTGAGCCAAAATAAATAGTGGCGTTACTCAACTGGTGAGTGTCTGAGCCGGGAGAATAGTCTTCTCCCACTAACTGGTAGTGGGTAGTTATACCTTGCTAAAAAGTCTTTTGACTAGTTTTCAGCATTTGCCAAAATAATCTCCACTGCAAAGAGTGATAGGGTTTGTATTTGTGTCTGAACAAATAGGTAATTGAATTACAGTATGCACATTTTGGCACTAGTTTTATGCAAATCAGATAAAAATTTACCACAATATGGTAAAGAAATTTTTTACCTTTTCATGACCTTGGCTTGACTTTTGACCCAATCACTCCAAACTGTCATCAAACTGTCCTTGGATCATGGCCAATCATCCCACCTACATTTCATGAGATTTGGACTAATAATCTTTGAGTTTTCGTTTTTAACCTTTTCCTGACCTTGGCCTTGACTTTTAACCCAGCCACTCCCAAAATCTAATCAAACTGTTCTTGGATCATTGCCAATGATCCCACCAAGTTTCAAGAGATTTGGTAAAATAATTTTTGAGTTATGCAAATCACAAACATACAGACATGCGTGCCTATCTCAACATAACCTACGCAATGAAGTTGGCGAAGGTAATTAATTATAGATGGATTGTCGATTAACAAACATGGGTAGGCTTGGACATAAAAAAAAGAAAGGAAAGTTCAGAACTATTTAACTAAATCAAAGATATTTCATATCCTACCTAACCTTAACTAAATCGGAGAATTATTACAAGAGGGTAACGGCCCCACCTACCCACCAATTACTTCTAGGACTAGTTAGAGGGTGCGTTCGCAGTTATTCAAACTATCCTTGAGTACTCACTATAAACTTCAGATTGTCTGGTAACACCTACAATCAAACTCCCCAAGCATTCACCCATAACAAACACTTCTTGCTGAAACTGGCTAAGGGCTCCCGCAGATTAGTCAAATGTGTAGTGTAGAAAAAGCTCTGCTAGGTTATGGACGGTTCATAAACCAACAAAGTCTTATCTAGGGAGATAAGGAAACATGAAGTAGAATTATTGGATTTCCCTGCAACATAAAATTACCCTCATCGTCTTTAAATTCACTGGAAAACTGTGGAGCAGAATTTGTTTTTAGAAGAGCAGGTTGCGTGAAACGACGTATAAGAATAAGAAACGCCAGAACTTACCTGAAGAAATTCTCCAAGAAAATTTCAGCAAAGAGTTTCCATTGCGGCAGAAAGATGATTCATCGTCCAACATAGCATTTACTAAATCAGTACAGTATTTCCATAGCTTTCAGGATCCAGCTCTTGTGAAGCATTCACTCTTGAAAACGGAAACTTCCCTGTTTACTACAAAGAGTATCTCCTGCTAGCCATGGGGTCTCACATTTGTTTTCCTTTTTGACGTACTGTACAGTACAATAGTACCTCAGTTTACGAGTAGCCCTAAACACAAGCAAATCGGTATGCGAGTATAAAAATTCAAATCAGGGTACAAGCATTACATAGGTCTACAAGCAAAAATTTCCATCTGTACGTGCATTTTTTGTGGTCAAGTATTGTACTAATGAAACTAGCACATGATGCGCAGAAAGCAGTCGAGAGCTGCCCATTAGACCACCCATGCATTGTTTATATGATTTCTACACCATTTGGTTTCTTCTAAGCACTCACCCACCCCTAGCCGAGACCATACTCCATCCACTCTCTGAGCACCGCTCCTAGCAGCAACATAAATACGCAGTGCGTGTAATGTGCGAGCATCTTTTGAGGTATCAAATTGGGATTTCTATTGCTTACCATCAAGTTAACAATATAGCAACAGTAACAGTACAGTACAGCATCTCGACAATGACCCACAAGATAATTAAGAAAGATGGTAAGGAGATGAACAACATTAGGGTAAAAAATAAATTGATGGGAAGTATGAACATGGTATGTGTGTGGTACAGTGGTACAGTATACCCGGCTAAAATGTACAATCGTACATCAACAACTTGTAAGATTCTCAAGAAAATAGAAATCAAAGCAACTGATGTTACAAAATGGGTACTGACATTGACAAACAACAGCCATATTTTCTTGATAATGTAAAAAAGTTGCATCTTATCTGGATAAATGAGTAGTAGTTAGGAGATACGATTACCGAGAACATTATATTGTATGTGAAAAAGCAAAGGTGGACTATGTTATTCTGTGCAATCCTATAGGAGAGACAGGGTCTTAACCCCTTGCTATGTAAGGCATTATAAATAAGCTTCTATTGAAATGAATTCAAGCTTTCACTATGACTCATGGCACTCCAGGTTAGGTTAGTTAAGGGGTCAAGTGAAACAGCCCCAGTTAGGTAAGGATCTGGCACACTAACTTGGGATTGGTTGAAGATGCAATAAACCCCATGATTAAGTTATAACACCCCTTTATTTTTCTTTATTAAATGTTCTGTTTTTAAACATACTTACAGGATTGTCATTTATGAAACATGAAATATGTATTTTTCCAAGTTATGGTGTAATCGTGCAAGTCTGATTTTTATGACGTATAAATTTTTGCTTGTTGGTCTTCCCAACTCAAATACTAGTCTCTCAATTTGGTCCTCCATAGCTGTTTTATATACAAGGCAGAGGAAACAAAAACTAGCGGGTAGCACCAGAATTAAGGGTCAGAAATGCACAAAATTAATAACCAATTAGAAAAAAATATATGGTCTGTATCTGGCGAGAAATTATCGTAATATTGCCCTCACATCGGAAACTACAAGAAAAAAAGAGAGTAATTTGTAGGACGTCAGACGTACCTCCTACTATTCCAAGTAGAGGAAGCTAGGGGAGCTAAATAAGGGATTAGCCAACAGTAATGACATTCTAGCAGCGGTAGGGGTGAAGGGGTGCAGCCTATGACAGAGTTATCTCTTTCACTTGGTAAATGAGATTTAACTTACCTTTTTGGGGTGTATGTATGACAGCGGCCACCTGCGTGTATGATTACGGCTAACTTAGAATACGGCAGTGTAAGGGGTGTCGCAGGGGGGCGTTAGACCCCACAATAATAAGTAAGGACACGGCTTGTAGGTTAGGTTATGGTGGAAAGTTTAGGTTAGTTGATGTCCATTTTTAATCTCCACGGGGGGAACTGGCCGCTGTTATACATAGGCTCCCCTTTTTCTAATCGTGAACCGACCTGTGTCCGTCAATCTACTAAACTTTCAAACCCATTACTCAGTGAATCAGTCTTTAAAATACTTGCATATGCATCAGCATATACGCCAATAAAACCTACAATAGATAGCCTAGGCGTACTGCACATTATGACCCAGCCCGTCTCTTGCATAGGACAAGGCAATCTTAAATGAATGAATATAACCCAAGTTGGAGAAATAAAAACGAAAGTGGTTTACTGGTTTCTCGGAAACTCATAAAAATTAAAAAGTAGAAGAAACATGATTCATGTGTTATCAAAAAATTTAATTTCCTACACTATCAAGAAGCAAGGTCCGAGATATGAAGTGATTAAGCATAGGCCTATACTCACAAAAGGGTAACAGGGTTATATATACCGTGTCATAGCATGTTTTGTGTATTACAAACATCCATTTGTTAAGATGGTATTATAATAAGCAATTTTATAACTGTACAATACTTACCTTTCGTTCTCCGGAAATAAATATAGGAGAAGTTATTGACGGTCGACAGAATTTGACAGTTCAAGATTGTTTGTTTACGAACTTACAAAATTTGACATTTAACAAGTGATAACAATACTTCATAAACTAGATACCATTGCATCTAATATGGCTTGCCTTTAACGCCATATTTGTAAGTGACACATTTAGTCCATATTATTATTACAAATAGCCAAGCTACAACCCTAGTTGAAAAAGCAATATGCTATAAGCTCAAGGGCCCCAACATGAAAAAATAGCCCAGTGAGGAAAGGAAATAAGGAAATAAATAAATGATGAGAACAAATTAACAATAAATCATTCTAAAAACAGTAACAACGTCAAAACAGATATGTCATATATAAACTATTAACAACGTCAAAATAGGGTGACCAGATTTTTAAAACTGAAATAAGAGACACCCAAAATATCGAGTCAGACACACTACTTATTGTACATGATCTTCTCTCCTTCACTGATTTTTCTTTTAAAGTGTGTTCATTTAGAATTGTTCACTGTATAGCCTATGTCATAGCATTGCATCAAACAATTTTTAAAACCTTTGATAGATATTATAACTATAATTTCACTAGTGTGTTGTATTTTCTATAATATTGAAAATGCGGGACAAAGGCATCCCGGAGAGGATTGACAAGGGACATGGGACAAATGCAGTAAATACAGGACAATCCTATCATATGTCTGATCAACCTAGCTCTGGGCGGCATCACAGACCCTAACGCTATGCTATATACCTGAAATTCATCAATTTGTGAAAATCAACCTTTTTTATATAGAATGGTAAGTGACTGAGCCTATCATGGGGACATATTATTGAAGGGAAAGTCTGTAATTGATAAATATGTGAATGATATCTAAAAGGGTATAAAAATGAAAATATTCTATTTATATATGTATTGAGATAAAAAAAATCCTTTAGCTAGAGCGTTTAAACGAAATGACTTGCCTGAATCTGACTCGTTCGCCAACAGCAGCCCATAACTAAAGGAACTTTCTCACCTTTTACAAGTTTAACGGGAAATGTCTAGCGTCTCATTGGTTGACTCTTTCTCAGCTCTGATTGGTAATCACCTGTAACGTCATGAATCTAGCTCGGGGGGGGGGGAGGTGAAAAAACAAAATCTATATTTATTTCAGATAAATTATAACTGAAAAATAAAAATCTTTATGTAAATAAATTACAGATAGTTATTATTACTAATAAATAGACAATTGTTCTTGTTGAAGGTTACAAAGTAAAGAAATACATAAATTTTTAAGGAATACTTGATTGTGTTCTGGCTACGATGTCAGATGTACGTGTGTTTGTCTGTATAGCCGTAGTAAGCGAAGGCAACCGCCAATCACAGCTTAGGATAGCATAACCAATCTGAGGACTGGAATTTACCGTTGAGAGTCTTTGGTTGAGAAAGCGTACGGAGAAATTACGTATGAGTTGCTGTATGAGAAACCTATCAAAATTTCTCTAGCTGGGAACAGAGCTTAAGTTTATTTTCTATGTTAATTAGAGATATATTTCCTTCAAAATATATAGAAACAGACCCTTACAGAAAGATTTTTTCCTTTTTTTTTCTTTTTTACTAGAGGGACAATTTCTGATTGCCAAATGTGAAATGTTACATAATTTCGAACGAAGATGATAAATGATTGTGGAGGTCCTGTAGAGAGTAGGGGTCCATGATGTATGGGACAAGAAAAGTAGCCCCGAAAGTGAAGTCAAAGTTAGTAAATAATCTATATTAAGAAAGCAAGTCTCTGTGACGTCAAAATGAGTAGGATGAATTTTTGCAGCTGTGGTAAATGACTGATTAATCTCTTTGCTTGGCTTGAGTGAGGTATTAACACCTGATATATGCTATTATCATATCGAGTTAAACAGTGAAGGACTTTGGTTCCTATTTTGTTACGTTTCAAGAATAATGTAACTGGCAACATTACAAAGCAGCTAGAAATCGCTACAATTACCTTATCTTAGTTAAAAAAAAGGCTTATTATAAAAAAGTGTGCAATGAAAATGACCCAAGGAAAATACATAAGAACCTAAAGAAACTATTAGGTCTAAAGACAGAAATAGTGTTGCCCGATATAACTAATGATCCTAAATGCCTAGCAAATGGTTTTATTAACTATTTTGAAGAAAAAATAAATCAAATCTGCTCCAGTTTTCACAACATCAGCACAACAGAGCAAAGGAATACATCAGCAACAGGTGTAAATAAGCTAAGGGTATTCAAAGAGTTAAGTCAGAGTGATTATATGAGAATAATAAAGAAAGTAAAAAAAACCTACTGCGGAAATGATCCATTTCCAATTAATGATGTAAAAGATGCAGAAAATTTCACTAGACTACAAGAGACCTACCGAAACATGGTAAATATGAGTCTAACACAGGCAGTTTTCCCTGATTGTGAAAAAGTTGCGTGTATCAAGCCTGTGTATAAAGGAAAAGGCGATGCAGACAATTTAAGTTCATATAGGCCAATATCAAATCTGTCATATTTTTCGAAAATTATTGAAACTGCTGTACACGAACAAACCTGGAAATATCTGAAAAAATCTAATGTCATACCTGATGATCAATCTGCATACAGAGAAAATTACTCCACAGAAACAACAATATTAGCGATAAAAAATGACATAACAGAAATTATAACAAATGGCAAGTGTTGCATTCTTGTAATGCTTGATCTAAGTGCAGCATTTGATACTGTAGAACATACATATCTGATGGAAGACCTTAAAGCTGTGGGCATCGTAGAACGAGCACACGACTGGTTTGTGAGTTATCTTGAAAAGCGCAAAGTTAAAGTAGTAATATCAAATGTTGAATCTGAGACAAGAAAACTAAGCAAAGGGGTGCCTCAAGGCAGTGTACTAGGTCCTCTCCTGTTTGAAATTTACACGATTGAACTGGCAAATATACTTGAAACTCACAGAGTTAAGTTTAAAATATACGCTGATGATACACAATTCTATTTCCCAATAGAATCAGTTGATGAAGCTAAAAGAAAGATACATGAAATAATGAATGACATTAAAGCTTGGATGTTAACAAAAAAGCTCAAGCTCAATGAAGACAAAAGTGAATGTATTATTTTTGGAAATGAAAAAGATATAAAAAGAGTCGAATGCTTCCAAAGAATTGAAATAGGTCAATCGATCATTGACCTAAAGAAATCTGTCAGAAATCTAGGAGTAATCATGGATAATAGACTGACAATGAACGAACATATAAATAACATGGTAAGAAATTGTAACTATCATATTAGAAACATAGCATTTATTAGTAAATACTTAGATGAAAAATCTATTGCCATACTCATTTATCACCACATATTTTCAAGAATTGATTACTGCAACTCACTGTTCTATGGCTTACCAAATTATCAGCTGAAGAAAATTCAGAGAGTACAAAACAGAGCCGCCAGGTTAATAAAAGGACTACACAATAGGGAAAGAATTACCCCTGCACTAATTAAGTTACACTGGCTACCGGTAAAAGCGAGAATTGAATACAAGCTACTCTTACTAACGTTTAAGATACTGAACCAAAATGAACCAAAATATCTAAAAGAATGCCTGAATAAACTAGAACTAGGAACAAATGTTAACACAAGACACATGAGTGACAAACATAGGCTATCTGAACCAAGAACAAATAGTAAATTTGGTGAAAGGGCTTTTAGCTACTGTGCGCCTAGACACTATAATAAACTGCCAACTGAAATGAAGGTCCTAAAGGGAGCAATTGAATTTAAGAAGAAACTAAAGACATTACTTTTCACAAGATCATATGATTTGGAAGATGCTACGATCAAAGAATTGTATAAGTTATAATGAAAATGTTTCGTTAGATGATTAATATGGACCCGCCCGAGAAGTAGTTCACTCGACTTCAGTGGAGGGTTGGATTTAAACCCAAAACAAGTAAACAAGTAAGTGAACAGATTATTACCAAATCATTATCTATATTAGGATATACGTCGTTGCAAAGTTTTAATACCAACATAATACACACACATTTCAGATGAATTAGTAATTAAAATTTGTAACTTCCATGAAAACAAACTAAAAACAAATTTTGTAATTAAATAGATCTTTTATTTCGTTCGCCCACAGCGGCCCATTAATGAAAAGAACCCTCATCCCTTATGCGTTTTAGCTGAAAATATCTGTTACCTCATTGGCTGATTCATCCTCTCTTGTGATTGGTTGTTATATGTGAAGTTCCGCAATCGTATTTTACGAATGAATTAAAATGGGTAGTGGTGATACATATTTCAGATAAATTGTGACTTAAAAAGCTACAAAGTTTATGGAAACAAATTCAAAATAATCATTTGGTAATAAAATGGATCTTAAATATCATTGTTGTATGTAATATATATAAGTAAAATAGGATGAAAAAAACCTTAACTAGAGCATTTGAATGAAATGTCTCGTACGAATTTGATTCTTTTGCCAACAGCAACCCAGAAGAGAATGGAACCCTCTTACCTTATACGTTTACTTGGCGGGAAATAACTAGCGTCTCATTGGCTAACTCGTCCTCTGCTGTGATTGGTGGTTGTAGGTGACGTCATGTAATCTTGTATTTTATGAATGAATTCAACTGGGTAGAGGTAAAACACCTATACTTATTGTAGATAAATTAAAGCTTAAAAAATACATTTCTATGAAACATGCCCATAATATTATTAATTTAGTAATTCAGTCGACAACAGATCTTATTCAAATACGTAAGCTAAATAAATACGTAATTTTTGAAGGAATAATCAACAGAGTTCTGGCTACGATGTGAGATGTGTATGTGTGAATTTGTATACAAAAACAACCACCAATCACAGCTGAGAAGTTACAGCCAATCAGAGAACTGGAATATCCCAGCAAAAGAGAATTCCGAGGGTTTATGAGTTGCTGTTTGTAAAACCTGCCCAAATTTCCATAATATTGGTTTTAAACGCACTAGCTAGAGGAGAGACGGACCTAAAGATTTTTTTCTAAGAAAATTAGAGATACATTTTCTTCACAATATATAGAGGTAGTCCATTATAAAATGTTTTAATAGCATATTTTATCAGAAGGACCCATTCTAATTACTTAGTAATTATTTTTATCAAAAAGAGAAAAAAAAGGCGTCCTTGTGACGTCATAGTGAGTAGGATGAACTTTAAAGCTTGTTTAAATGACTGATTAATTCTGTTTGCTGGTTTGAGTCAGGTATTGAGTAACACGGTAATGTTTGATATTCGAATAAATGGTAGCCTATATATTGTTTTATTGACTTTACATAGTGAATGAACTGCAGGGCTTAGTTGCAATTCATATTTTGTTACATTCGAAGTATAATGTAAATCATTCGAATGAATAATCAACTGTTTTGATTACGATGTTAGATATGTGTGCTTGTGAAGCTATAGTAAACAAGGCACCAACCAATCACAACTGAGGAAGTTATGGCCAATCAGGGGACTGGAATGTAATGTCATGAGCGAGTTTTAAGCACTTATGCGTTGCTGTTCGAAAAAATAACCACAAATTCGATGAAATTACATACATACATTATTATAATAGACACAGTCCGTTATAACATATTCTATCTGAGGAATAAATTCTGATTAACAAATCATTATTTTAACTAAAATTATTAACTGGGATGTCATAATGACTGATTAATTCTATTTGCTGGTTTGAGTGAGGTATTGAGTAACTTGGCTATTATTATTATTATTATTATTATTATTATTATTATTATTATTATTATTATTATTATTATTATCAAAGCTACAAATCTAGTTGGAAAAGCAGGGTAATTTTTAACCACACACTCTTTTTAAACAATTTATATAAACTTTTTATATCAGCATTTGCATTCTACAACTAACTTC
>NC_090738.1:122700032-122707532 GCF_036898095.1 Palaemon carinicauda | reverse complement strand
TAAACCAGACCTTGTAAGCAAAAACCTTAAAAGTATCTTAAAAAAAAAGAAATTGTGATCTCAGCATTCAAATAATTATCTCATCTATATCCATCTCTATGAGAGCCAAGAGACTGCCCAGTTCATACTGACCTTTCAATGACCTGTAGTAGTTGGACCAGAACCTCGCCTTTGCGTCAATTGGGTAGCCGTTGGTGTGGGCAGCGAGCATGCGGGATGTGACCACCATTTTGAATAGGATGGATCGAGAATCGGTGTCGAAGTGTTGGGGTGTGTGTTGTTGTTAGTGTCGAAAGCTGCCACCTGGGTGCGGAGAAAAAAAAGAACATCATTTAGAAGGCGATTCTCATAGGAATTGGACGATCAAATCTTCCTAAGAACAAAGTACTAGCGTTTGAATTCTGTTTGAAGTATAAGAGAATTGTCGCTGGATATAAAACCAAGAAGTGTAAGTTAACAAACTTTTGCTCAACGTGTAGAAAACTCGCAAATGAATAAGATGATAAAAATAATTTCGCAAAATTTTCTTGTAACTGTAGGGGAACTGGACCATTAAAATAAGAAAAAGGGACAGGTATTCAAACGTTGACCAGTGTAAGAATCTCAATTTTAAAATAAAAAAGAATAGGGACAGCCTAACAAACGTTCTGTAGAAGTGTAATAGACAGGATTATGGAGAAAAAAGGAAGATGGACAAGTTAACAAACGACCCTCTGAAGCGTAAGGAACTTATTTTGAATAAAACAAGAGAAGAGGCACAAGATAACAACTGTTTCGTAGAAGTTTAAGAAACTGAATTCCGAACAAAAAGAAGAAGAATCAGTTGACATAGTTTATTTTTCCGAAGTAGAATTTTGGATAAAGATAAGAGGGAAAAGTTAGGAAAGATGCCTTCGAACTGTAAGAAACTAACATTTTGACAAAAATATCAAGTGAGCAAAATTATCTTTGAAGTGTATGAAACTGCGATGGGGATAAAATTGATGAATGGTTAAAACAAAGTCCCCTTTAAAGTGTCTGAAGATGGTTCATAGTCAGAAAAAAGAGGGAAATGTTCAGAAAATTGCACTTCTCTCATTGAAATTTCTATGGCGTCTGAGAGGACACAGATATTGCGCGACATTGCTTGCCATTGAGTGTTGGTATACATTGCTTCTATGTCAGTCATTTTCTCTTTAGGTTCATGCTTGCTGTGAAATAAATGAATGAATCATGTGTACCTAAATTACAAATTATCACATCTAAAGTTTCTAATCCTTTATCAAGTATTATAAGATTAGAATCTAATACTATTTCTAACAACTATGTTCGTGTACAAATTAATACAGACTAAATATTTCAATAAATAAAATAGAAATTCGTATTTGGTCTTTTTTAAGCAAATCCTTTTGGAGGTGTAAGTTGAAAAGCTTTCTTCAAAGTTCTTTATTCATTCAATTTATTATGGAATATATAATTCTAAAGAAGTGTCATCCTTTGGAATCCTCAACCTACTTTTGTTATACTTGTTTCCATCACCTTCCTTATTATATTTCGCGAGTCTATCATTTTCCTGTAGTTTGCCTATTTCATTTCCTCACTGGGCTATTTTCCCTGTTGGAGCCCTCGGGCTTATATCATTCTGCTTTTCCAACTAGGATTGTAGCTTAGCAAATGATAATAATGATATACACCAATAAACCCCTCACCTATTTTCTTTTCAATTGAGGCCAAAGTTAGAACAAGGCATCAAGTTATTTGTCATGTTGGTCTTCGAACGAGAGTAACATTTACAGCAATAAGTAGGCAGTACTCTTTAAAGACGTACCATTTAATTCTAAAAATAGAATGGATCAACTTTAACTTCCTCTCATCTCCCCATTTGGTTTATAGAAGTATGAAAATGCAGCCCCTCACCAGGTATACGGTACAGTCGGTTTCGCCGGTCTCGCTCCGCTCAAGTTGTATGTCATGTTGATCTTCGAACGAGAGTAACATTTACAACAATAAGAAGGTAGTACTCTTTAAAGACGTACCATTTAATTCCAAAAATAGAATGGATTAACTTTAAATTCCTCTCATCTATCCATTTGGTTTATAGAAGTATCAAGAAGCCCCTCATCAGGTATACGGTACAGTCGGTTTCGACGGTCTCGCTCCGCTCCGAGTACAGCTGAGGTCTGGAGCAATGGGCTGTACAAAACCTTGGTGTGGGGAGGCTACAGAAGCAGCTATACGTTTTAAGCTTAAAATAAATCCCCCCTCCTCTTTCCAACAAGTTTACCTTTCCTACCCTTTACATACTAGTAGCAGGAGAAATCACCCTTGAGCCAGAAAAAAGGGTGTTTGAGAGAGAGAGAGAGAGAGAGAGAGAGAGAGAGAGAGAGAGAGAGAGAGTACAGTAGATAAGCTTAAAATGGGAGTATGTTGCTGATCTTTATTTTTTTAAGAAAACACAAGTGAAATATGCTTTTAGCAACAAACATTGTACAGAAAAATTGTTTTTTCTCATAGGAAAAAAACGAAACGATTATAGGAAAAATCAAGTTTTCATTTTAAGATTACAAAATTTCGATGATCAATCATAGTCGTACCGATGATAAACACACCAAACGTGTTAAATGAAACATCTACCTTGAAACGATTACATGAAAATGACTAAATATGGACGAATCATCGTATTTAAGGAGAATTCAAACGTCATAAATCTAATTAAATCAACCAACATCTGATTTTACAGTCAAATGATTTGAACAAATGGGATTACTAGTTATAATTCATGCCACCCCCACTCTCTCTCTCTCTCTCTCTCTCTCTCTCTCTCTCTCTCTCTCTCTCTCTCAAGACTGGCATAGGTATTTTAAGCCCTATCCTCTTCAGGAGAGGAACAGTTCAAAGATAAATTCCCCTTCCTTGTTATCTTAAAGACCAGAGCCTGTGCCGTTCTCAATAAACTGTCTGCCTATAGAAATGATTGCCTTTAAGAAACAACACTTTTAACCTATTTCTACATCTATATTTTCCTTTTAAAAACCCCTGATGAAATGTAGGTGGGCTATGGTAATACAAGAAACAAGACTCAATATAGAATTTTTAAGAGAATACATTATATTTCTTTTACTCGCTTATTTGACCAAGTGCTTTTCAAATTATGAATATTTTCTCTGCTTCTTTCTACTTCTCTCGAGGTTTGAAAATTACTTTGGAAGACAGATAAAGACGAAAAAGAAAAATCATTTAAAGCTAGCATACTTGATTAGCCCTTGATTGGAGATTGACACAGACATTAAGAATAAAGGAAACAATAAATTATCAACATTGCTGAAAGTAATGAAATAAAGATATAGTTTCAGAGCGGGGAAGGAGAAGAGAGAGAGAGAGAGAGAGAGAGAGAGAGAGAGAGAGAGAGAGAGAGAGAGAGATAAAAAGGCATAAACGAGGAATTCATCTCGGCTGACAAAATTAGAAGAGGCCGGCGAGGAGGTAATTGGTAAACAGCTGCGCTAGGCTTTAAATTATAAGAGTTCAGGAAACATTAGGGCACACGCAAAAAAAGAGCGGGCTATAAATTTAGAGAGAGAGAGAGAGAGAGAGAGAGAGAGAGAGAGAGAGAGAGAGAGAGAGAGAGAGAGAGAGACCCTAAAGAAATAAATCTTAAAGTAATGGAAAACACAATTATGTGAAAAAGAAAAAGATCCATGAACATTAAATAAAATGTGGTCTTATATCATGTAACGAAATCGTTCATGTTTTTAGATATAAGGGATTATATTGAGAGAGAGAGAGAGAGAGAGAGAGAGAGAGAGAGAGAGAGAGAGAGAGAGAGAGAGAGAGAGAGAGAGAGAATATAAATCTTAAAGCAATGGAAAAAAAATATGTGAAAAAGAAAAATATATATGAACATTAAATAAAATGTGGTCTTATATCAAGAAACGAAATAGTTCATGTTTTTAAATATAAGGAATTATATTTCACGGGGAAATCCAAAAGGCAGATGCACAATGGGTTGAATGTCATTACGCAGATATACGAGATAAAAGGTAACAATTTCTTTATCATATCAGCAAATGAGAAGCCCAGAACAAAAAACGTAACCTCAGACTATAATGAAGTTGGCAACGAGTCCTTATTTGGAAGACTTCACACTATTGAGCAACGAGCTAAAGTCTTTATGACGTCATTCATCTGTGACGTCATCGTTTTTTTCGATATTGACTGATAATTTATGTTGATGTAACTGTACCGGGGTTATTTTCATTTGCAGAGAGAGAGAGAGAGAGAGAGAGAGAGAGAGAGAGAGAGAGAGAGAGTATATCATCATTTACAATATTCTCATCGCTGGAACTGTCATTTCAATGAATTAAGTGCAAAATAGGACTTGTGATTAGTTTTGCATATAAAAAAGTGGTATATTAGTAAGATAATGATTTAGTCGATTTATACACTAGTTAGATATATAATGAAATTCTTCATCATCAAACTTCGCGAATAATTTTTTTTTATGTATTTACCAAATGTTTTACCTATGTTCGTGGTTAATGATTATTGCACATATGACATCATGATATTGTTACTTATTCATTCATTCATCTATTTATTTCAACCGTTACCAAGAGGCTTTACTGAAGCAGTAACGATCTCTAAGAATAACAGTGCTTATGAAGTTTATAAACCAAATTCTATGCTGTCAACACTTGGCACTCCGTTGCTGCCAGATGTATTACGTTTACGCAAGTGGTGTTGAGAGAGAAAGGTGGTAATTAGCTATATGTTTGAAAAATTAAACAGCAGGGGAGGTAGTGAGGTAGGTAAGTGGTATATTAGGCTGACTTTACAAAAAAAAAAAAAAAAATACTACCACTAAGGCAGCCCGTGCTATGTGAGATTTTTTGTTTATTTAAATCAAGGGGCGATGTTGCCTCATGTGAATTTTTTATCTCAAATATTTACTGTTGATTTTGCTAATTAATCTTGTAGTTCAATGAAAATCCGGTTGAATAATATGTAAGAATTTTACGAAAGGTAATTAATTCTGGACTTTACAGAAATCACTACCAGTAAATTCACTGGAGCATAGAAGTTAACAAAAAGTTTTTTTTTACGCCACTTTTTTTCATTCCTGAAACTTTCATCGCATTTTGAAACGAAAAAAAAAAGCATCTGTTGGACATTTTTTAACACTGTATCTTTTACTTCTTTCTGAGCACTTCAAAGAGGCTAAAACACGTAGTAAAACCCATTTTTTAAAAGTTTTAAACTCTGTTCGAAAGGATTTTTTCTTTATCAAAGTGACCATAAACTAAAAGTTTAATTTAATTAGCCAATTTTTTCTTGACCTAATATATTATATATATATATATATATATATATATATATATATATATATATATATATATATACACATACATATATATGTATATATATATTTTATATATATATACATATATTTATACTCTCTCTCTCTCTCTCTCTCTCTCTCTCTCTCTCTATATATATATATATATATATATACACACACATAAACATACTAAACATGTATATGTATATAGTACAACGTTACATCCTTTTGTATTGATAACCATCATTTCTCTATTATTATTATTATTATTATTATTATTATTATTATTATTATTATTATTATTATCACCTGCTAAGCTACAGCCCTAGTTGGAAAAGAAGGATGCTATTAGCCCAGGAGCTCCAACAGGGAAAATACCCCAGTGAGGAAAGGAAAAAAAAATTTAAGAGAAGTAACATTGAAATAAACATCTCCTGTATACACTATAAAAAAACTTTAACAAAATAAGAAGAAGAGAAATAAGATAGAATAATGTGCTCGAGTGTACCCTCAAGCAAGAAAAATCTAACCCAAGACAGTGGAAGACCATGGTACAGAGGTATGGCACTACCCAAGACTAGAGAACAATGGTTTGATTTTGGAGTGTCCTTCTCCTAGAGGAGCTGCTTACCATAGCTAAAGAGTCTCCTCTACCCTTACCAAGAGGAAAGTAGCCACTGAACAATTACAGTGTAGTAACCCCTTGAGTAAAGAATTGTTTGGTAATCTGTGTTTTCAGGTGTATGAGGACAGAGGAGAATATGTAAAGAATAGGCAAGGGGAAAACGAAACGTAACCAGAGAGAAGGATCCAATGTAGTACTGTCTCGCCAGTCAAAAGACTCCCGGTAGTATTTCAACGGATGGCTAGTGCCCTGGCCAACCTACTACCTACAGAATATGACCATCTTTTACCCATTCTCTATTTACGATTCATAAAGCGTTATCCCTTTTTATCTCTCATGGCTGCCACCCTCCTTGGCAGAATATACTTAATTAAATACTGTCTCAGTTAAGCCTCTTGAAATAGTTAAACCTGTTTATGGCCTAATTATCCAGCAATAACCGAAAACGACGCAGACAAGCTTAGATCACCATAACCACCTAACTCGTAAAAGGAGACAGTAAAGCCCAAACAGCTCTTTATTAAGTCTTTATGATTTAATGGTCGGTATATGTGTCTTCTGGCATTTCCGGTTTTTGGCCCTCTTGCCAATACCCCATGGGTATTCCGGGAATATAGGGTTCATCTGGGAAATTTATTTATAAATGTATTGAGCTATTTTCTTTGAAATTTTTTTATCGTCGAATCGTGTAATGTATTTGAAGTAGTTTTGTGTCTTCTTGCATAAGCTTCAAGGTCTATTTTTCCCTGTTGGAGTCCTTGGGCTTATAGCATCCTGGTTTTTCAACTAGGATTATAGATTAGCTAATAATAATAATAATAATAATAATAATAATAATAATAATAATAATAATAATAATAATAGAGTAAAAAAAAAATTTTAATCCATGAGTAAGGTGTACAATAACTGAAATCCTTCTTTTCGAAAATTAAAATTAAAAAAATAACAAAATATATTACTTCAAAGAAACCAAGATAGATTAATGATGACAGGCATAGTAACCTCAAATACTTTCTCTTAATATGTTTTAATAAAATCGTTTTATCTCAGTAATTTTCTACCTGACGGTTGAACGGCTACGCAACTGGCAGATTTCAAATCGAAATTTTTCACTTGTTATCTGAAAAAGAACAGATGGTGTACAACGATATAACAAGAATCTAAATGATCATCCATCATGAGTTCCAGTAAGCCAAACACACATAACACTTGTAACTAATTCCGTTTTAATATATATATTTCACGAGCAATAAATAGAACGTATACAGTTGATGACGTAAGACAACTAGGAATTATAAAACGATCGTATAAACTTTCTGTGATCGACTGATTTCGTATGATCTTATGTATTTTATCTTATTTTTCCTTGTTTCCTTTCCTCACTGGGCTATTTTCCCCTGTTGGAGCCCACTGGTCTAATAGCATTCTGCTTTTCCAACTAGGGTTTAGTTAAGTAAGTAAGTAAGTAAGTAATAATAATAATAATAATAATAATAATAATAATAATAATAATAATGATAATACTTCAAAGGGCAGAATCTTAAACGGATCCGATAGA
>NC_090738.1:122692996-122697032 GCF_036898095.1 Palaemon carinicauda | reverse complement strand
ATCCACAAATAAAAATGTAGTTTTCTTCACAATTTGTCGCACTATTTTTCTTATAAAAGACGAATCTTACTAATTTTTGAGACATTTTCAAGAAAAGTAAACAAAAAAATATCTCTTTTAGACTTGAGAGATGTAAGCAAAACTAAATAGTGGAGTTAATGCTGAAAAAAAAAAAAAAGGAATTTCAAAATAGAATTTTGTAGATATTCACATTTCACGTTCCTGCCAACATTAGAAGATAGTTATAGCCTGTTTTTTTACGTACTTGGTTGAAAATTTGATAATACAAGAACGTAAAGAGAGAGAGAGAGAGAGAGAGAGCGAGAGGGGAGAGAAGAGAGAGAGAGAGAGAGAGAGAGAGAGAGAGAGAGAGAGAGAGAGAGAGATGATTGGCAATTGAAATTGTCACTTTAGTGGTCAGAAATAGCAAAGTAATGGATAACAATCAGTCAAAGAATGTATGACAAATTATTAGCAAAATGAATGTAAACTGCAGATAAAGGTTAAGAAGAGAAAGTCTTTGTGTTTTCTGTAATTTAAAACTTGACTATATTTGCTCCCTTTTCTGACCGTCACTTTTAGATAAGATATTTAAAAAGAAAAATTTAAAACATCTTTGAGTCTAGTTCGTTAGAAAAAACTTTTTTTTTTTTTCAGGACCCTAAAATAGCACTTAGTATAAAAGTCAAATCATCTGTACTCGTAGTAATTCTTCAAAGAAAGATATTTTTTTTTCCTTTTATAATAAATTTACTTGAGATTTTCTTTATCATTTGTTTGCATAATAGAATACTTTCATCCCGATGATTATCTAGTTCTTGGCAAAGAACTTTTCGCCCTTGAAGGAAGAAGGGACGGGAGGAGGTTTTAAGAAAACAACAGCCGAGACAACTCTCTTCTAATTATGATCTCTTTGTGAAAATTCCCCCCTCCCCCCTCCCCCGCTCCCCCCTCCCCCCACTCGCACAACCCCCTATACTTCTTCCACCTAATTTTGGAGGATTTCTGAAGTCTTTGTGATCCTATTTGTACGAATTACATATTCCCGAAAAATATTCGACTTACCTGTGCATACGTCGTGACTGAGGTTGAATCACGTTTGGAGCTATTTCGGATATTTCAGTCGTCTTCTGTTAGTCATATTTTCATCATTACCAAAATATGAAAAAAGCAAAGTGAGAACTAGCTCGCAATATTCATCCTCCCACCCGTTGCATCACAGAGGGTATTTTATGCCCAATGAAGGGGATTGGCTAGCGACTGAGGATGCGCACATTCTATTGGCTCTCAAAATACTAGTCCTGGCTTCTGGTTGGATGACGAAATAAGGAAGGGCGGGATCCGATTGGTCGAGGCCGAAAAGAAGGCAACCCCGAGTCTATATGACTTTATAGTGGAGACTCCGGCCTAACAATCTTCAGAACATCAGCTGGCCTACTACTGACAGGTTAGTAGCACCTGAAGTTAGCGTCTCCCGAGTGTCAAGAGGTCTTGCCGTGTCTTTGACTACCGTTGAGCGTTCATCCATTTTCGACAGTGAGAATTAGGGCTGAGTTATACTATTACTGGTGCCGGGTGTGTGTCTGATTTTATTATGATTTTTATGTGTTTGTGTAACTTCTCGTCCACATGTGACTGCAATTTTTGCAAAATCCGTTTATTCCGCAGATAGAGTTATGATTTCAAATACACTTTTCTTCGTAATAATATAACTAGCGTAGACAGTTTTCGATATCACTTATGCGCAATTTTCTTACGAATTGTAAAAATAGAATAATTTTGTGATTAAAAAAGCTTTTACATCGACGACGCGCAACTCGAGAGTAATCCTGAACTACCAAGATTAAAACTTGATATTTACCAATGGCCAACTAACAGCTATTAAGAATAGCTCTCTCTCTCTCTCTCTCTCTCTCCTCTCTCTCTCTCTCTCTCTCTCGCTCTCTCTCTCTCTCTCTCTCTCTCATGAACTACCAAGATTAAGTCCTCGACATTTACCAACGACAATCTAAGACCTATTCATATCCTCTCTCTCTCTCTCTCTCTCTCTCTCTCTCCTCTCTCATCTCTCTCTCTCTCTCTCTCTCTCTCTTAACTGTCAGACACTGAGGCTCTCAGAATGCTTTCACAGAGGTTCCCTGCCATCTCTCACCTGCCAAACCGTCATTGAAATCTTACATTTATCGATTCGTTCTGCTTCCATTTAATTTTTTTCTTCTGCTATTGGGATTGTGCAGTTTTAAGTGCAACACACACACACACACGTACATATATATATATATATATATAAATATATATATATATATATATATATATATATATATATATATATATATATATATATATATATATACATACATACATACATACATATAGATAGATATTTACATTTGTCGTGTGTAAAACTTTGTGATTTATACACTCTCCATATAATGTGAAAAGATTCTTATTCAATTCTCGTGTATAAACAACAGATTAGGGACGACGATTATTAGGTCAATCGATCTTCTGTTGAACTGAACAGTAAATTATGTACGTGGTAGGTAGTCGACACTGTGGGGGTTTAAAACAGAGGGGGCCAACAATTTCAGCACATGCAGCTCGCTAAGCACCGGTGGTTAATCTTTGATTCGGCAGTTTAGCAATAAAAGAGGCAGAGACTTTTGTCTTTGTTTTTATGAAGAGAGACACCCCTTTTCATTGCTGGCCATTCGTGTGTAAAACAGGTATTTATGCAAACATAAATGAAGAAAATGTATGTGTACAAGCATGTAAGTGTATGGTGTATACTTCTAAACCAGCGGTAAATTCCATCCTATTCGTAATACTAGGCAGGCAGTTAATTCTAATAGCCAGGCCTTCTCCATCATGAGGCTCAATACTACACAGTATTCTAGAAGTTTTATTCCTGCTGTTACCTAGTTGTGGAATGATCTTCCTAATCGGGTAGTTGAATCAGTAGAACTTCAAAAGTTCAAAGTTGCAAGCAAATGTTTTTATGTTGACCAGGCTGAAATGAATATTTTTATAGTTTATATATAACATATCTGTTTTTTCACGTTGTTAATAGTTTATATAGGACATATCTGTTTTGACGCTGTTACTCTTTTTAGAATGATATATTGTTAATTTATTCTCATCATTTATTTATTTCCTTATTTCATTTCCTCACTGGGATATTTTTCCCTGTTGGAGCCCTTGGGCTTTATAGCATCTTGCTTTTCCAACTAGGGTTGTAGCTTTGCTATTAATAATAATAATGATAATAATAATAATAATAATAAGCATGTAAGTGTATGGTGTAGACGTCTAAAACCAGCAGTAAATGAGTGCCTCCGCTTAATGTGGGATTTATAATACAAATCAATATAATGATGAGACACATTACCATAGAACGTGAATCAGTCTGTTTAGCCACCTTCTAAATCTGGTTCTTCAAAGGTCTTGCTTTTTCGTTTTCCTTACATTTTATGAGTTTTTTATCCTTTTACTTTATGATACCGATAATATATGCTTTGTCATTCTCTCCCGAATTCAAGAATCCTAAGACCCAGATTCGGGCCAGGTGGGGATAGAATGAAACCAGGTGCCCACTTTAGTGTCTCCTCTGGTAGGTTTCGGGTAAACAGACTGGGAAATGTGCGGAGACCAAGATTTTCAAAAGAATTTTTTTTAAAAGGCTTTTAGTCATGCTCCCTCACTTAGACAAATTCACAAGGAAAAGCAAATAAATAATTCAAATCATTTTATCTTTGTTTCGAGAAATTACCAGACGAAACTAGCTTGTTTTTAATAAAGCCACGGTACGCGCCTTATCTTATAAAATAACTTCATTTCTGCTTGTAGACTGTTAATAATCATATCCCCTTGAATGTGCAGGTAAGATGATTCAGGAAATACAAATGAAAGTAAATTACATGAAAGACTGATTAAACCAGTTGACTCTAGAGTTCGTAATTTCCCACACCGTATCTGTGGGATGGAAAACTCTGACATGTGCAATGAGAGAGAGAGAGAGAGAGAGAGAGAGAGAGAG
>NC_090738.1:122677996-122685496 GCF_036898095.1 Palaemon carinicauda | reverse complement strand
TGTACACCATCTGTTCTTTTTCAGATAACAAGTGAAAAATTTCGATTTAAAATCTGCCAGTTGTGTAGCCGTTCATTCGTCAGTTAGAAAATTACTGAGATAAAACGATTTTCATTAAAATGTATTAAGAGAAAGTATTTGAGGTTACTATGCCCTGACATCATTAATCTATCTTGGTTTCTTTGAAGTAATAGATTTTGTTATTTTTTTAGTTTTTATTTTCGAAAAGAAGGATTTCAGTGTACACCTAACTTGTGATTAGAAATCTGTGTTAGTCTATTATTATTATTATTATTATTATTACTATTATTATTATTATTATTATCACTAGCTAAGCTACAACCCTAGTTCAAAAAGCAGGATGCTATAAGCCCAAGGACTCCAACAAGGAAAAATAGGCCTTGAAGCTTATGCAAGAAGATACACAACTACTTCAAATACATTACACGATCTATTATTATTATTATTATTATTATTATTATTATTATTAGCTAAGCTACAACCCTAGTTGAAAAACCAGGATGCTATAAGCCCAAGGACTCCAACAGGGAAAAATAGGCCTTGAAGCTTATGCAAGAAGACACACAACTACTTCAAATACGTTACACGATTCGACGCTAAACAGTATTTCAAAGAAAGTAGCTCAATACATTTATAAATAGATTTCCCAGATGAACCCTATATTCCCGGAATACCCATGGGGTATTGGCAAGAGGGCCAAAAACCGGAAATGCCAGAAGACACATATACCGACCATTAAATCATAAAGACTTAATAAAGAGCTGTTTGGGCTTTACTGTCTCCTTTTACGAGTTAGGTGGTTATGGTGATCTAAGCTTGTCTGCGTCGTTTTCGCTTATTGCTGGATAATTAGGGCATAAACAGGTTTAACTATTTCAAGAGGGTTAACTGAGACAGTATTTAATTAAGTATGTTCTGCCAAGGAGGTGGCAGCCATGAGAGATAAAATAGGATAACGTTTTATGAATCGTAAATAGAGAATGGGTAAAAGATGGTCATACTCTGTAGGTAGTAGGTTGGCAATGGCACCAGCCATCCGTTGAGATACTATCGGGGGTCTTTTGACTAGCCAGACAGTACTACATTGGATCCTTCTCTCTGGTTACGTTTCGTTTTCCCCTTGCCTATATACATACATTAAACAATATGGCCTATTCTCTACATATTCACCTCTGATCTCATACACCTGACAACACAGATTACCAAACAATTCTTTACTCAAGGGGTTACTACACTGTAATTGTTCAGTGGCTACTTTCCTCTTGGTAAGGGTAGATGAGACTCTTTAGCTATGGTAAGCAGCTCCTCTAGGAGAAGGACACTCCAAAATCAAACCATTGTTCTCTAGTCTTGGGTAGTGCCATAGCCTCTGTACCATGGTCTTCCACTGTCTTGGGTTAGATTTCTCTTGCTTGAGGGTACACTCGAGCACATTATTCTATCTTATTTCTCTTCCTCTTATTTTGTTAAAGTTTTTATAGTTTATACAGGAGATGTTTATTTCAATGTTACTTCTCTTAAAATATTTTATTTTCCTTTCCTCACTGGGCTATTTTCCCTGTTGGAGCTCCTGGGCTTATAGCATCCTTCTTTTCCAACTAGGGCTGTAGCTGAGGAGGTGATGATAATAATAGTATTATTAATGATAATAATAATAATAATAATAATAGAGAAGTGATGGTTATCAATACAATAGGATGTAACGTTGTACTATATACATATACATGTTTAGTATGTTTGTGTATATATATATATATATATATATATATATATATATATATATATATATATATATATAATTAGGTCAAGAAAAAAATGGCTAATTAAATTAAACTTTTAGTTTATGGTTACTGTGATAAAAAAAAAGCCTTTCGAACAGTGTTTAAGACTTAAAAAAATAATGGATTTTACTACATGTTTTAGCCTCTTTGAAGTGCTCCGAAAGAAGTAAAAGATACAGCGTTAAGAAATGTCCAACAGATGGTTTTTCGTTTTAAAATGCAATGAAAGTTTCGGGAATGAAATAAAAAGGCATGTAAAAAAAACTTTTTGTTAACTTCTATTCTCCAGTGAATTTACTGGTAGTGATTTCTGTAAAGTCCAGAATTAATTACCTTTCGTAAAATTCTTACATATTATTCAACCGGATTTTCATTAAGCTGCAAGATTAATTAGCAAAATCAACAGTAAATATTTGAGGTTAAAAATTCATATGAGGCAACATCTCCCCTTGATTTAAAAAAACAAAAAAAATCTCACATATATATATCTATATATATATATATATATATATATGTATATACATATATATATATATATATATACATATATATATATATATACTGTATATATACATATGTATATATATATATATATATATATATATATATATATATATATATATATATGTATATATATATATATATATATATATATATACATATATGTTTTTTTTTTTTTTTTTTTTTTTTGGGTAAAGTCAGCCTTAGCCTAATATACCACTTACCTACCTCACTCCCTCCCCTGCTGTTTAATTTTTCAAACATATAGCTAATTACCACCTTTCTCTCTCAACGCCACTTGCGTAAACGTAATACATCTGGCATCTACGGAGCGCCAAGTGTTGACAGCATAGAATTTGGTTTATAAACTTCATAAGCACTGTTATTCTTAGAGATCGTTACTGCTTCAGTAAAGCCTCTTGGTAACGGTTGAAATAAATAGATGAATGAATGAATAAGTAACAATATCATGATGTCATATGTGCAATAATCATTAACCACGAACATAGGTAAAACATTTGGTAAATATATGAAAAAAAATTATTCGCGAAGTTTGATGATGAAGCATTTCATTATATATCCAACAAGTGTATAAATCGAATAAATCATTATTTTACTCATATACAACTATTTTATATGCAAAACTAATCACAAGTCCTATTTTGCATTTAATTCATTGAAATGACAGTTCCAGCAATGAGAATATTATAAATGATGATATACTCTCTCTCTCTCTCTCTCTCTCTCTCTCTCTCTCTCTCTCTCTCTCTCTCTCTCTCTCTCTCTCTCTCTCTGCAAATGAAAATAACCCCGGTACAGTTACATCAACATAAATTAGCAGTCAAAATATGAAAAAAAATGATGACGTCACAGATGAATGACGTCATAAAGACTTTAGCTCGTTGCTCAATAGTGCGAAGTCTTCCAAATAAGGACTCGTTGCCAACTTCATTATGGTCTGAGGTTACGTTTTTTGTTCTGGGCTTCTCATTTGCTGAAATGATAAAGAAATGGTTACCTTTTATCTCGTATATCTGCGTAATGACTTTCAACCCATTGTGCCTCAGCCCATTGTGCCTCAGCCTTTCGGATTTCTCCGTGAAATATAATCCCTTATATTTAAAAACATTAACTATTTCGTTTCTTGATATAAGACCACATTCTATTTAATGTTCGTGGATCTTTTTCTCTTTCACATAATTGTGTTTTCCATTACTTTAAGATTTATTTCTTTAGGGTCTCTCTCTCTCTCTCTCTCTCTCTCTCTCTCTCTCTCTCTCTCTCTCTCTCTCTCAATATAATCCCTTATATCTAAAAACATGAACTATTTCGCTTCTCGATATAAGACTACATTTTATTTAATGTTCATAGATATTTTCCTTGTTAACATAATTGAGTTTTCCATTATTTTAAGATTTATTTCCTTTAGTCTCTCTCTCTCTCTCTCTCTCTCTCTCTCTCTCTCTCTCTCTCTCTCTCTCTCTCTAAATTTATAGCCCACACTCTTTTTTTGCGTGTGCCCTAATGTTTCCTGAACTCTTATAATTTAAAGCCTAGCGCAGCTGTTTACCAATTACCTCCTCGCCGGCCTCTTCTAATTTTGTCAGCCAAAATGAATTCCTCGTTTATGCCTTTTTATCTCTCTCTCTCTCTCTCTCTCTCTCTCTCTCTCTCTCTCTCTCTCTTCTCCTTTTCCCGCTCTGAAACTATAGCTTTATTTAATTTCTTTCAGCAATGTGTATAATTTATTGTTTCCTTTAGTCTTGGTGTCTGTCAATCTCCAATCAAGGGCTAATCAAGTATGCTAGCTTTAAATAATATTTTTTTCGTCTTTATCAGTCTTTCAAAGTTATTTTTAAACCTCGAGAAAAGCAGCAAGATCCTGAGAAAATATTTATAATATGAACAGGACTTGGTTAAATGAGCAAGTAAAAGAAATATAATGTACTCTCTTACAAATTCTATATTGAGTCTTGTTTCTTGTATTACCGTAGCCCACCTACATTGCATCAGGGTTTTTTAAAAAGAAAATATAGATATAGAAATAGGTTAAAAGTGTTTTTTCTTAAAGGCAATTATTTCTAAACGCAGAGACTGTTTATTGAGAACGGCACAGGCTCTGGTCTTTAAGATAACAAGGAAGGGGAATTTATCTTTGAACTGTTCCTCTCCTGAAGAGGATAGGGCTTAAAATACCTATGCCAGTCTTGAGAGAAAGAGAGAGAGAGAGAGAGAGAGAGAGAGAGAGAGAGAGAGAGAGAGAGAGAGAGAGAGGTGGGAGTGGCATCCAAGATTTATAACTAGTAATCCCATTTGTTCAAATCATTTGACTGTAAAATCAGATGTTGGTCGAGTTAATTAGATTTATGACGTTCGAATTCTCCTTAAATACGATGATGCGTCCATATTTAGTCATTATCATGTAATCTTTTCAAGGTAAATGTTTCATTTAACACGTTTGCTATGTTTATCATCGGTACAACTATGATGGATCGTCGAAATTTTGTAATCTTAAAATGAAAACTTGATTTTCGCTATAATCGTTTCGTTTTTTCCAATAAAAAAAAAAACTTTTTCTACACAATCCTAGTTGCTAAAAGCATATTTTACTTGTGTTTTCTTAAAAAAAAAAGATCTGCTACATACTCCCATTTTAAGCTTATCTACTGTACTCTCTCTCTCTCTCTCTCTCTCTCTCTCTCTCTCTCTCTCTCTCTCTCTCTCTCTCTCTCTCAAACACCCTCTTTTTTCTGGCTCAAGGGTGATTTCTCTTGCTACTAGTATGTAAAGGGTAGGAAAGGTAAACTTGTTGGAAAGAGGAGGGGGGATTTATTTTAAGCATAAAACGTATAGCTGCTTCTGTAGCCTCCCCACACCAAGGTTTTGTACAGCCCATTGCTCCAGACCACAGCTGTACTCGGAGTGGAGCGAGACCTGCGAAACCGACTGTACTGTATACCTGGTGAGGGGCTGCATTTTCATACTTCTATAAACCAAATGGGGAGATGAGAGGAATTCAAAGTTGATCAATTCTATTTTTGGAATTAAATGGTACGTCTTTAAAGAGTACTGCCTTCTTATTGTTGTAAATGTTACTCTCGTTCGAAGACCATGACATATAACTTGATGCCTTGTTCTAACTTTGGCCTCAATTTTAAAGAAAATAGGTGCGGTGTTTATTAGTGTATATCATTATTATTACTTGCTAAGCTACAACCCTAGTTGGAAAAGCAAAATGCTATAAGCCCGAGGGCTCCAACAGGGAAAATAGCCCAGTGAGGAAAGGAAATAGGCAAACTACAAGAAAATGATTGACTCGCCAAATATAATAAGGACAGTGATGGGAACAAGTATAACAAAAGCAGGTTGAGGATTCCAAAGGATGACACTTCTTTAGAATTATATATTCCATAATAGATTGAATGAATAAAGAACTTTGAAGAAAGCTATTCAAATTACGCCTCCAGAAGGATTTGCTTAAAAAAGACCAAAAACGAATTTCTATTCTATTTATTGAAATATCTAGTCTCTATTCATTTGTACACGAACAGAGTTGTTAGAAATAGCAATAGATTCTAATCTTACAATACTTGATAAATGATTAGAAACTTTAGATGTGATAATTTGTAATTTAGGTACACATGATTCATTCATCTATTTAACAGCAAACATGAAACTAAAGGGAAAATGACTGACATAGAAGTAATGTATACCAACACTCAATGGCAAGCAATGTCTCGCAATATCTGTGTCCTCTCAGACGCCATAGAAATTTCAATGGGAGAAGTGCAATTTTCTGAACATTTTCCTCTTTTTTTCCTGACTATGAACCATCTTCAGACACTTTAAAGGGGACTTTGATTTAACCATTCATCAGTTTCATCCCCATCGCAGTTTCATACACTTCAAAGATATTTTTGCTCATTTGATATTTTTGTCCAAATGGTAGTTTCCTACAGTTCGAATGCATCTTTCCTGAATTTTCCCTCTTATCGTTATCCAAAATTGAATTTCGAAAAAAAAAAAAAACTTTGTCAACTGGTTCTTCTTCTTTTTGTTCAGAATTCAGTTTCTTAAACTTCTACGAAACGGTTGTTATCTTGTGCCTCTTCTCTTGCTTTATTCAAAATAAGTTCCTTACGCTTCAGAGGGTCGTTTGTTAACTTGTCCCTCTTCCTTTTTTCTCCATAATCCTGTCTATTACACTTCTAGAGAACGTTTGTTAGGCTGTCCCTATTCTTTTTTATTTTGAAATTGAGATTCTTACACTGGTCAACGTTTGAATACCTGTCCCTTTTTCTTATTTTAATGGTCAAGTTCCCCTACAGTTACAAGAAAATTTTGCAAAATTATATTCATCATCTTATTCATTTCCGAGTTTTCTACAAGTTGAGCAAAAGTTTGCTAACTTACACTTCCTTGGTTTTATATCCAGCGACAATTCTCTTATACTTTAAACGAATATTTGCTAGCTAGTACTTTGTTCTCAAGAAGATTTGATCGTCCAATTCCTTTGAGAATCGCCTTCTAAATGATGCTCTTTTTTTTCTCCGCACCCAGGTGGCAGCTTTCGACACTAACAACAACACACATCCCAACACTTCGACACCGATTCTCGATCCATCCTATTCAAAATGGTGGTCACATCCCGTATGCTCGCTGCCCACACCAACGGCTACCCAATTGATGCAAAGGCGAGGTTCTGGTCCAACTACTACAGGTCATTGAAAGGTCAGTATGAACTGGGCAGTCTCTTGGCTCACATAGAGATGGATATAGATGAGATAATTACTGGAATGCTGAGATCACATTTTTTTTTTTTTTTTTTTTTTTTTTTTTTGAAGATACTTTTAAGGTGTTTGCTTACCAGGTCTGGTTTAGTGGTTGTAGGAAATAGTTTGTAGTTGAAGGAATCATATGTACAGGAAACTGTAGATGTTTCATGTTATTTATAGAATATGAAAACTATTATTGATGTGTGTTGTTGAAATTTGCAGTAATCATATTTATCCTCAATAAGAATTTCTTGTAGGAACACTAGTAATAAAAAAAATGAAAAAGGCTACTGAACTCAACCACCTAACCTCTCTTTCTAGGCAGACTAGATTTACTATGTATATGCTAAACTGATTAATTATATCAATGGCTAACACTAAATTTCCCCTAGTTGTATTTCAACTGTTGTTGAACAATAAGA
>NC_090738.1:122465496-122675496 GCF_036898095.1 Palaemon carinicauda | reverse complement strand
ACATACAGTATATATATATATATATATATATATATATATATATATATATATATATATATATATTGTGGATAAACAAAAACCTGGCAAAAGTATATGAGGAATATGGAGTATTCCAGGATGGATACTGGAATTTGCAGGCAGCATCTATGGGTATACAGTAGAAAATAATAAAAACAGTAAGTGGTGAGATGGGAGATTTAGTAAAATAAGATAAAAAAAAATGCGGTGCAATATTTTTTCCAGAAGAGAGTGTCACGTTCAGGTAATCAAGAAGAGAAAATTGTGTCAAAAGGAAAGTTAAAATAGGAAGGATAGTAATGGGGATAGAAGATTAAAGGTGAGCAAAAACTATTGGGAGGAAATATGCTTTATTGGGGAGTAAATCAGAGAAATGTTAACGAGCTAACAGATCTTAGAAGGAAAAAATTAAATCGGAAAGGTGTCCTATGAGCGTATGCCTTTGGATAAAGGAGATAAAGGTTAAAGGCGTCTGGTTTCAATTCCAGTTTCATCAGAATAGACGCTCACCAGAACGTCAGTAGGGCAAGCTCAACCCACACCCCACTGTGGTGCCCAACCACAGCAGTGACCTCCCCAGTAAACAGCTTAAACTCACAGTCTGCGACGGGGATTGATTTGCTGTCATGTGAATGCTAAGCAAACACTTCACCACTGTACTAGCCAGGAGATAACAAAGCATATAAAAATCGTTGCTCCATAATAGTGAATGCTCGACTTGCAAACTGTACATTGTAGTGATTTTTGAAACCTTTATCCATCAGCATAAGCACAATAGGAAAGCCCACACGACTGGCATCTATGTACATTTCTGTCTCCTTTGCAGTGTCAAAGTATCTTAGTGTTATTGTTCGAGGTGGAGGGTAGAAGGATAGGAAGGCCCAAGTTCAGGTGGAAATATAAGTTAGTGAATGAAATGAGGGAAAGGGGTCTAAGGGAACAAGATGAACATGACAGAGGTAGATGGAAAAGGCTGGCTATAGAAACAGCGACCCCATATAGAAATTGGAAAAGCTGAAGGCAAAGAAGAAGAAGAACTGTTTCAACGAGAACCATCTTAAGACAGTTAAATTCCCCCTAGTGTTTCTCCTCGCATAACCCCAGGCAGGCAGCTCTAGTCAGTTCATGGAAATCGTAAGTGTAGTGTAGTTAGGAATGAAATTCTGACCACGGTAATTGGTCATACCAAGTAAGCTGACCACCCCGACATGCTTTCCAGAGAACCCATGCCTAGTACAACCCTGAACTCTCTTGGATTTGGACTTGGTTCATCCGCTCCGAACAAGTGACTAGAACTTTAACATTGGTTTCCTAAATTTACATTAATCCTCATTCAGAGTGAGACGTCTTCTGGTGCAATTGGATAGTTATTAGAGAATGGTCAGATGGTCGCTGGCGTCAATTCCATAAGAGATGAGAAAATCACATGTTGAGCACACCAATTGAGACCAGTGAGTGCACAGGTGATCTATTGGAACACCTCAACGGCACTGTTAATCCTGAGGAACAACCCCTTGTAATGCCCCAGCCCTTGTGTGTGGCACATGTCGTGATATGATGTGACTCTTCATCTAAATCCAGCCATAGATCGTCTTAGAGAAACCTTATAATGAAACTGCTGATAGAGTTCCAATGTGGGCTAAGTTGAGGAATTTTGGTATAGGTATTACATTGAGTGACTGAAGGCCTTTTATTCTATAGGAAGTTAAGGTTTCGTTAGAATATGAAGAAGGGAAGGTGACTGGATTAGTGTAAAAGTTAGCCTAAAGTACTGATGTACGGTCTCCATGGATTCTTTTTATGTTTCTGGCTGGAGCGAATATGCAAGTCAGAGAAAACCATTTAGAAATAAATGCAAAAGCTGTGAGATAAGAATTTATTGAGAAGTGAATATGGAATATTCAATATTTTAGATGACATACTACTGATTAGAGATAATAAAGAGAAACTACAGAAACAAAATGAGTATCTTTCAAAGAATTTTACACAAAGAGAAAAGTGAGTATATGTTTGAACAGGAGTGAGGTATTTAAGGTTAATGAAATCCTGAAAGATGGATGGGGGAAGAATGAAAGTCATGGGAGCAAATCGAATGGTTATGGTAGGGCGAGAGATATTTCACAGATTAGATGAAGCAAATGAGGTTCCAATGAGTTTGCAAATGACTAGAAAGAATCTTGGAGTGCCAAAGTAGGAATGAATGGATTGGTATACAAATTCTCCTTTATAGAAGTTAGTTGTAGAATGCAAATACTGATATAAAAAGTTTATATAAATTGTTTAAAAAGAGTGTGATTAAAAATTATCCTGCTTTTCCAACTACAGTTGTAGCTTAGATAATAATAATAATAATAATAATAATAATAATAATAATAATAATAATAATAATAATAACCAAGTTACTCAATACCTCACTCAAACCAGCAAATAAAATTAATCAGTCATTATGACATCCCAATTTATTATTTTTAGTAAAAATAATGATTTGTTAATCAGAATTTATTCCTCAGATAGAATATGTTATAACGGACTGTATCTATTATAATAATGTATGTATGTAATTTCATCGAATTTGTGGTTATTTTTTCGAACAGCAACGCATAAGTGCTTAGAACTCGTTCATGACGATACATTCCAGTCCCCTGATTGGCTATAACTTCCTCAGTTGTGATTGGTTGGTGCCTTGTTAATATAGCTTCACAAGCATACATATCAACATCGTAATCAAAACAGTGGATTATTCATTCGAATGATTTACATTATACTTCAAATGTAACGAAATATGAATTGAAGCTAAGCACTGCATTTCATTCACTATATAAATTCAATAAAACAATACCATTTATTCGAATATCGAACATTACCGTGTTACTCAATACCTCAATCAAACCAGCAAACAGAATTAATCAGTCATTTAAATAAGCTTTAAAGTTCATCCTACTCACCATGACGTCACAAAGACGCTTTTTTTTTCTTTTTGATAAAATTAATTATTGAGTCATTAGAATGGGTCCCTCTGATAAAATATGTTATTAAAACATTTATAATGGACTACCTCTATATATTTTGAAGAAAATGTACCTCTAATTTTCTTAGAAAAAGATCTTTGGGTCCGTCTCCCCCTCTAGCTAGTGCGTTTAAAACTAATATTATGGAAATTCGGGCAGATTTTACAAACAGCAACTCATAAACCTTCGGAATTCTCTTTTGCCGGGATATTCCAGTTCTCTGATTGGCTGTATCTTCTCATCTGTGATTGGTGGTTGCCTTTGTTTACAAATTCACACATACACATTTCACATCGTAGCCAGACCTCAGTTAATTATTCCTTCAAAAATTACGTATTTATTTAGCTTACGTATTTGAATAAGATCATTTGTCGACTGAATTACTAAATTAATAATATTATGGGCATGTTGTCATAGAATTGTATTTTTTAAGCGTTAATTTATCTACAATAAGTATAGGTATTTTACCCTTACCCAGTTCAATTCATTCATAAAATACAAGATTACATGACGTCACCTACAACCACCAATCACAGCAGAGGACGAGTTAGCCAATGAGATGCTAGTTATTTCCCGCCAAGTAAACGTATAAGGTAAGAGGGTTCCACTCATTTATGGGTTGCTGTTGGCAAAAGAATCAAATTCGTATGAGACATTTCATTCAAATGCTCTAGTTAAGGTTTTTTCATCCTATTTTATTTATTATATATTACATGCATACAACAATGATATTTAAGATCCATTTTATTACCAAATGATTGTTTTGAATTTGTTTCCATAAACTTTATAGCTTTTTAAGTCGCAATTTATCTGAAATATGTATTACCACTACCCATTTTAATTTATTCGTAAAATAAGATTGCGTGACTTCACATATAACAACCAATCACAAGAGAGGATGAATCAGCCAATGAGGTAACAGGAATTTCCAGCTAAAACGCAGAAGGGATGAGGGTCCTTATCATTTATGGGCCGCTGTGGGCGAACGAAATAAAAGATCCATTTAATTACTAAATTTGTTTTTGTTTGTTTTCATGAAAGTTACAAATTTCAATTACTAATTTATCTGAAATGTGTATGTATTCTGTTAGTATTAAACTTTGCAACGACGTATTTCCTAATAAAGATAATGATTTGGTAATGATCTGATCAGTTACATTATACTTGAAACGTAACAAAATAGGAACTAAAGTCATATAGTTCCTTCGCTATTTAACTCGATATGATAATAGCATATATAAGGTGTTACTCGATACTTCACTCAAACCAAGCAAAGAGATTAATCAGTCATTTACAACAGCTGCAAAAATTCATCCTACTCATTTTGACGTCACAGAGACTTGCTTTCTCCTTTGGCTTTTTCAATATAGATTATTTACTAACTTTGACTTCACTTTCGGGGCTGCTTTTCTTGTCCTATACATCAGGGAAACCCTATTCTCTACAGGACCTCCACCATCATTTATCATCTTCGTTCGAAATTATGTAACATTTCACATTTGGCAATCAGAAATTGTCCCTCTAATAAAAGGAAAAAAAAAAGAAAAAACTTTCTGTAAGGGTCTATTTCTATATATTTTGAAGGAAATATATCTCTAATTAACATAGAAAAAAAACTTAAGCTCCGTTCCCTAGCTAGAGAAATTTTGATAGGCTTCTCATACAGCAACTCATACGTGATTTCCCAGTACGCTCTCTCAGCGGTAAATTCCAGTCCTCGGATTGGTTATGCCTTCCTCAGCTGTGATTGGCGGTTGCCTTCGCTTACTACGGCTTTACAGACGAACACACGTACATCTGACATCGTAGCCAGAACACAGTCAAGTATTCCTTAAAACTTGACGCATTTCTTTACTTAGTGACCTTTAACAAGAACAATTGTCTATTTATTACGAATAATAACCATCTTTGATTTATTTACATGAAAATTTTTCATTTTCCAGTTATAATTTATCTAAAATAAGTATAGATTTTGATGTTTCACCTTTCCCCAGCTAAATTCATTCATAAAAATACGAGTATATGACGTCACAGGAAATTACCAATCAGAGCTAAGAAAGAGTCAACCAATGAGACGCTAGACATTTCCCGCTAAAATTGCATTAGGTGAGAGAGTCTCATAAGTTATGGGCTGCTGTTGGCGAACGAGTCAGATTCACGCAAGTCATTTCGTTTAAACGCTCTAGCTAAGAGTGTTTTTTTTTTTTTTTTTTTTTATGAGCTGCTTGATGTTTGTTTATGAACGAGCTAAATTCGCGCGAGTCATTTCATTCAAACTCTAGCTAAAGGATTTTATCCTAATTAATTTTTATTCATTTAAATAGAATATTTTAATTTTTATACCTTTTTAGATATCATTCACATGTTTATTAATTACAGACTTTCCCTTCAATAATCCGTCCAACCAGACTGTACTGTATTGTCATGATAGGCTCAGTCACTTACCATTCTAAAAAAAAAAAAAAAAAAAAAAAAAAAAAAAAAAAAAAAAAGGTTGATTTTCACAAATTGATGAATTTCAGGTATATAGTATAGCGTTAGGATCTGTGATGCCGTTCAGAGCTAGGTTGATCAGACATATGATAGGATTATCCTGTATTTACTGCATTTGTCCTATGTCCCTTGTCAATCCTCTCCGGGATGCCATTTGTCCCGCATTTTCAATATTAATGAAAATACAACACACTAGTGAAATTTTAGTTATGATATCTATCAAAACTTCAAAAAATTGTTTGATTGCAATGCTGTGACATAGACTATACAGTGAACAATTCTATAAGAAGAGTCAATGAAGGAGATAAGGTCATGCACAATAAGTTGTGTGTCTGATTCGATATTGTCCAACTACCTCTCAAATTTGGGTGTCTCTTATTTGAGTTTTAAAAAATCTGGTCACCCTGTTTTGTCGTTGTTAATAGTTTATATATGACAAATCTGTTTTGACGTTGTTACTGTTATTAGAATGATTTATTGTTAATTTGTTCTCATCATTTATTTATTGCCTTATTTCCTTTCCTCACTGGGCTATTTTTTCCTGTTGGGGTCCTTGGGCTTATAGCATCTTGCTTTTCCAACTAGGGTTGTAGCTTGGCTAGTAATAATAATAATATGGACTAAATATGTCACTTACAAATATGGCGTTCAAGGCAAGCCATATTAGATGCAATGGTATCTAGTTTATGAAGTATTGTTATCACTTGTTAAATGTCAAACTTTGTAAGTTCGTAAACAAACAATCTTGAACTGTCAAATTCTGTCGTCCGTCAATAATTTCGCCTTTATTTATTTCCGCTGAACGAAAGGTAAGTATTGTACAGTTATAGAATGGCTTATTATAATACCATCTTAACAAATGGATGTTTGTAATATACAAAACATGCTATGACACGGTATATATAACCCTGTTCCCCTTCTGTGAGTATAGGCCTATCATGCTTAATCACTTCATACCTCGGACCTTGCTTCTTGATAGTGTAGGAAATTAAATTTTTTGTTAACACATGAATCATGTTTCTTCTACTTTTTAATATTTATGAGTTTCAGAGAAGCCAGTAAACCACTTTCGTTTTTATTTCTCCAACTTGGGTTATATTCATTCATTTAAGATTGCCTTGTCGTATGCAAGAGACGGGCTGGGTCATAATGTACAGTATGCCTAGGCTATCTATAGTAGGTTTTATTGGTGTATATGCTAATGCATATATTATTATTTTAAAGACTTATTCACTGAGTAATGGGTTTGAAAGTTTAGTGGATTGATGACACAGGTCAGTTCACGATTAGAAAAATGGAAGACTATGTATAATAGCGGCCAGTTCGCCCCGTGGAGATTAAAAATGGACATCAACTAACCTAAACTTTCCCCCATAACCTAACCTACAAGCCTTGTCCTTACTTATTATTGTGGGGTCTAATGCCCCCTGCGACACCCCTTACACTGCCGTATTCTAAGTTAGCCATAATCATACACGCAGGTGGCCGCTGTCATACATACACCCCGAAAAAGGTAAGTTAAATCTCATTTACCAAGTGAAAGATTACTCTGTCATAGGCTGCACCCACTCACCCCTACCTCTGCTAGAATGTCATTACTGTTGGCTAACCCCTTATTTAGCTCCCCTAGCTTCCTCTACCTGGAATAGTAGGAGGTACGTCTGACGTCCTACAAATTACTCGCTTTTTTTCTTGTAGTTTTCGACGTGAGGGCAATATTACGATAATTTCTCGCCAGATACAGACCATATATTTTTCCTAATTGATTATCGATTTTGGGCATCTCTGACCCTTAATGCGGGTGCAACCCACTAGTTTTTGTTTCCTCAGCCTTGTATATGAAACAGCAATGGAGGACCAAAGTGAGAGACTAGTGCTGTATATGGGTTGGGAAGCCCAACAAGCAAAAATTTTATACCAGTCATAAAAAATCAGACTTGCATGATTACAACATAACTTGGAAAAATACATAGTTCATATGTTTCATAAATGACAATCTTACAAGTATGTTTAAAAACCAAACAATTAACAAAGAAAAATACAAGGGTGTCATAACTTAATCTTACTGAGCCTATTATATCAGGTTCATACCTGACTGAGAGCCAACCCCTCAAACCATATCGATAGTACCATAAGTCACAAAGTATGATGTTTATGTTTACCTGTTCCTCAGCATAAAATAACTTGCATATTACCTTTAACCCAGTGTAAAACACAGTATGTTTACTCCTTTGAGGGGTATCCTCCACCCCCACTACAGTATTTATCAATATTGAAATATCTTGTGTTCTTTTTCATCCTTCATTGAACTATATTTGAATGATACATAGGTACAGTTAATGAAAATCATGGGGTTTATTGCATTTTCAACCTATCCCAAGTTAATGTGCCAGATCCTTACCTAACTGGGGGTGTGTTTCACTTGACCCCTTAACTAACCTAACCTAGAGTGCTATGAGTTGTAGTAAAAGCTTAATTTTATTTCAACAGAAGTTTATGTATAATGCCATAAACCTATAGTCCATTTCTTTTGGTGAGTCATATTTGCACCGACTCGCAACAGTGCCCATTTAGCTCGGAAAAGTTTCCTGATCGCTGATTGGTTGACCAAGATAATTCTAACCAATCAGCGACCAGGAAACTTTTCCGAGCTAAAAGGGCACCGTTGCGAGTCGGTGCAAATATGACAAGCTAAAAGAAATGGACTATAGTTAGGAGTTAAGACCCTGTCTCGCCTATAAGATTGCACAGAATAACATAGTCCACCTTTGCTTTTTCACATACAATATAATGTTCTCGGTAATCGTATCTCCTGCTAACTACTACTCATTTATCCAGATAAGATGCAACTTTTTTACATCATCAAGAAAATATTGCTCTTGTTTGTCAATGTCATTACCCCTTTTGTAACATCAGTTGCTTTGATTTCTATTTTCTTGAGAATCTTACAAATTGTTGATGTACGATTGTACATTTTAGCCAGGTATGCCACACACTTACCATGTTCATAATTCTCATCAATTTATTTTTTAGCCTAGCAGTGTTCCTCTCCTTACCATCTTTGTTAATTATCTTGTGGGTCATTGTCTAGATGCTGTACTGTACTGTTACTGTTGCTATATTGTTAACTTGATGGTAAGCAATAGAAATCCCAATTTGATACCTCAAAAGATGCTCGCACATTACACGCACTGCGTATTTATGTTACTGCTAGGAGCGGTGCTCAGAGAGTGGATGGAGTATGGTCTTGGCTAGGGGTGGGTGAGCACTTAGAAGAAACTAAATGGTGTAAAAATCATGTGAACAATGCATGGGTGGTCTATGGGCTGCTCTCGACTACTTTCTGCGCATCATGTGCTAGTTTCATTAGTACAATACTTGACCACAAAAAATGCCCATACAGATAGAAATTTGTGCTTGCACATCTATGTAATGCTTGTACCCCAATTTGAATTTTTTATGCTCGCATACCTATTTGCTTATGTTTAGAGTTACTCATAAACTGAGGTACTACTGTACTGAACAGTGCATATAAAAGGGAAACGAATGTGAGACTCCTATGGCTAGTGCAGGTGCAGGAGATACTCTTTGTAGGGTAAATGTGTAGGAGAGCTCCGCGCTCGATTTAAAAGTTTCTAAAAGTAGAAAACGAAAGAAAACAGTAAATTAGAGCTACAGTTACCTTGAAACTGAGATAATCCTCCTACAACCACCTAACTCTTACACAGAAAATGTAAGCATAAACCTACTACTACAATTATGGGGGACCCCAGTGGGAAGCGGGGTTTTTGGGTGGGGGGAGGAGGAGAAAAGTGATTTTTCGGGGCACTACCGAACCTAATACAACTACCTACCCTACCCTGGGGGCCATGTACCCCTACCTAGGCCTACCGGGGGGGGGGGGGGGGGGGGGGGGCCTCCGCCCCCCCTGCGACCCCCCCTTAAGGCCACAGTAATTTTCAGGGCACCACCGAACCTAAGACACCCACCTAACCTAGCCTATGGGGCCCTGTACCCCTACCTAGGCCTACCGGGGGGGGGGGGGGGGGGGGGGGGGGCTCCGCCCCCTTAAGGCCACATTGAGTTTCAGTTCAAACGAAACAAATTCAAATGAAAACGCCTTTTGCAAAAAAAGGAACACAAACTTCAAATTAGTCTCAATATCTAACTTACCTTTGAAACAAGACACGAAAAAAATGCACCTCCTCTTCCTTTTCCCACGAGTAACCACACTACGATCACACCGGAATGCTAATTTGTTGTAATCTATACGGAACACATTTTCACAATTAGGGCACTTTTTCTCTGCCAAAATCAAACCATGACGTTGAGCAAATGCAATTAGCAAATCAACTTTCCCTGAATAATGTACACAAAAATCCCCATAAGAAATAAAGCAATTGTCACAAGTGACACAGTCGGAACGGGATGAAGGTCCTGCTAATTGCTCCATACTTCACGGCAAAATGAGCTTTTCAGTTTGAAGGGAGATCCGAGACGTGCAAAAATATTCCTCCGCGGAACTTCACGTAAACTGTGGTAACTGGTTTAAAAATAGCAGGGATAAGTGAAGTAATAAGTGTCAGCATTGGCTAGATTTGTAAAAACCGCCATGATTGGTTTTCAAACAGTGTGACGTCAAGAAAACACTTGTTATTGGTTAGAATAGCATTGAGAACTAGTTTGCCATACGCAGTAAGGCGGTGAAACAGCTCATTTTAGCCAAGACATCACACAGTAAACAAAAACAAACACTTAGAAAAAATCAAAGTGAAACATAACTATACACACGAATATCTTCGTTAAATAGAAGCTGCTCATATATTGACTATTATATAAGCGTTCTATATGATATAATAGTGAATTGTAGGTGTTTAAATTCTTCAAGATCTTCCGCGGAGCTCTCCTACACATTTACCCTTTGTAGTAAACAAAGGGAAGTTTCTGTTTTCAAGAGTGAATGCTTCACAAGAGCTGGATCCTGAAAGCTAAGGAAATACTATACTGATTTAGTAAATGCTATGTTTACGATGAATCATCTTTCTGCCTCTATGGAAACTTTGCTGAAATTTTCTTGGAGAATTTCTTCAGGTAAGTTCTGGTGTTTCTTATTCTTATATGTCGTTTTATGCAACCTGCTCTTCTAAAAACAAATTTTCAATATTAAACTTACCCGATAATCATGTAGCTGTCAACTCCGTTGCCCGACAGAATTCTATGGAGGGATACGCCAGCTATCACAATACTAGAAGGGGGTGTACTTACCAGCGCCACCTGTGGCCAGGTACTCAAGTACTTCTTGTTGACACCTCCTCAATTATTCCTCTGTCGTGCTTCCGGCAAGACGTTCTGGGATACGCTTATGATCTTCGAGTTTGTTCACGGCTAATTGGTGAAGTATTCTCTCAGATTTCGGCTGTCGCTTTACTGGAAACCTTCTTATATTAGCTAGATAGCTTTTATATAGTCCTGATTAACGGTTAACGATCTTTTGCTTGATTTTGGAAACCCCTTTGGCTAACTCTTTGGATTCAAGATGTCTGACATTTCGCAAGCCCCCTCCCATAGACGATGTAGGTCTTGCAATAGGCGTATTCCGAAGGCCTCGGTAGATCCTCACACCGCTTGTTCTGACTGTAGGGACAGGCCCTGTCAGTTAGAAAATCGATGTGAGGAATGCGCCGGACTTTCGGAACTGGAATTTGTCCGTCTTTTAAAATATTCATCTAAGTTAGAGAGAGGTAGAGTTAGGAGGAGTTCTTCTCACTCTTCACTGTTTTCCTCACCTCATGATCCCCTACCTTTTCCTACCCCTGTAGTGGCTACCCCCGAACCTACTGTTTGCCCTCCGCCTGATATGTCTGTTGTTTTGCGTGCTATTCAGGCCTTAGGCGATAAAGTAGAGTCAGTGGTAAGTGACCATAAGTCTCTGATGGCCGAAGTCAAGGAACTTAAGGGCAAGAGTGCAGTGGGTGGAATTAGTGCCAGTGCTGTGACGAGTGCTAGTGTCAGTGCAGTGCCAAGTGCTAGTGTCAGTGCCAGTGTGGTGCGTGAGGATACTTCTGTGCGAGCCAGTCGTCCTCCCAGTCCGGGACCTCTTGCAAGCTCCCAAGCCCAGGGGAGAAGCAATGTCGAAGGGCATAAGGGTTCAGCAGGCCTTGTTAGGCGCACAGAAGTATCCTCGGTGGTTGCGGGTGTGTCTTCCAAAGACCGTCACTCCCACCTGCAGACGATTGAGCCCGTCTTTTTCTCGTCCGCTGATCATCTGTCAGGGAAGAAACGTTGGTCTCAGGTCTCGAGACCACTTAAACGCAGAGTCCAGTCCGCGAGTGCTCAGCCAGGTTGCAGTCATTGGCTCAGCTCTGACTCGCCGCAGTCATCTGTCGACTGCACTCCGCCCAAGAGGAGTAAGGTTCTGCCACAACAGAGCTCGACTGTTAAGGCTTTACCTCAGCCTACTGTAGTTTCTGCCGACCCTAAGTGGACTCTACTACAGTCCATGCAAGCACAGCTTTCGGACTTGATGCGTGAGTGTCGGGCTGAGAGTGTTGCGCCTCCGCCTCCGCCTACACTCCCTCCGCCTGCGCTCGCTCCGCCTGCGCTTACTCCGCCTGATCGCAGTACCACCTGCCAGGCGTACGATGTTGAGCCACGGTCTGAGTTTGCTGTTCCCAGTGGTGTTCAGCCTCCGCCTTCTTTAAGGCAACCTTTGCTATGGGATCAGGAGGATTATACCTCTCTTCCTCCTCCTCCCCTTGCTGCTCCACCAGTGGTGCAACTCTCGGCTGAGGTACAACAACCTCTCCCGTCCATGAGTCAGTCTCCTCAGCTCTCGCTGCAGCGAGCTCAACCATCCACAAGGCAAGCTCCACTACACCTTGGCCTTGCGCCTCAGGAGCCTCAGCTTGCGAGACATTTACCTTGTTCTGCGCAGCCTCAACCTCATCACGCTCCGCTCACACCACAGGAACAGGAACTTGCTACTCCGCTTCCACCAACCGCTCAGCAAGCGCAACCCTTGGGTTCAACCACTCATGCTAGGAGTCAGCCTCCTCCACCCATGCGCCTTCCTTCTGCTTCGTCTGTTATTCAGCCTTTGCAGTCTGAGCCTCAGGTTCTCCCTCAACAGTTACTTGAAGAGGAAACCACCTATATTGTTCCTACTCGTTCTGACTCTGCTGTTCAGCATTCTTGTCCGATATCTTCGCTACACTCTGGTGATGAGGCTTCTGATGATGAGGAGGCACACCTGGATCCCTCGTCAGACGTGGATGAATCCAAGCCTTCTCCACAGTCCATTGACTTTCGTAAGGTCTTGGCTCTGCTTAGGGAGGTTTACCCAGACCACTTTGTCTCTGCTATTCCCCGCTCTCCGCCATCTGAGTTTTCGCTGGGCATACAACAAGCTAAGTCCTCCTATACTAAGCTAGTCCTAGCAAGGTCCTCTAAGAGAGCATTAAGGATCTTAGGGGAGTGGCTGCAGACTAAGCAACACCTTGGCAAAACTTCTTTCATGTTCCCGCCAACTAAGCTCACTTCGAAAGCGAGTGTTTGGTATGCCACAGGAGAAGCACCAGGCTTGGGAGTACCTGCCTCTGCCCAGGCTGACTTCTCAAGTCTGGTAGACTCGCCTCGGAGAACTGCAATGAGGCGCTCTAAGGTTTGCTGGACCTTCTCAGACCTTGATCACTTACTGAAAGGACTGTTTAGAGCATTTGAGATGTTCAACTTTCTTGACTGGTGCCTGGGGGCCCTCAGCAAGAAGACCTCTCCTGCGGACAAGGATTCTGCCATGCTATTAATGTCCTGCATGGATAAGGCCATTAGGGATGGATCTGGTGAGCTTGCGTCGATGTTTGTATCAGGGGTTTTGAAGAAAAGGGAACAGCTGTGTACCTTCCTTTCCTCCAGCATTACACCTTGCCAAAGGTCACAACTCCTTTTTGCTCCGCTCTCGAAGTTCCTCTTCCCCGAAGAGCTGGTTAAGGACTTGTCTGCTGCCCTGATACAAAAGGACACACACGATCTTGTAGCCTCATCGGCTCGTAAGTCTAAGGTTGCTACCTCAGTCCCCAAGACTTATCGCTCCCCAGTGGCTGATACCCCTGCTACGAGGTTCATACCGCCCTTTCGTGGTAGAGCCCCCAGCTGAGGAAGCTCCCGTCCAGACTCTTACAGGAGCAAGTCCAGGAAAGGCTCCAGGACATCTAAAGGAAAAAACTGACTCTCCGCATCTCCAGACAGCAGTAGGAGCCAGACTCAAATCTTCTGGCGAGCCTGGGAGAAGAGAGGTGCAGACGCCCAGTCTGTCAGTTGGCTGAGGAACGGTTACAGGATTCCATTCTGCCTCAAACCACCTCTGACCACATCGCCCATCAACCTCTCTCCCAACTACAAAGAAGAGGACAAGAGGCTAGCATTGCACCAGGAGGTGTCGCTACTTGTGCAGAAGAAGGCAGTGGTTATAGTCCGGGACCATCAATCCCCGGGCTTCTACAACCGTCTCTTTCTTGTGGCCAAGAAGACAGGAGGTTGGAGACCGGTGCTGGACGTCAGCGCGCTCAACGCGTATGTCACCAAGCAGACGTTCACGATGGAGACGACGAAGTCGGTCTTAGCAGCGGTCAGGCAGGAGGACTGGATGGTCTCGTTGGACTTGAAAGATGCCTACTTTCACGTTCCTATTCATCCAGACTCCCAACCTTTCCTGAGATTCGTTTTCGGAAAGGTTGTCTACCAATTCCAAGCCCTGTGTTTTGGCCTAAGCACAGCTCCTATGGTCTTTACTCATCTGATGAGGAATATAGCAAAATTCCTACACTTATCGGACATCAGAGCCTCCCTCTACTTAGACGACTGGCTGTTGAGAGCCTCCACGAGTCGTCGCTGTCTGGAGAATCTCAATTGGACTTTAGACTTAATCAGAGAACTGGGTCTATTAGTCAACATAGAAAAGTCTCAACTCATTCCCTCCCAATCCATTGTGTACCTGGGAATGGAGATTCGGAGTCAGGATTTTCGGGCTTTTCCATCGGCCCCCAGGATAAGCCAAGCCCTAGAGTGCATCATGAGCATGCTGAAGAGGAGCAGTTGCTCGGTGAGACAGTGGATGAGTCTCACAGGGACCCTTTCATCTCTGGCCCTGTTCGTCGAGCTAGGGAGACTCCACCTCCGCCCTCTTCAATTCCATCTTGCAGCTCATTGGGACAAGGGTTCGACTCTCGAAGCAGTCTCTATCCCAATCACCCAAGAGATGAAGACCACTCTCCTGTGGTGGAAGCACAACCTCCTTCTCAGGGAGGGTCTATCGTTGGCTATTCAGACCCCCAATCTTCATCTCTTCTCAGATGCATCGGACTCGGGCTGGGGTGCGACCTTGAACGGACGGGAATGCTCGGGAACGTGGAACGAAGAACAGGGATTACTCCACATCAACTGCAAGGAGCTACTAGCAGTTCATTTAGCCCTGTTGAACTTCAAGTCCCTCCTGCTAGGCAAAGTGGTGGAGGTGAACTCAGACAATACCACAGCCTTGGCTTACATCTCCAAGCAAGGAGGGACCCATTCGAGGAGCCTATACGAGATCGCAAGGGACCTCCTCATTTGGTCAAGAGGTCTAAACCTCACTCTGGTCACGAGGTTCATTCAGGGCGATATGAACGTCTCAGCAGATCGCCTAAGCAGAAGGAATCAGGTCATTCCCACGGAATGGACCCTCCACAAGAGTGTGTGCAACAGACTTTGGACCTTATGGGGTCAACCTACCATAGATCTGTTTGCCACCTCCATAACCAAGAGACTTCCGCTGTACTGTTCCCCTGTTCCAGACCCTGCAGCAGTTCATGTGGATGCTTTTCTACTGAACTGGTCCCATCTCGACCTGTACGCATTCCCACCGTTCAAGATAATAAACAAAGTTCTGCAGAAATTCATCTCGCACGAAGGGACACGGCTGACGCTGGTTGCTCCCCTTTGGCCTGCAAGAGAATGGTTCACAGAGGTACTTCAATGGCTAGTCGACATCCCCAGGACTCTACCTCTAAGAGTGGACCTTCTACGTCAACCTCACGTAGACAGGTTGCACCCAAACCTCCACGCTCTTCGGCTGACTGCCTTCAGACTGTCGAAAGATTCGCTAGAGCTAGAGGCTTTTCGAAGGAGGCAGCCAGTGCGATTGCCAGAGCGAGAAGGGTTTCCACTCGTAGAGTCTACCAGTCTAAGTGGGAGGTCTTCCGAAGCTGGTGTAGAGCCAATTCAATATCCTCTACCAATACCTCTGTGACCCAAATAGCTGACTTCCTTCTACATCTTAGGAATGAGAGATCCCTTTCAGCCCCTACGATTAAAGGGTATAGGAGTATGTTGGCTTCAGTTCTCCGCCACAGAGGTTTGGACCTTTCTTCCAACAAGGACCTTCAAGACATTCTTAAGTCTTTTGAGACGTCTAAAGAGCGTCGTCTATCCACTCCAGGCTGGAACCTAGACGTAGTCTTAAGGTTCCTTATGTCACCTAGGTTCGAACCTCTCCAGTCAGCTTCCTTCAAGGACCTTACCCTCAAGACTCTTTTTCTCGTCTGCCTTGCAACAGCTAAGAGAGTCAGTGAGGTTCATGCCTTCAGCAAGAACATTGGTTTCACGACCGAATCTGCAACATGTTCTTTTCAGCTCGGATTCCTAGCAAAGAACGAACTTCCTTCACGTCCTCGGCCTAGATCGTTTGAAATACCTAGCCTCTCCAACATGGTAGGTAACGAACTAGAGAGAGTTCTTTGCCCTGTCAGAGCTCTCAAATTCTATCTTAAGAGGTCTAAACCTCTTCGAGGACAGTCAGAAGCCTTATGGTGTGCCATCAAGAAACCTTCGAGGCCCATGTCCAAGAATGGGGTTTCATATTATATAAGGCTTCTGATTAGAGAAGCCCATTCTCACTTAAAGGAGGAAGACCTTGCATTGCTGAAGGTAAGGACCCACGAAGTAAGAGCCGTAGCTACTTCGATGGCCTTTAATAAAAACCGTTCTCTGCAGAGCATAATGGATGCAACCTATTGGAGGAGCAAGTCAGTGTTTGCATCATTTTATCTTAAAGATGTCCAGTCTCTTTACGAGAACTGCTACACCCTGGGACCATTCGTAGCAGCGAGTGCAGTAGTAGGTGAGGGCTCAGCCACTACATTCCCTTAATCCCATAACCTTTTTTAACCTTTCTCTTGAATGCTTTTATTGTTGTTTTTATGGTTGTTACGGTAGGCTAAGAAGCCTTCCGCATCCTGTTGATTTGGCGGGTGGTCTATTCATTCTTGAGAAGCGCCTGGGTTAGAGGTTTTGTAGAGGTCCTTTAGTAGGGGTTGCAACCCCATATACTTTGGCACCTTTGGGTTGATTCAGCCTCCAAGAGGAACGCTGCGCTCAGTAAGGAAGACGAACTTAAAAAAGAGGCAGAGTAACGGTTCAATTCGACTTCCTTACCAGGTACTTATTATTTCATTGTTATTTGAGATAACTGTTATATGAAATATGGGATACTTAGCTATCCTTTAATCTTGTACACTGGTTTTCACCCACCCCCCTGGGTGTGAATCAGCTACATGATTATCGGGTAAGTTTAATATTGAAAAATGTTATTTTTATTAGTAAAATAAATTTTTGAATATACTTACCCGATAATCATGATTTAATCGACCCTCCCTTCCTCCCCATAGAGAACCAGTGGACCGAGGAATAATTGAGGAGGTGTCAACAAGAAGTACTTGAGTACCTGGCCACAGGTGGCGCTGGTAAGTACACCCCCTTCTAGTATTGTGATAGCTGGCGTATCCCTCCATAGAATTCTGTCGGGCAACGGAGTTGACAGCTACATGATTATCGGGTAAGTATATTCAAAAATTTATTTTACTAATAAAAATAACATTTCTGCACCACAGTTTTCCAGTGAATTTAAAGACGATGAGGGTAATTTTATGTTGCAGGGAAATCCACTAATTCTACTTCATGTTTCCTTATCTCCCTAGATAAGACTTTGTTGGTTTATGAACTGTCCATAACCTAGCAGAACTTTTTCTACACTACACATTTGACTAATCTGCGGGAGCCCTTAGCCAGTTTCAACAAGAAGTGTTTGTTATGGGTGAATGCTTGGGGAGTTTGATTGTAGGTGTTACTAGACAATCTGAAGTTTATAGTGAGTACTCAAGGATAGTTTGAATAACAGCGAACGCACCCTTTAACTAGTCCTAGAAGTAATTGGTGGGTAGGTGGGGCCGTTACCCTCTAGTAATGGCACTCCGATTTAGTTAAGGTTAGGTAGGATCTGAAATATCTTTTATTTAGTTAAATAGTTCGGAACTTTCCTTTTTTTTTATTCCCAAGCGTACCCATGTCTATTAATCGACATTCCTTCCATAATCAATTACCTTCGCCAACTTCATTGCGAAGGTTATGTTGAGATAGGCGTGCATGTCTGTGTGTTTGAGATTCTCATGGCTCAAAAACTATTTGACCAAATCTCTTGAAACTTGGTGGGATGATCCAAGGGCAGTTTGATTAGATTTTGGGAGTAGTTTGGTTAAAAGTCAAGGCCAAGGTCAGGAAAAGGTTAAAAACGAATCACAAAACGCAAAGACTATTAGTCCAAATCTCATGAAATTTAGGTGAGTTGATTGGCCATGATCCAAGGATAATTTGATGAGAGTTTTGAGTGATTGGGTCAAAAGTCAAGGCCAAGGTCACAAAAAGGTAAAAAATGCCTTTACCATATCGTGGTAAATTTTTATCTGATTTGCATAAAACCAGTTCCAAAATGTGCATACTGTAATTCAATTACCTATTTGTTCAGACACAAATACAAACGTATCGCTCTTTGCAGTGGATATTAATTTGGCAAATGTTGAAAACTAGTCAAAAGACTTTTTAGCAAGGTATATCTACCCACTACTAGTTAGTGGGAGAAGACTATTCTCCCGGCTTAGACACTCACCAGTTGAGTAACGCTACTTTTTATTTTGGCTCGGTAGAGATCAGACGATCCTGTCTGCCTCTCCCATCAACCCTTATAACTTGCTAATTATTTTGAACCTCTTTTTCTTTTTAGAGTGGAAGTGTTGTGTTGCGAAGTGCCAAACCACGCTGGTTTGTCCTGGTGTGGAAGGGAGATGTTGCTGCACCTTCGTATCCGCCATAGAGACGGACCCACACGATCTCTGTCTTTGCCACAGAGGCCATTCGTACTCCCAAGAATCTTCATGTAATTACCTCTGCCAACAAAGTTGGAAGGAGGTTATGTTTTACCCCCTGTTTGTGTATGTGTTTTTGTTAGTGAACACCTTCCTGGCCACAATTTTAATTGTAGAGTGATGACATTTGCAGGGATTAACTTTGATGTAAAAAGCTGGAAATTTTAAATTTTGGAATGTCAAGGTCAAAGGTAAGGGTCACTTTCAAACAAAATGTTCAATTCACATAACATATCAGAAAACATTACTTTCTATTATCAAATTATGTTAATTAAACTTGCAAAGGGAAGAGAGAGAGAATGTTTATTTTAGTTGTCATGGTTTAGTTGGACACCGTTGTTACAGAGATTTCAAAGTTAGCTCATATTTGAGCGAATGAAAATCCACACCAAATAATACATATTAAGCTTGAAGGTCAAGGTTGAGTCCAAGGTCAAGCAGTAGGTCAAATTCCAGCCATCAACCATGTGGCCTCAATTTTAATCGTAAAACAATGAAACTTGCAGGGATTTTAAACTGTTGTGTGAAGAAATGGAAGTGATTTTGGAAGGTTAAAGGTCAAACGTCCATATTACGTAATCAGCCATAAGTTTGGACATCCTTGTCACAGAGACCTCAAACTTGGTTCATATATGAGTACAGTATATGAAAATCCAAGCCAATTAATACATGTTGAGGTCAAGCAAAAGGTCAAGAAATATGTTGCCACAGCAGAGTTCTGTGCTCTACTGAGTGCCCTTATAGTTTATGTATGAAGTGGCCATCCTCCCACTGGCAGAGATTCGCTAGGCAGCGAAAGCAAAAGTCTAAGAGAGTCTCTCTCCCTTCGGGTTCATGCTTGAAAAGGAAGAAGCCCAGACTTCCTTCTTTGTCGGCTCGATTTTGCCATTTTGACTTTGCTCGACCGGTTTCCTCTGGGAACCGTTCAAGTAAGAGTGGTGACCCTTTGACCACCGGATAATCTTATGGAGAAGGCTCTGTTGCTTCCCCTCGCGAAACGGCACCGCCCTCGAACCTAAGGGAGTCTCTTTCTTGTGACGGTTTGCGGTAGTGGTGTCCTTCCTTGGGGATTTCGGGTTCCCCCTTTAAGGAACAGCTTGTTAAGGATCTGCAGGTGGGGACACAGCGGGAACGCACGACCACCTACCCCCAAAGTGAAAGTCTTTAGTTTACATCTTAGAGATTACCTCCCATGTCCTTGTTAGTACAGCAGTAGTCCCAAAACCTTCTTCTCTGGTTTGAGCTACTTCGGTAGTGAGACAAGAGAAGTTGTTGACGAGTACCCCACAGGTATTCCCGCTGGAGGATCCCTTTGGGGTTAACCCAGAAACTAGCTGCTACCAGGTTTTACATGTTGCCTTCAATGCTCGCTCACAGCTTGAGTTTTCTCAGCAGGCTGAGGGTATGCAAAGTTTGCTTCCTCCGTCAGCCGATGTTCGCCCATCACACCCACAAGTTCAACTCCCTTCCTATTGGTCGCCGCCCAGAAGTTTTCTCAAGATTATAAGAGATTCTTCAATGCTGCTGCCTTCTAGCTCTTTAGACCTTAGCTTGTCAGAACAAGACGACAAAGGGGTTCGGTGGCTGTTTACAGTTCCCGCCCCTCGCCATTGTTACAACAGAAAGATTTCCCTCCTGTTTGGCCTACTTCTCAGCAAGTAGTACCTAAGGTTTTTATTGATAAAGTAAAACTTTCTATGCATTCAAGGCAGCATGAACCTCATCTGCCAATGTCTAGTTCATGTCACTACGAGCGAACTGACACTGATTCTTGCCTTGCTGGAGAGTGCTCCCATCCACCTACTTATAGCAAGGGTGTTGGGCAAACTACTCTACTTAGCGAGAATTCTAACTCTTCTGCCATTTCCTCCCTAGTCCAGAGTAGAGAGTCCACTAAACCATTCTCGCCCCCCGCAATTTTCGACTTCGATGACTTCCCAGGTACGCTGAATGCAATCAATGAGGACATGCAAAGCCTTAATGAGTTCTTTCACACAGGTAGCAGGTAGTTACACTAACTTCACTATCGTTGTTCACCTCGTCAGTGCTCACCTCGCCAGCATTCACTTTGCCAGTATTCATCTTGCCAATGTTCAACTCAACAGAGGTCTCCCCGCCAACGCTCACCTCCCCAGCATTCACCTTACAAGCGTTTGCTTCATCAGCGCTCGCCTTGCCAACGCTCACCTCGCCAGCGTTCACCTCGCCAGTGTTCACCACACAAGCGATCTCCTTGACAGGGTTTGCCTCGCCAGCGATCTCCGAGACAACAATTGCTTCATATAAGATTGTCTCGGCAACATTCTCCATGGCAGTGCTTGCCACATCCGCATTCGCCTTGCCAACATTTGTCTAATCAAAAACATTTTCCCTGCCAGCAACATTTGCCTCGTTAATGTTCGTCTCATCAACGGTCTCTTAGCCATTGGACAACACAACTGGGCAAAGATCAGCAGGTAAATACAATGAAAGCTTAGGAGAAGAATGCACCAATTAAACGCAGCATTCCAGCCAGCCATCCTATTCCTACCTTTTTTTGAGACCCCTCCGAAGGCAAAGATACTTCCTAAGAAGCTCAACCCTTTGCAAAGAACAACTGGTTTGTCAACCTGGTATAGATAGTACAACAAGATTTTGCAAAGGCACCTCATGAGCCTCCTACAGCTCTTCCTCCAGGAACTAACGTGATTCCTCTTGAAGTCTTGAGATCTTCCAGATAGCCAAGCCCTCAGGACCCATGGTGTAACAGCTCTTTGACAAAAGAGAGGCCCCTATGACTGATATCTCACCACAGCTCTCCTGAGGACATCAAACTGTAACACAGTCTAGAGATCATCCCGCTCAACCCAGGGAGGAAGAGGAGACAACGGCTATCGACCCCAGATGCAGGAGACTCCTTAGTCATGTGGACAAGTAGAGGCTCGAGATCTCCAGAGAAGACCTCATTTACTGACGACTACTGAGAGTCGCCGAGAGAACTGGACCAGCCAACACCTTCAGAGTCTATACAGACACAAGTACCTCCTCCCATAGCTCCAGAAGGCCAACAGCTGAAAGAAGTAACTCATAGAAATTCTTTGTCACTTCTTGAGGGTTTTGTTAATTGATCAAGGGAAAGGAAGGATCTCAAGACCATCCCAAAGAACTGGCGCTCGAGGGCAGAGCCGTCAACTTCTTCAACCGGTCCTTCCATCTACAAATCTACAGCTACAAGACCAAAAAGTTTCAGCCATCCCCTCAGGTCTCGTTCCATGGCTAGCTATTCCGTTGACAACCCATACCCGCCTCGAGCTCCCATGGATGTGAGTTCAGGTGCGGAAGACCCTTTTGATGACAGATCAGAACATTGGAGTAGAAGCACTCGGATAAGGTCTTTCTGTATCAGGAAGAGCAACTCCTTGGGGGAACCAGATCAAGCTTTAGCAAAGGGAAAAGACATCATACTTGACCTTCTCTACAACTCTTGGCCCACCAAGACAAAGGTAACCTTGCCTTGGTGTAGAGGGATCAAGGGTGCAAAGAAGAAGGCATATGGCCAGGTAACAGGAACTTTGCAGTTTACTTCCCCTCCCTTTGTGAAACACAGGAAGTATTACGAGATACAAGAGGAAGATCCATCTCTACTACCTCTGGATCTGGAAATTCTGGCTGTAACCCAGAACATGCCATTGGACAAGCTGGCAGCTCTACCAGTGACCTTCTCAGCTGCTGAAGCTGTAAAAATGGAGCAGGTTGCAAATTTCTCTTTGCAGGCTGCTTCATGGTTGGATTTTAGGTTAGAGACAGTGGGTTACCTCTTCAAGAACAAAGGCACACTTCCTCCGAATAAAAGGAGGAGGCCATGTCAGCATTACTCCTTTCAGGTGCCAGGACAGTGGAATTCCTCAACCACAACATCCTCAACCAATGTGTTAACTGGATTTTGAAAAGACAGGACTTCGTCCTGTCAAAGTTCAGGTAACAGGTACCTCAGAGAGAAGTAATGAAGCTTCACAACTCCTCGGTGGAGGACATCAAGGCTGTAGCTGAAGGATGGAGGAAGGCGAGCCACGACTCTCTCCTCCATAGGGCAATGACATCTCGCCAATTACCCGGGGCACCACAGCCGAGGAAAGGCCAGTGCCGATTCTGCCTACAGGTAAGGGGACTTCGAAGCCTTCACAGGTTTCCAAGTCTAGGGCTCCGTGCCACCCTAAGATCCCCCTCCCAGCACATTGGAAATTCGCGACCCCCCGTGCCTGCAAGCATTATTTACGTGATGCGGCAAGCTGTGATGGAGGTCATTCCTCGTTCCCGGTCCTTAGGCGGCACTCCTAGGATCCTTTTGTTGCCTGCTTTCATCCCAAGTCTCTCTCTCTCTGATCCCAGGAGGACCTCGGCAGACTCTGCTCTGTAGTGGTTTGAGAACTGTGGCCAGAAGTAGTGCGCAGACTGCCTAGTGTCCCTATGCCAACTACTCTCCACTATTACTAAATCTAATATAACTTTGTCACGGTCAAGGAAAATTTACAACAATGGATAAAATAATTACACAAACCGTGACTTGATACAGATTTCCTCACCCTTTTAACTAACCCAATGTGGGAATCAAAAGTGACTAATAAAAAAGTGATTACTATACGAAAACTTGAAATAAAAAAAAAACTTCTTCACAGTGATTAATTCAGTGGGAGATTTATAGTTCTTCAGAGTCTCAAAATTCTGTCTTGGGACATGCGCCGGGATTCAGGAATCTGCTGGCGAGCACTATTAATTTCTCGCAGCACTGTAGACAGGCTAAGCCAGCAACTCTCCTGGTACAAGCAGTGTGTCTTCAACCGATTGATAACCTAGCATAACAGTTGATATTTGCGGGTTATCATCATTATCTGATGCTGACCAGAGATAGAATCCATAGACTTAGAAGAGGGCAATAAAACCCCTGGAATAAAAGTTCCACAGGCAATTCCCTCAGGCCGAGGTATCGAGGCTCAGGAACTCCCCATTCGAGGGGATCTCCTTGTTCAATCCAGAGGATGTCGAGCGGGTGGCTGAGAAGTGGAGAAAGTCAAGCCATGACTCTCATCCAAAAGGCCTTAACATCGAGGCCTTATCCTCTTCAGCCACAAAGGAGACCAGCTTCCTAACTGGCAACAAAGAGGGCTAGAGACCTGAAACAGCAGGGTCCGAAGGTGTCTAAACAGTCCTTTTAATGCAAGGAGTCCTTCCGTGGAGGGAAGGGAAAGAGGGGATCTGGCCGAGGTAGGTCCCACTAGGACGGGCAATCCTCCCATTTGTCCACCTATGGGGGGATGCCTGAAAAGCCGCTGGCGAAGGTGGCTGCACCACGGGGCAGATCCCTGGACAATCGACGTGATTGAATATGAATACTCCATATTAAAGACCTTCAGGTTTGTATTGCTAGGAAAAATACAAATTATTTCCAAATTTGTTATATATTTTAGCTTTGCTATTAGTCAAATTCACACACACATTCTGAAGAGTTGAACCATTTTCTTGTATATTCAGTACTTTCTCACTGTCACTCAACAAATAAGTCATCCATCTAGATAATCAATCTTAGGGATAGTTTATCCCAATTTTAAACACAAGACAGTACTTTAATCACTTTTATTAAATTGCATGATTAGATGTCAGTTTCTCCTGTGTTTGGGACCTTCCATCTTGAAAAAACTGTGGCTTTGTTAGTTAAATTCCCTATATATCTGTTTTTTTTTTCCTGCATTATCATGACATTCCTTATGAGATATTGTATTCATACAACATTCAAAAATGATTTGTTACTGTTTAAGAATTTGTTCGAGTGTAAGGCTTTTGAATACAGACAAGTTATCCAAATTTTAATATACAGTACAATATAATACCACTTCTCATTCATTATTATATCTTCCAGGTTATTGGTTTTGCCCAGTGACATATCCATTGTGATTATGCTGAGCAATATCCATAAAGTGATATCCAAGTGGAATAAAGAAGAAAGAAGATATTAGCCTGTTGTCCTGTAGCTTTGGTGTGAATGGAAGTTTCTTTACTACATAAACTGTACAAGCTATGTTAGTGGCCTTGGTTACCAGAGTCAGTTCCTGCAACAGTAACTTACTGTGCTTAGAAAATTGAAGTGCAAAATGGAACCTAGAAGTGATAGCTGTTCCTTTTACTTCACAAAAGAAGACATTAAAAATTTGAAAATTAGGTGAGAAATTTGGTTGGTTTAAAAACTTAAATTCAATATTGTTTCAGTAATTTGAAGACTTGGCTATTTTTGTACAATGTGTCAAATACTGTAGTATGAGATTATGTTTTTATGTTCAAGATATACTCTTTTGGATATGTTGACAAAGTGATGGATACCATATTGGAATACAGATAACAAATAGCTGTTAACTAGGACATATAAATTAGTGTACAATGTATCGTAGTACAGTATTGCCTAATCAGGAAATAGGAATGAGTTATATAAAATATTTCTTGTTACTTCTAGAAAATTGAGTTGTGTTTAATACAGTAAGTACAGTTTTAACTATAAATACAGTGCAAATACAGGATATCCTTTTTTGTAAAGATTTGAATGCTGCAGTTGTTATTGGCATCAAAGGTATTGCAACATTCAAAATTGTATGAAATTTCTAATGCATCTTATTTTTATAGGGTCATTCTTCAGCAGTTGACAGGAACTCAGCTAGTGGACGCCTCTCCAAGAGCTGTTGAAGGAACAGCTGGAGGAGATCTTACTCTTAGCAACTTCATCCCTCTATCTACCTTCTCTGCATCATCTTCAGAGAGAGCAAATAAACAACAGCAGCTTATAGGGTGGCAGCAGAAAATATTGAGGTTGTATAATGGGCTGTTTTACCTGTTTATTGTCTGTTTTGCTTAGCTTGATTTTGAATTGTAATTTAGTATTTAATTTTGTATGAAGAAGAAAACCACTATATAAACAGTGATCTGTTTTGTTCTTTCCACAGTGCGAGTGAAGTTCAGGAGTACAGTCGATCATTTTATGCAAATAACTCAAAATACAAAGACTGGCATGCTCAGGCTAACAAACTAAAGAAGAAAAAGGCATGGAAGAAAAGAATCTTTACATATATTCATGAGGATGATTATCAGTCAAGGGTAGGTTGCTATTCATTTTTATTTCTGTTTCCTGACAAACAAACCAATCGTAATTATCCTTAGTTCACAATATTTTCTAATGTCTTGGAGGCAAAAGTAGCGGAATTGCTAAAAATGACTTTTTCAATATTAAACTTACCCGATGATCATATAGCTGTCAGCTCTGCTGCCCGACAGAAAAACCTACGGGCGGAATACGCCAGCGATCGCTATACAGGTGGGGGTGTACATCAACAGCGCCATCTGTCAAGTAGGTACTTAAGTACTCGATGTCAACACAGAACCAATTTTCTCTCTGTCGTGCCACTGGCAAGACCTACCTAATACGCTGTTACTAACTGGATTTGTTTTCACAACTATTTGGTGAAGTACACTATTCCAGTTTTGACCTTTCGCTATGCAGGGGTTTTATCTTCATTTCAAAACTTGAACTCGTTTTGGATAGATTTAATTATGGTGACAAAGAGAGTATGGACTCTCTTTCACTTTTAAATGGCCGACCCTTCCCTTAGACGGAAGTGTGTTTAGGTTTTTAGTAATTTTGCTTAACACGTTATAGATCTATATATTTTATATCTCTCCGCCTTTATTAGGCCTCTTCGATTAACTTTCCTTTTATTATAAACATATAAAAATAAATTTTTATGTTTTGTTTATATGCGACCTTTCCTTTTAGTAGGCGGTCCTAACTTGGAACCGAAGTTAATCAACGTTGAGCCCGTTATATCGTATTTAACCTTTAAAGAATTTAAAACTTTTTAAATTTAATGTTTTATGAAAGAATTTCTTTGATAGTCTCGTACTGTTTTCAAAGATGAACTAACGTTTAGTTTTTTTAGTCTACGCAGTTGTTGACGTTCAGGACGTTCAACATGCGCTCTATCGTTACGATAGAGAGAGAGTGTATCACGGTTTCACTTTGCAGTAAGAGTAAACCGATTCTAGCGTTTCGTTCATTCTTTCTTAGCTTAAATGGTTTAAATTCTAAATTAAAGGAACTTTTTATTTGGAAAACCTTTCAGTTTTTTCCTTTAGCAAATAACATGTTTTGACGATATATAATTGGGCTCTTCTCTCAGGTGCGAATTCAAGAGAGAAAGAGAGAGAGAGATAGAGACGGAGGGAGAGAGAGGAGAATAAACGTTTCGTTCAAGCGGGTAACGTTGTTCTCGTTTTACTCTCCTCCCTAGTCGCTGTACGGGGAAGAAGGTAAAACGTTTCTAGGGTTTTATTCTTGTTCCCAGGCTATGTGCGGTGAGAGATTGTAAATGTAGTTTATTTGAACTAGTGTTTAGTCTCTTTCCCAGCCACTGAATTCTTTATCTTTATTTATGTTTTCTGTTGCATTATACGACTGTTTTCGCAATTACTACCTTTTAATGAAGGGTAGGATTGCGTGTTTCAGGTAGAAATCAGTAAAAGTTTCGATTTCAGTGAAATAAGTGCAAAACAGAAAATCGAAGTGATAAAGTGATATGCGCAAAGTGTTACAGTGTTGCGTCCGAGGGTTCGTTTGTTCGTGCCTGTCGTTCACCTAGTCCGGGACCTCTTGCAAGCTCCCAAGCCCAGGGGAGAAGTAATGTCGAACGACTTATGGGTTCTTCAGGCCTTGATCAACGAACAGACGTTTTTCCCTCCGTGGTTTCGGGCGTATCTACCCAAGATCGCCCCACCCACACAAAGACGAGAGAGCCCATTTACTTCTCGTCTGCGGAAGAGGTTTCTCGTAAGAAACCTTGGACCAAGGTCTCGCAGCTTATTAAGTGCAAGTCGGTCCCTTCCGCGCAAGTCCAACGGCCCAGGTGTAGCCACTGGGTCAGTTCGGACTCGCTGCAGTCTTCCGATGACTGCACACCTCCTAGAGAGGCAAAGTGGTACCGCAACAGGCAGTAACTCCGTCTGTTGCCGCACCCGCTGTTGTAGACCCTAAGTCACAACAGGCAGTAGCTCCGTCTATTGCCGTACCCGCTGTTGTAGACCCTAAGTGGTCTTTGCTGCAGTCTATGCAGACTCAGTTAGCTGCTGTTATGCAAGAGTTTCGTGCGGAGAAGGTTGACGCTGCACCCGTTAGCCTACAACCTGCCACGGTTGTGCGCCCAGCTCACGCTGAGGCTGCCTGCTCCCACACTCCGTCTGCGGAGAAGGTAGACGATGCACCCGTTTGCCTACAACCTGCCACGGTTGTGCGCCCAGCAGACGCTGCGGCTGCCTGCTCCCACACTCCGGCTGTGAGAGCTCCTCCACCCATGCGCAGTCGACCCTGCCAGACGCATGCTGACTCCCACAGACGCACGGAGCACTCCGTTGCCGTGCGTGAGCTACCACAACAACAGGAGGGTGGAGTTAAGCTGCCGTGTTTTGACACGGTGCGTCAGCCTCCGCAACCCACTGTGGTTACCGCCACTCGCCCGCAGCAGACTAGTCAGTCAGGAGTTGAGGCTTCCCCACACAGCTTTGGTTGTTGCCAGCTCAAAGACTGTCAAGCAGTTACATGACGTTGCCTTCTGGTCTGCTACTAATGCACCAGTGCTGTTTGTCCTCACGCGCCTGTTGTGGTTGACAGTTCAGTTTTTTGACAGTTCACAGACTGTCTGCAGTTACATAACGTTGCCTTCTGGTCTGCTGCTAATGCACCAGTGCTGCATGTCCTCACGCACCTGTTGTGGTTGACAGTTCAGTTTTTGACAGTTCACAGACTGTCATGCAGTTACATAACGTTGCCTTCTGGTCTGCTGCTAATGCACCAGTGAGACCCTCACTGAGATAACCTAGCTTTTCTCGGACAAGGTTCCTGTAGATGAGAAAGTGCTGTTCTCCCTCCTACTGATATTCCTTTGAGGACTCTGTCATTTGGAGAGGAGCCTTAAGCTGCTTAGCCTCCTATGAACTTTTGTCGAGCCTTTGAAGTTTTGCTGTACTATTATGTCACACATAACAAGGCTTCCAGGGATGGTAAATGGTTCCGCTTCAGTCGCTAACCCCGTCTGTTGCCACACCTGCTCCCGTAGACCCTAATGGGCTTTGCTGCAAGACATGCAGTCCAAGCTTGTGTCCTTGATAGAGGACTTAATACGGAGAAGAACCTTATGACCAACAACCTTCCTACCGGTTGGTTGTGCGCCCTGTTGACGCTGAGGTATCCTACTCGCGTCCGCCAGTTGAGGTGGTTCCTCCACCGATGCGACCCAGTGTGGGTTGCCAGTCGCACGTTGACGTTAAGCGACACTCGGAGGTGGTTGTTGACGTTCAGTGTGTCACTAGGAAGACGTTCAACAACCAGCAGAGGTGACTTGTTGTGACGCAATGCGTCAACCTCAGCAACCCGGTAGGGTGTTGACTGCACAACCCAGACAGTCTAGACAGTTTCGGGTTGACGCTGTACTTCCTCGCGTCCCCATGGTTGACAGTTCACAGACTGTGCAGCAGTACCATGATATTGCGTCCGGCTCCGTCACGCATCCACCAGTGCGACCGGATTCAGCGAGTCAGACGTTGCCCACTCCGTTGCCGTTTCCTCATCAGTTTCGGATGAGGAACCCTCTGATGAGGACGTTGCTGAACAAGACGATCAACCCCCAGCCCTGCTATCCATCCAGAAGATGCTGAAGAAGGAACGCTGCCCTGTCAGGCTGTGGATGAGTCTGGTAAGGACTCTGTCATCCGTGGTTCAATTTGTGTCACTAAGAAGACTACACCTCCGTCCTCTTCTATACCATCTAGCTTTTCACTGGAAAAAGGACAAGACGCTAAAAGCGGTCTTGATCCCGATTTCCGGAAAGTTAAAGTCTGGTCTGACTTGGTGAAAGGACTTTTTCAACCTAAGAAAGGGTCTTCCCCTGACTGTTCAGACTCCCAACCACGTTTTCTTCTCGGACGTATCGGACGTAGGCTGGGGTGCGACATTAGACGGTAGGGAATGCTCGGGATTATGGAACTCGAGTCAAAGGACAATGCATTTCAACTGCAAGAAGCTACTGGCAGTACGTCTGACCTGGAAAAGCTTCAGGTCTCTCCTTCAAGGCAAAGTGGTGGAGGTGAACTCGGACAACACACGGCTTTGACGTACATCTCCAAGCAAGGAGGGACCTACTCTCTGACATGGTACGAGATCGCAAGGGACCTCCTCACCTGGTCAACAGGTCTAGACTTTTCACTAGTAACGAGGTTCATCCAAGGCAACTTGAATGTCATAGCAGATTGTCTCAGTCGGAAGGGACAAATAATTCCAACAGAATGGACCCTTCACAAGGATGTATGCAAGAGACTTTGGGCCACCTGGGGCCAGCCAACCATAGATCTCTTCGCAACCTCGATGACCAAGAGGCTCCCAATAGTTTGCTCACCTATCCCGGACCCAGCAGTAGTTCATATAGATGCCTTTCTACTAGATTGGTCACATCTAGATCTATATGCATTCCCTCCGTTCAAGATTGTCAACAAGGTACTGCAGAAGTTCGCCTCTCACGAAGGGACAAGGTTGACGCTAGTTGCTTCCCTCTGGCCCGCGAGAGAATGACTCACCGAGGTACTTCGATGGCTAGTAGACGTTCCCAGAACACTTCCCCTAAGGGTGGACCTTCTACGTCAGCCACGCGTAAAGAAGGTACACCAAGGCCTCCACGCTCTTCGTCTGACTGCCTTCAGACTATCGAAAGACTCTCAAGAGCTAGAGGCTTTTCGAAGGAGGCAACCAGAGCGTTTGCTAGAGCAAGGAGAACATCCACCCTTAGAATCTACCAATCGAAGTGGGAAATCTTCCGAAACTGGTGCAAGTCAGTATCCGTATCCTCGACCAGTACCTCTGTAATTCAAATAGCTGACTTTCTCTTATATCTGAGGAAAGAACGATCTCTTTCAGCTCCCACTATCAAGGGTTACAGAAGCATGTTGGCATCAGTCTTCCGTCACAGAGGCTTAGATCTTTCCAACAATAAAGATCTACAGGACCTCCTTAAGTCTTTTGAGACCACGAAGGAGCGTCGTTTGGTTACACCTGGTTGGAATTTAGACGTGGTACTAAGATTCCTTATGTCAGACAGGTTCGAACCGCTTCAATCAGCCTCCTTGAAAGATCTCACCTTTAAGACTCTTTTCCTGATATGCTTAACCACAGCTAAAAGAGTCAGTGAGATTCATGCCTTCAGCAAGAACATCGGATTCTCATCCGAAACGGCTACATGTTCTACAACTTGGTTTTCTAGCCAAACACGAGCTGCCTTCTCGGCCTTGACCAATATCGTTCGATATTCCAAACTTATCGTATGGTTGGAAATGAACTAGAAAGAGTATTATGTCCTGTAAGAGCTCTTAAGTTCTATTTAAAAACCTTTACGAGGCCCGTCTGAAGCTTTATGGTGTTCAGTTAAGAATCCATCTTTGCCTATGTCAGAGAATGCTTTATCCTATTTTATCAGACTGTTAATACGAGAAGCTCATTCCCATCTGACTGAGGAAGACCAAGCTTTGCTGAAGGTAAGGACACACGAAGTTAGAGCTGTCGCAACTTCCGTGGCCTTTTAACAAAATAGATCTCTGCAAAGATATTCGACGCAACCTATTGGAAAAGCAAATCAGTGTTCGCATCTTTTATCTTAAGAATGTCCAGTCTCTTTACAGAACTGTTACAATCTGGGACCATTCGTAGCAACGAGTGCAGTAGTGGTGAGGGCTCCACCACTACAATTCCCTAATTCCATAACCTTTTTAATCTTTCTCTTGAAATGTTTTATTATTGTTTTTGGGTTGTCCGGAAGGCTAAGAAGCCTTTCGCATCCTACTTGATTTGGCGGGTAGTCAAAGTCATTTCTTGAGAAGCGCCTAGATTAGAGGTTTTGATGAGGACCTTTAGTATGGGTTGCAACCCTTCATACTTCAGCTCCTAGGAGTCGCTCAGCATCCTATGAGGATTGCGAGGCTCAGTAAGGAAGACGTACTTAAAAAGGCAGAGTAATTGTTCAAGTCGACTTCCTTACCAGGTACTTATTTATTTTATGTTTGTTATTTTGAATAACTGCTAAAATGAAATACGGAATACTTAGCTCATAATAATGTCAACATGTAATGCTGGTCTCTACCCACCCCCCTGGGTGTGAATCAGCTATATGATCATCGGGTAAGTTTAATATTGAAAAATGTTATTTTCATTAGTAAAATAAATTTTTGAATATACTTACCCGATGATCATAAATTAAAGGACCCACCCGTCCTCCCCAATAGAGACCCAGTGGACAGAGGAGAAAATTGGTTCTGTGTTGACATCGAGTACTTGAGTACCTACTTGACAGATGGCGCTGTTGATGTACACCCCCACCTGTATAGCGATCGCTGGCGTATTCCGCCCGTAGGTTTTTCTGTCGGGCAGCAGAGCTGACAGCTATATGATCATCGGGTAAGTATATTCAAAAATTTATTTTACTAATGAAAATAACATTTTTACGCATGTATTTTGCCAACCAATCAGTTGGGAGTAATTTTCACTATGGGATTCCCTATAATATTAATGTAACCCTTCATACTTCAGCTCCTAGGAGTCGCTCAGCATCCTATGAGGATTGCGAGGCTCAGTAAGGAAGACGTACTTAAAAAGGCAGAGTAATTGTTCAAGTCGACTTCCTTACCAGGTACTTATTTATTTTATGTTTGTTATTTTGAATAACTGCTAAAATGAAATACGGAATACTTAGCTCATAATAATGTCAACATGTAATGCTGGTCTCTACCCACCCCCCTGGGTGTGAATCAGCTATATGATCATCGGGTAAGTTTAATATTGAAAAATGTTATTTTCATTAGTAAAATAAATTTTTGAATATACTTACCCGATGATCATAAATTAAAGGACCCACCCGTCCTCCCCAATAGAGACCCAGTGGACAGAGGAGAAAATTGGTTCTGTGTTGACATCGAGTACTTGAGTACCTACTTGACAGATGGCGCTGTTGATGTACACCCCCACCTGTATAGCGATCGCTGGCGTATTCCGCCCGTAGGTTTTTCTGTCGGGCAGCAGAGCTGACAGCTATATGATCATCGGGTAAGTATATTCAAAAATTTATTTTACTAATGAAAATAACATTTTTACGCATGTATTTTGCCAACCAATCAGTTGGGAGTAATTTTCACTATGGGATTCCCTATAATATTAATGTAAATGAGATACTTTAGCTTCATCAGAGAAAGTAGGCATTCCTGTATCATAACCGGATTTTGGCAGGACTATTGCTATAGATACCAGGGAGTTACCCCTCCTGCTGGTCTGCTTTACTGGCTCCTAGCTTTCATATTATTACAGAAACTCAATCCACAAGCCAAAATCAAGAAATGGGTAAGGACTTTTTCACTTTCCCCTTCTTCCTAGAGATGTAGGCTTATATGAGAATTGATGTAAAATAAATGCTATCTTCAACTGATGATACTGAGTGTCCAACCTTGCCAGATTTCCATGGCCAGCAATTACTCTAGAACCTCCGCAAAGTATTCATTTTGTCAGGTAGCAGCAACTTATGACAAAAACGAGGTCCCTTTTGCAAGACTTTCTTCCAAAAAGCTTGCAAGGTTTAGCTCTTACTATTTTCTGGTGTCAGGAGTAACCATTTATCAATCCAGACATAAATATCCTCCTATCATCCAGAGACTCTCAGTAAGGATAGTGTGAATTGCTTAGCTGATTATGCCAGTGTCAGGCGAGGAAATTTCTGTCTTAAACCGTATGACAGACGTATTTTGTTTCAGACAATAAATACTATGGTATACTGCTCTTTAGGTCTACAGATGAACTTTGGCACTAATGGAAACTTCACTAAGCCAGGGCAGCAGAAGTCAGCAGAGATGTTGAGACAACCAGTTAGTTTTAGTCAAGACTGGAGCAGAACTTTGACAAGACATAGGCTGACTAAGCATCCTGTTTCAGTACTCATGTCATCAGTCATGATTTCATAAATGAAAATTTTTTATTTGAAAATAAAGATCAATGCTTTGATACCTCTAATTTGGCTTTCAGTAGAAATATCTTGAGATAACTTTTGGTGGTCTAGGAGTTTGTGTCAGCTTAGACTTCCAGCTAAGCTGTGATAGTTTCTGCAAGGAAATTTGTCTTCTGGTACACAGGGACATTTTAGGATCAAGTTCTTAGAAATGCAACTTCCTAACTGTTCGTGGCTGTCAGTATCCCAGATTCTTACCCTGTAATCAGTTCAGTAAAGTGTGATTATATCTTCATTGATGGCATGACCTAGGGTATATGACATTCATGTTATTTTTTGGACCTGTGAGTTCCAGAACTATTCTATATTTGTCAGTAGATAACAGGGACTTGATCAGAAGTGGACCAAAGGCAGTGCACCAATTTTCAGGAATTTTTGGTAATTTTTATGGGTCTCCTTTATATTTGCGTCATTCATGTACAGTAAGGATTTTTTTTTATTTTCTAGCAGACCATTTCATCATGGTAACCTATGTAATGGGGCACAATTTATAGGTTTTTGTTCAACAAACAATCTCATTATTGGATGTACTCTTTTCCAGCACAAGGACATCCACAAATATACATTTACTTCACCATGTGACAATTACAAAAATCAAATAGATCACATAGCCATTGATAAAAAGAGAATGAGGACTCTGAGAAATGTAAGAAGCTATAAAGGTGCAGATTTTGGTAGTGATCACCAGCTCCTCATTGCCACACTGAAATTAAAACTAAAAGCGCACAACAGGAATGTAGATAGAATACCTAGGTTTGATACAATTAAGCTTGTAGAGGATGAGCAAAGAAACCTTTGCAATTGAATTTAGGAACTGATTTGCAGTCTTAAGAGACTTTAAGAGACGAAGAGCAAACAATTAATGAAGAATGATGTGATATTAAAAACACATCAGTCAACTGGTAGTGAAGTTTTGGGACATGCAGTTACACGGAGAAAACCATGGGTATCAAATGATACTTGGGATACTATAAAGAGAAGACAGAAATTGATAATTGAAAGTTTTTGAGAAAGAACTGAAAATTACAAGACAAGGATACTAAGTATTCCAGTATTGATACTGAGGTCAAAGAAAAGCCAGGAATGACTGGAAAGAATATTTAGACAGGAAAGCAGATAGGGCTGACAAAGCTATGAATTCAAAAAGAGACATGGATCTGTTATAACAACAGAAGATGAAGGAAGGCAACATTGGATGGAATACTTTAGTGAGGTCATGAATTATTATTATTATTATTATTATTATTATTATTATTATTATTATTATTATTACTAGCCAAGCTACAACCCTAGTTGGAAAAGCAAGATGCTATAAGCCCAAGGGCTCCAACAGCGAAAAATAGCCCAGTGAGGAAAGGAAATAAGGAAATAAATAAATGATGAGAATAAATTAATAATATATCATTCTAAAAGCAGTAACAGGGTCAAAACAGATATGTCCTATATAAACTATTAACAACGTCAAAAACAGATATGTCATATATAAACAATAAAAAGACTCGTGTCAGCCGGGTCAACATAAAAACATTTGCTCCAACTTTGAACTTTTGAAGTTCTACTGATTCAACAACCCAATTAGGAAGATCATTCCACAACTTGGTAACAGCTGGAATAAAACTTCTAGAATACTGTGGAGTATTGAGCCTCATGATGGAGAAGGCCTGGCTATTAGAATTAACTGCCTGCCTAGTATTACGAACAGGAAAGAATTGTCCAGGGAGGTCTGAATGTAAAGGATGGACAGAGTTATGAAAAATCTTATGCAACATGCATAATGAACTAATTGAACGACGGTGCCAAAGATTAATATCTAGATCAGGAATAAGAAATTTAATAGACCGTAAGTTTCTGTCCAACAAATTAAGATAAGAATCAGCAGCTGAACACCAGACAGGAGAACAATACTCAAAACAAGGTAGAATGAAAGAATTAAAACACTTCTTCAGAATAGATTGTTCATCAAAAATCTTGTAAGACTATCTCAATAAGCCAATTTTTTGTGCAATTGAAGAACACCCAGACCTAATGTGTTTCTCAAAAGTAAATTTGCTGTCGAGAATCCCACCTAAAATTTTAAAAGAGTCATACAAATTTAAAGAAACATTATCAATACTGGGATCCGGATGTTGAGGAGCCACCGTCCTTGACCTACTTACAATCATACTTTGAGTTTTGTTAGGATTCAACTTCATACCCCATAATTTGCACCATGCACTAATTTTAGCTATGTCTCTATTATGGGATTCACCAACCCCAGATCTACATTCAGGGGATGGAATTGATGCAAAGAGAGTAGCATCATCTGCATATGCAACAAGCTTGTTTTCCATGTCATTTGTATATAGTATGAAAAGTAATGGGCCAGGAACACTACCCTGTGGAACACCGGATATCACATTCCTATACTGTACTTACTATGGTGCCCATCAACAACAACTCTTTGAGATCTATTACTTAAAAAATCAATGATAATGCTAAGAAACGACCCACCCACACCCAACTGTTTCAGTTTGAAAACAAGGGCCTCATGATTAACACGGTCAAAGGCAGCACTAAAATCAAAGCCAATCATACGAACTTCCTGACCACAATCAAGGGATTTCTGTACAGCATTGTAGTTTGTAAGAATGGCATCACATGCTCCAAGGCCTTTACGAAAACCAAATTGCAAACTAGGGAGTAGGTGATTAACGTCAGCAAACCTATTAAGAAGTTTTGCCAGAAGACGTTCAAAACCTTTAGATAATATGGGAGTTATGGATAGGAGATATGAAAGGAATAATTTGATTGATATACCAAAAGCTGAGGAAGACCTTGATGTGCCCATGAATGAATTCAGTGTGTTTGAAGTCGAAGCTATCATAAAAAAACTCAAAGAGATGAAAAGCCCCTGGATACTATGGAATAACTGCTGAGGTGATACTGGTTGAGTCTCTTAGATTACTTACAAGTTATTTTGTAGAATGTGGCGTGAAGAGGCGAAGCCTGATGAATGGGAGCGGGGAGTGTTGGTGAAGGTGTCAAAAAAAGATCTGACTGATTGCAATAATTCCAGAGGCATCACTTTACGTCAGTAGTCATGAAAATATATAATGTAGTATGCTCATTCTTAAGAGATTAGAGAGAAAGATTGATGAAAAGCTGAGAGATGAACAAGCAAAATTTAGAAAAGGTAGAAGTTGTACTGACCAAATTTTTATTTTAAGGCAATGTATAGAATATAGAAATCCACTTTTGATGTCATTTGTTATCTATAATAAAGCCTTTGATAGTGTGCACCGGCCAATTTTTTGGAGAGTCCTGCGTTATTATGGAGCTGCTGTCAAATATGTAAATTTAATCAAGTCTGCTCATGAGCATAGCAAATGCAAAGTTAATTTTAGTGGAGTCCTACCATACAAAATTCCAGTGAACAGTTAAATACTCCAAGGGAATATGTTGTCACCTATGTTGTTTATCCTCCTCATGGGTTTTGTAATGCATAGAACAGTTGGGGATGGTGGAGAAGGATTGGACTGGATTGGTAACCAAATTAGCTGTCCTAGAGTATGCTGATGACGCCATTCTTATTAGCAGAACACCACAGAACTTGCAAAGCTTGCTTACCAGATTGCATGAAATATCACATGAGGTTGGGCTCATGATAAATAGAAAAAAGACTGATGATGAGAATGGAATGTGCAGTGGAAGATGAAATATCATTAGAAGGAGAAAGGTTTAATAAGGTGGAATCATTTAAATATTTAGGAACTATGATCTCAAATACAGGATCTTTAGAACTTGAGTTTAATGAAAGATTGAAAAAAAGCAAATCAGACAATGGCCAGGTTAAGTAAAATTTGGAAATAAAATTGCTTGAAATTACATTTAGAAATCAGGCTATATATCAGTTTAGTGGGATCATTGTTACTGTATGGACATGAATCTTGGTATAACAATATCAACCAGATTATGTAGATTTGAGAACAAAGCCCTAAGAGAAATATTGGGAGTTAAATGGCAGAACAGGATTAGAAATGAAACTATAAGAGAGATTACTCGAGTACCATATGTGGATGAGATCAAGGTGAGAGGTAGATGGAAATGGTATGGGCATGCTCTTCGCACTCCCCAGGAGAGATTAGTTCACCAAACTTTCAATTGGCTCCACAAGGCACTTGAAGAGTTGGAAGACCCAGGCCTACATGGCTGAGGACTATGAAGCATGAAGTAGATGATAAATGGAGAAGTATTGTTTTAAAAGCTCAAGATAGAGACAACTAGCGAAATCTAACCGAGTCCCTTTGCGTCAATAGGCGTAGGAGATGATGAGGATGATGAACCTAACTAAGGAACTACGGAGGAACCTTTTGTCCTTTAAATTGAAGAATGTCTTCTTCAGAACTGAAACATCTGTTGAAATCTTTAGCCCCACCCACACTCTTCACTTTAGATTTCAACCGCACAAGTACAGACATATAGTTGCATCTCGGTGAGACTAGGTAGACAGGCATAATCCAGGGAAGAAAAAGAATCGACCAGTTTAGTTCTAAGGGACTTACTACCACCAGTAAGTGTGCTTCCCTATTTTAAAGGATGAAAGATTTATATTCACTTAGGAATAAGGAAAATTTTTGAAAATAATTTTTATTTTTTCTAGCTATACAAACAAGTGTCATTTAGTAGCCCCACTTGCACTCACATCTTGTTGTTAACTAGATCTTTAACAATTTTTATGGCCTCTCCCACTGTACTTGAAATATTCACAATTTCAAAGGACTTGGGTTTGTATAGTTAGGGAAATGCAAATTAATTTTCAAATTTTCCATATTTGTATTCTTTGAGTGAAAAGACATCCATGCATCGCGATAACTAACGAAGAGTAAACTGAAAAGGCATACCCAATCCTTGTTCATTGCCATATACTTCCCTATATATACAATTTTGGGACTAGGGTGGTAAGGCTATTGAAGTGAGAGAAAATGGGAAGTTTTAAATTTTAGAGACTAGGAGTGTAAAGCTATTGAAGTGAGTGAAAATATGAAATTTGTAATTTTAAGGTAAATGTCTACAATTAAATTTCGTTTGAGTAAGAAGCTATATGAACCCAAGGTGAGCTCATAGAAATAAAACTGTTCTTTTAGCAAATCATTTCATACAAACCCAACTTTTTAAGAGTAGTGCCTATAGTAGCCCAATTCCTTTTATCTTGCTGATTAATGATAATTTATGCAAAAGAATGAGAAAAACAGTTACTCTTTACAGATGGCTTAGAGGTTTTTATGCATAAGCACATGTTTTTAGCTCTTCTGACTTAGGAATATCAGAAGATAAGTGTCCTGTGCTTTCACACAAAATTGAGGCTTAATGTTATTGTGTTTGTATAAGAGAGGTCAGTTTTATTCTTATAAAAACCTAATTTTAATGTATTTTTATTTTACCCAAGGTTATTACTTGATGTAATTTTCAGTTACAGTGAGCCCTCGCTACTTCGCGGTTCGACCATCGCAGATTCACCACTTCGCGGGTTTTTTTCATAACCCATATATATATACATATCGTGGATTTTCCGGAAATTTCGAAAATACCGCGATATCAGAAGACCCCAAATACGATACTGTATTTCGTTACCTGTAATTCCATTGATACTATAATTAGTAATATCTGCTCTTACTGATTGTTCATTGCATTACATATGACATATAATTCAGCACAGAAAGAAATAAAACACGAAAAGAGAATGTGACCATACGATAATTCAGTACAGTACTGTATACAGTACGTAGTAAAATTAAATCGAACAATGAACGCAAATCAGATGCAGTCATACCATATTAGAATGGTGTAAGGCTGCTGATGGCTACTACTGTATTACAAATGTAATGGATGTGCTTCTTTTCCATGAATCTTTTGTATGTATACGTACGTAGTACTGCATCCAATAATATTCTTTGTTGCAAAAATCACATCTCGAATAAGCGTACGAGAGAGAGAGAGAGAGAGAGAGAGAGAGAGAGAGAGAGAGAGAGAGAGAGAGAGAGAGAGAGCCTACAACAAAACAAGCGTAAAATAGCCTACGTAAAGCTGTATTATTATTATTATCATTATTATTATTATTATTGTTGTTGCTATTAAAATTATTATTGTTATTATTATTATCATTATTATTATTATTATTATTATCATTATTTATTATTATTATTACCATTATTATTATTATTACTGTATACGTAGGGTACCTTGTACTTTGAATTGGTAACCTACGTAGCATATAAGACGGATTGTGATTGGTTCAAGCGCTGATAGATGACGAATCAGAACCCAAGTTTTGTAATCTAGCCTGTGATTGGTGTTTTGACCGCTTCTCCAACCCGCAGCATCTTTTCGCGGTCACTTTCTCTCCCGCCGTATCGCTGTGTAGACGTTGTTAAGTTATTGTGAACTTTAATCTGTGCTGTGCGTGACTGTTTTAAGTTGAACTTTTTGTTGAACTTTCTGTTAAACTCTACTGTACAATGGCTCCCAAGCGTTCTGCTTCTACTAAGGCTGGTAGTGAGCCTAAACACCACCGAAAGATGAGGATGATTTCTGAGAAGATGACGCTTCTCGATATGTTGAAAGAAGGCAGAAGTTACACGGCCACAGACCTCGAAGACCTGACGAAATCGGCCAGTGAAGAAGACAGTGAAACACAGGAAGAGATCCAAGAAATTGTCGAAGAAACGGGCTTAACATTAGAACGGCTTGCCAAGCTCTGCAACCTTGCGAAGGAGGTGAAAGAAATGTTGCAAGAGTGGGACGAGGATATGGTTCGGTCTATGCAATTCTGCAACAAGATCGATGAACACATGACTCCCTACAGGATGCTCTTCGAGCGAAAAAAGAAGCAGTGGCAGCAACTTCCGATCACAATGTTCTTCCAGCCTCGCAAAAAAGAGCCAGTTCCTCCTGCTACTATGCCTTCGGAAGAAATTGAAGAAGTGTCCCAGTAAGAAGTTGAAGAGGTGTCCCAGGAAAAGACACCTCCGTCTGAAGAGACGTAAAATACTATCATTGGCTGCACAGTAGAAGACATCATCAGCTTCATCATCATCATTTCTACTGTGCAGCAAATTCATCGCCATCATCATTCAAGTTTTTCTTGAACTTCTTTCGTGGTGAGTACAGTAACAATCTTTATTTTTTACTTTAATATTCTAACATTTTAATATTTGTGCCTGTTTTAGTTTAGTACTGTATGCATTAGGTTAAAGGGAAGGTTTTAAAGTCTGAAGAGTATACATGTTGTAACCTATCATATTTTTTTTGTTTAAAATTTACATTTACGTACGTAAAACACTCTCTCTCTCTCTCTCTCTCTCTCTCTCTCTCTCTCTCTCTCTCTCTCTCTCTCGTAAATTGTTTTCCTGCTTTGCTACGTACAGTATGTACTGTATGATTTTATATAGATACGGTAAATAATATTTGTAATAACATATTTTCTAAAAGCTTTTACTGTAAATATCATTATTTATCACTTTCATCATGCACGTTAAATACCTTCTTTGTTTACTGAGCGTGGTTGTTTACTGAGCGTACTTTATGACGCCGTCGTTTCAGGCGGCGTCATAAAGAAAAACATTTCATTTGGAAGTCCTAAGAAAAATTAAGTAAAACATTGGTAATAACAAAATCAACATACTGTATAATCAATATACAGTAATCGATGCAAAAACTAACTTATACACAGATATGTACACTAAATGTGTTTGTTTCTTCATTATGATTAGAGAAACGTAAACAAAACATTGGTTGCCATTTGTTATCGTGCTTTTTGGCGTGTTTAGGAAATGCATGATATAAAATCGCCTTTAATATTTGTGCCTGTTTTAGTTTAGGGTACTGTAGTACATGCATTAAGTGTTCTGTACATTAAAGGGTAGTTTGTTAACAGTACTACGTACAAGGGAAGGTTTTAAAAGTCTGAATATACATGTTAAATAAATAGGTAAATATGGTGTCACTACTTCGCGGATTTTCACCTATCGCGGTCGGGTCTGGAACCTATCTACCGCGATAAACGAGGGTTCACTGTACATGCAAATTTTGATGTCTTTTGAAGACAACTTATTTACCCCACAGATTCATGAACGGGCATCAACATCAGAAGGACTGGAGCCAGAAGTCTTGGAGCGAAGGAGAAACAACTCTACTGTGAGGTATAGTTAAAGCATTAAAAAGGTTCATGAAAATTCTTCCTCTTGAAGTTTTGACAGAATCAAAAGCTTTCTCATTGTCTATAAATGTCATACATAGTGGCTTGTCATACTCGTTGATTTTATCATTAGTTCGTTAATTACATGAGTATGGTCAGTTGTTGAATACCTGCTTCTGAATCCTGTCTGCTCTCATGGTTGATTAAAGTTTAGCTGTCTTTATATTCGGCCTAATATTATCTTTGTAAATATTTTATATATTACTAAGAGTAAACTTTTTGGGCGGTAATTTTTCAGGTCTTTTTGTGCTTTCCATTTTGTGAATTAGTATATACTGCACACACACATTATATACATGTGTGTATATATATATATATATATATATATATATATATATATATATATATATATATATATATATATATATATATATATATATATATATATATATATATATATATATATATATATATATATATATATATATATATATATATATATATATATATATATATATATATATATACCCTGTATATATATATGTGTGTGTGTGTGTGTGTGTGTGTACGTATGTATGTATGTATGTATGAATACATTGTGTATATATTACACACATATATACAGGAGAGTGTTCACTCTTTATGGAACAGTGCATACAGTACATTATCTTAACAGAAGATACATAAAGGCTTATATTGTATTAAACAAGGGTTTGAAAATTCTCTTTATAATAGTTTGTCTCCCCAGCCTATTTTTCTCAATAAAGACCACTTCAAGCCACCAGCAATGCTGGATAGGGATCTTAGCAAAAGATTACATAATAGCCGTAGTATATAATGTTACCTAACAATAAATACAAATAGGCATTTATAGTTATACAAGAAACTATTGCTTTAATTCATCACTGAAAATTCTTTTCCTACTCAAGTACAATTTTTTAATGGAATGTTGTGAAAGGAGGGGCAGCAAGGATAGTGTCGATCATCCCGAGCCAATTTTCAAAGTCAAGAAGAAAACCGAGCCGAAAAAGGATACCAGTGCAGAGCATCAATATTTTTACATCATGGCTGATTTAGCACCACCTGAAAGGTAACACTAAGGTTATATGGTACATTTAGATAACTTCATATTCATTGGAAAGAAATTTCAATTTGTTGATATTTCTACATTTCTGTCATAAATCATAGTAATTTTAGTGATGAGTTTAATGGACGGGTAATTTTATGCCTAGGTTTCAGTATGTGAACAATGAGGACTTCCATTTGCAATGCTTTTATGTATATTTTTCCATTTTGTTCCCATTAGTTTCTATTCAGCATGCATGTACAGTTCCAGACAGTTCCACAGGGTCAAGTTTCCCGAGAAAGATGGATTTCCAGCAGCATGTGTGCTAGTAGCACGGACAAAAAAAGTTAAGATGGAATGGAGCCCTGAGACTGGTGTTGAAGGGGTTTTGCCACTGAAGTTTTTGCCAACAAACTTAACAAGATAGAGGGAACAATTTTAACAAGATAGAGGGAACAATTTCATATCAATTCAATACAAGTATATTATGCCTATTCTAAGCAAGGCATTAGATCATGCCATACCCTACTTCAACCATGTACTGTAGTTTATTAAATTCCCAAATATTGTTAAAAAATTTTGCACATAATTTGGACAAATTAGTAACGCAGGTGCGCGAACACACACACACACTCTCTCTCTCTCTCTCTCTCTCTCTCTCTCTCTCTCTCTCTCTCTCTCTCTCTCTCTCTCTCTCTCTCTCTCTCTGTGTGTGTGTGTGTGTGTGTGTGTGTGTGTGTGTGTGTGTGTGTGTGTGTGTGGCTTATATGATGTTGACCATGAGGATGTTACTGAAACTATTCAATAAAACATAAACCTTATGCTCTGTTGATAGTAATACAAATAACCAGGAGCTTAAACAACCTTGCTCCAAACCTTGTTAGCTGAGGGAATACTGTACACTCCAAGAGTTGTACCAACAAGGTTAGCTTGCCTTAGATAAATACCAATAGGAAGTCATCAACATTTTCAACATACGTTTGTTCAAAATGGTTAAATTTGCCACTTTGTTCATTTTTAGACCAAAAATTTAAATTTTCAGCTCCTGTGCTCTCATATTTACACCAAATGACCTGAAGTTTCTAATGAGGGTACCTTGGATATATAGCCACTGGATGTAAGTCACATTTTTTGTATACATCACTTCAAAATTATTAGTTTTAGTGACTTTAGTCTATTTTGTGAAAAATTTGCATTTTTTGCTCCTATGCCCTGGTATTTAAACCATATGACCTGAAATTTGGTATGGAAATGCTTATAGTCAACAGGACATTATTCACAATTTTTGCACACACCACTTCAGAATGATTTTTTGGGGGGATTTTGGCCATTTTTAGTCTAAAAATTTATATTCCCAAAAATGCCCTTTTAGAGTAGGGTGATGTTGTGATGATAAAGCCATTAGGCATTCATTTTTGTAAAAGATTAATATGGGCCAAAAGTTGCCTTTCTAGTTTTTGTATAGTATATAATTTGCCATTTTGTTTTCTATTTACTGATGGATTTTGATTATTATATACTGTATTCATTTATAATACTGATGATAATTTTACTGGTATTGGTAATGATAGTAGCAATAAATATCTATCTATATACCAAGGTACTTTCCGCAATTTGGTGGGGTAGCCGACATCAAACAAATGAAAAAAGGGGACCTTTCCTCTCTACGCTCCTCCCAGCCTGACGAGGTACTCAACCGAGTTCGGCTGGTACTGCTAGGGTGCCACAGCCCACCTTCCCCCGTTATCCACCACAGATGAAGCTTCATAACGCTGAATCCCCTACTGCTGCTACCTCCGTGGTCATCCAAGGCGACTGGAGGAAGCAGCACGGCATACTGGAACTGCGTAACAATCTCCCGCCATTCATTCCTATTTCTAGCACAATCTCTTGCTTCTCTCATATCTATCTTCCTACCACCCAGAGCTTTCTTCACTCCGTCCACCCAAACTTTGGCCCTCCTCTTGTACTTCTCTCATCAACTCTGGCATTCATCACCTTCTTTAGCAGACAGCCATTCTCCATTCTCTCAACATGGCCAAACCACCTCAACACATTCATATCCACTCTAGCTGCTAAATAATTTCTTACACCCGTTTTCACCCTCACTACTTCATTCCTAACCTATCTACTCGGGATACACCAGCCATACTCCTCAGACACTTCATCTTATACACATTCAATTTCTGTCTCTCCGTCTATTTCATTCCCCACAACTCCGATCCATACATCACAGTTGGTACAATCACTTTCTTATACAGAACTCTCTTTACATTCATGCCTAATATAATGGTGATATAATGAGAACAGGAGGTATAGTTATTTCATATACACAGTACGTATATGATGGATGAGGGTATATAATGGATTATAAAGAATAGAGAGAGAGAGAGAGAGAGAGAGAGAGAGATGCATAATTTGGTATTATTGATTTGATGTTTTATTTGTCTCTCGATCTCTGTAAGCAGTAATATTCATGCCAACAACCCTATACCTACCACCAGTGTATGAAGACTCCCTCACATCTCTGGTCAGGACTACCAACATAAATCCTGTCACAAACTTTTCTTGCTCGGGAAACTGAACTCGGTGGAATTGTCTTAGAACTGTACCATTCGGTGCCATCACGTACTGTATTTCTTTTTTGACGAGTTAGTAAGAACTGTAAAAGACATTACTTGGGGCTTCACTTTGTGAGAAATGTCTCCCTACTACAAACTTTTTAGAGGAATCAGAGATATTGATTTGCAACATAGCATCTTTAAAGTTAAAGATTTTTAAATATTAAAAAATAAATTTTATTTTAGCACATAAGTCACTTTAATAATTATAATTAAAAATTCTTTTACCTTCTTTAGCTTGGGAGATAGCAGAGCATATGAAGTAATTCTTTGTGCGCTGCGTTTTAATGTCAATAGTCTTCTCACCATAGCGCCTGACTTCAGTAAGCCAAACACCAAGCCTTATAGGTAAGTAATAAAATTTAATTTTGAGTTTCACTATATAAGGAAGAGTGTTATACAAAATTATTTGGGATTAACAAAGAATACATTACTCTTTTACAGTACCAGTACTGTACCTTTTATTATGAGTAACTATGAATATGAGCATAGATTTTTTTTATTGATTTACAAGTATTGCATCGGTCTGAAAGCAAATCTTTTATGAAGTATGGGTATTTTTCTTAGACAAGTACGAATGAAGCTATGCCACCCATGTTGTTTGCATATTGTGGTCATGTGATTTTACTTCATTTTGTCTCACATTAGCTTGCATCACCCCATTTACCCTTCCACTCTCCAAGCAGTAATTATAAAAGCATCATCTCCATGGAGCGTCTTTGGAACAGATCTTTGTTGAGTTTTGATGGAATTTTCTTTAACAGTACTGTATAATATCATGACAGTGATCCCTAAGATAGTTAAAAAAGACAGAAGAAGATGGTTTCCATAGAGGTGAAAAGAATTATTTCAAAACACAAGGTAAGTGTGTGGCTGACCGTACAATTGTACAACATCCACCATTTGTACAATTCTAAAGAAGAAAGATGATATCAAATCAATTGATGTTATAAAAGGAGTGTTGACATTGACGAAACAACGGTTACGTGTCCATGATAATGTTAAAAAACTGCTTATTTGGATTAATGAGAAGCAGTTAGCAGGTAATGTGCTTACCAAAAATATTATTTGTGAAAAAACAGTGGTATTATATACTGATCTTTTGAAAAAGGAGCCTGGTACATCTGCAGAAAATAAAAAAGAAATATTCAAGGGGGTTCTTCAAAGATTTCAGGAGGAGAATTGGCATCCATAGTGTTGTGCAGCACAGCAAGGCTACAAACTCTGATGTCAAGGCAGCAGAGGTGTTTGTTGTTGATGATAAAAAGCTCATGAGGCTGAGTCTTACATACGACAACAAGTTTTTGATGGTGACGAGACCAGTCGGTTTTGGAATAAGATGCCCAGGAGGACCTTCATTACTGACGGAGAAAAGGCGATTCCCAGTCACAAGCCCATGAAAGAGCGTCTAACCATGCTGTTTTGTGCTAATTCTCTTGGTGTATCACTCGGAGAATCCAGGAGTCTTTAAGAAGTGCACACTGTAGAAGAAGCAACTGATCATCATATGAAGGTCAAACAATAAATTTTGGGTGATTCACATTTTGTTTGTTGAATGGGTCAGTGAGGCTTTCAGTCCTGAGATAAAAAAGTACAGGTACCTTTTAAAGAACCTCTCACTTAAAGTTATGTTAGTTATTTATAATGCTCCTGCCCATCCTGCGGGCCTTGAAGAAGACCAAATGGAAGAGTTCAAATTTGTAAAGATCAAGTTCCTGGTGCCAAACACCACTCCAATACTCCAACTCAATGGTCAACAGGTTATCTCAAACTTTAAGAAGCTTTACGCAAAAGCAATGTTCCAGTGATGCTTTCAGGTCACCAAAGGGATCAACATAATGCTCTTAAGAGTTTTGAAAGGACCATTTCAAGATTTTTAATAGCCTCTAGATCATTGGTAAAGCCTGTTAAGCGGCCACCATCAAACCCTCAATTTTGCTTGGAAAAAACAATGACCAGAATAAGTTTCTGAACACAGTATTAAGGAATTCTAACCCAATCAGTTGACAATAAAACTGTGGCTTTGGGAAAGACAATGGGGTTGGAAGTGGACAGTGACAACATCAATGATCTTGAAAAACAGCAAGCAGCTGACGACCCAGAAGCTGTTGGAATTCCATAAGGTAGAGCATCAAGAGAAAATGTGAAAAATCACATTTCAAAGGTTAGACAAAAGCAGGTTCCTTTATTTATTTATAAACTAGCCAAGCTATAACCCTAGTTGGAAAAGAAAGATACTATAAGCCAAAGGGCTCCAACAGGGAAAAATGGCCCTGTGAGGAAAGGAAATAAATAAACAATATCAGAAGTACTGTAATGGAAAAATTAAAATACAGGTACAGTAAAATATTTAACAAAACATTAACAACATTAAAACAGATAAATAATATATAGAATAAAAAAAATACTTATTTCAGCCTGTTCAACATAAAAACATTTGCTGCGAGTTTGAACTTTTGAGGTTCCACCAATTCAACTGCTTATTCACATCTCAATTTGTTGGACAGGAACTTACAGTCTATTAAATTTCTTATTCCTGATCTAGATATTAATCTCTGGCACTGTCGTTCAATTAGTTCATTATGCATGTTGCATAAGATTTTTTTATAATTCTGACCATCCTTTACATTCTGATCTTCCCGGACACCAGCCTCAACTCTCATTCAAAGATAAAGTGCTTGTTACTTTGTCAATTATTTCTACTTTTATGGTGAATTATTAGTTTTTATTCATTTTTAATGTTAGGGGCTATAATTTGTGCAATAATTACCAATATAAAACCTTTAAGAATTAGTTTATATGTGTATATATGGACATGTGAATGCATCCGTGACCCCAGGTTCATTGGTTTTGAATACTCCCTCAACCAGTAACACCAGCCCTGTGTCTGTGTTACGAGTGCCAGTGAGAGAGTGTACTGCTTCCCCTGAGACTGTGAAGGAGAGAGATGTTGTGATGTCTCCATTCTCAAACTTGTTGGTCAAGAGGTAGCACTGGTGCTTTGAAACACTTTGGTGTGAAGTCAACGTTACTCTTGGTGAGGAGTCACAGGTAGGCGTGGTTGTAAAAATGGAGAACTGCTTTGCAGGACTCTCTGATCCACTGTGCAGTCTCTGTCAAGGGTTCTTGGTCTTTGAGGGTGTCCGCAGACAAACCTTCAGGTGTAGCCATGCTTAAGGATCAGTGAGGAAGAAGGTCACCATGACCTTCTCTAGACCCTAGGACCTCATGCAACTTCTTCCACCCAGAAGGATACTGGGCATAATTAGTCCTTTCAAGGTCCCCAACCTGACCAGTTTTACTACCAAGGGACTGCTTATGTTGGAGCTCCCCTCTCCTGCTGCCGTGAGTAAAAGGATGCCTCACATGCCACTATGTAACCTGGCAGAGAGACTGGGCTGATCCTTAGGTAGTGATTGTCCTTCAGGATGGGTACTTACCAGGTTTTTGGGGCCACCAGCCATTACCCATTCTGCAGACAAATAGTGTTTGTATCTCCCATATCACCGAAAACCCTTGTATTGTAGCAGATGTGAAAGGAATGTTTGGGGAAGATTTCATTTGAAAATAAAAGTTGCATCTCCGATATTCTTTAATTGATTCTTCCTGGAGGAGAGGTCAACTGCAGACTAAAGACTGGTCATTGACCTCTCCCATAAACCAATTTGCACAACAATCAGGTTCTTGATGGAAATTGTATGAATTGGAATAGATCTCAATTGTATAAAAATGTTGAGCCTGTTGCTCTTTTGATTAAGAATCTGGTTAACATAATTGATAGGTGTGTCCCTTCTCTTGTGCTAAAATACTGAGGGAAAGACAAACTCTGGTTCAAGGATGTTGTAGCCATGCTTATTAGGAGAAACAGAAAGCTTGTCATCTTTGGAAGGGTAACAGATCCGATTTGACTTGGAATAACCATACTCGGATAAGAGTTGTTGTTCAGGTAATTTATTCTTCAACTGAAAAGGAATACAGTTTAACCATAAAAGAAACCCTTTTTATTACAACCCAAGAACATAAGTGGTGGGCTACCCATAAATCTGCAGTCTTCCTTACTTAAACCTGATGGCTCTGTCAGTCACTGTCCAGAGGAAAAGGTAACCCTTTTGGCTGAATGTGTTTTGCAGTATGCAGAGTAATGAGAAACTTTATTTTCCTCATTCCTGTTTTCCTGAGGCTAAACTATCTAGTTTAGCTTTTCAGTCCCTTGAACTTAAAAATCTCATGGTGGACCTTGATGCTTATGGAGGTGTAGACCTAGATGATATTTTTCTTTTGTTTTTTATAAAGACTGCCGATTTCTTTTCTCTTGAGTTGTCTGTTTTTTCCACAAGTTAGCAAGAAGAGGTTCTTTTAGCATGTTTTTTAATATTGGTAATGTTACTGTACTCCATTAAGTAAATGTGTCTGCGGTAACTGTAGCCAACTGATTACTGCCCAATTTCCATAACTCACAAATTGTCTAAAGTGTTTTAATATCTTTTGGCAAAATGTTTGAATAGGTATGCTGGAGGTAATCATCTGTTCCATAGTTTGTAATTTGGCTTTTGAAAAGGCCTTGGAGCCTGTGATGCCCTTTTTACTATGTCCAATGCTGTGCTGAAATCTCTTGATTGTGGTTAGGTAGTTTGTATAATTGGCCTTGATTTTAGTGCTGCCTTTGACCATGTTAATCATGAGGCCCTTTTTTTAAACTCAAAATAGTTGGGAGTAGGTGGGTCTTTTCTTAGTATCATTATTAATTTTTCAGTTAGATTGCAGAGTTTTTGATGGGCACCGTAGTGAGTATAGGAATGTGATATTCGGTGTTCCTCAGGGTTGTGCTCTTGCCCCATTAGTTTTCATACTATATTCTGTGTATACATGATATGTGTTTTGGCCTAAAAAACAAGCTTTTTTGCATATACAGATGATGCTACTCTCTGCATCAATTCCATTTGAATGTAGATCTGGGGTTGCTGAATCCTTTAATAGAGATCTAGTTAAAATTAGAGCATGATGTAAATTATGGATATGAAGTTAAACACTAACAAAACTCAAACTATGATTGTAAGTAGGCCAAGAACAGTGGTTTCTCAACATCCAGATAACAGCATTGATAATTTTTCTTAAGATCATATGACTTAAATTTTTTTGTGATTTTTTTATTGCAAATTTACTCTTAAAAAGAAAAGCATTTAGTCAATTATTTCATCAATTGCACAAAAATGGCTTATTGAGAAAGTCTTAAGATTTTTGGGGATCAATCTATTCTGAAGGAGTATTTTAATTCTTTCATTCTACCTTGTTTCAATTATTGTTCCCCTGTCTGGTCTTCAGCTGCTGAATCTCATCTTAATTTGTTGAACAAGTACTTGCAGCCTATCAAATTTCTTATTTCTGATCTAAATATTAGTCTGGCATTGACTTTCAATTAGTTCTTTATGGATGTTGCATAAGATTTTTCATAATTCTGACCATCCTTCTTATTCAGGTCTTCCCAGATAGTACATCCTGCAGGTAATACTATGTGTGCAGTTAATTCAAACAATAATGCCTTCTCCAGCATAAGGCTGAATACTACACAGTATTCTAGAAGTTTTATTTCCAGACAGATAAAATTACCGGCTACAACACCACATGCAATCACTGGATAACCTCTACAACGTTTATAATGATTCTAGAAGACTAACATCATTGGATACACCACCACATGAACTTATTGCACAGCCTCTACAACATTTACAACTTTTCTTATGACCAGATTGTGGAATGATCTGTCAAATCGGGCAGTTGAATTGGTGGAATTTCAGAAGTTCAAACTTGGAGCAAATGTCTGTATGTTGAACAGGCTGACACAAGTCTCTCTTTATAGTTTATATATACTGTACTAATGGATTTATTTTAATGTTACTGATCTTAATATATTCTACATTACTTATTCATTACTGCTCTTTTAATCTGTTTTTTTAAATATTTAACTTAGCCGGTGAATATATAATAGCTGACGTCTCCGGCGGCTCGACAGAAAAACACAAAAACTCGCGAGCGATCGCTATGAAGGTTGCGGGTGTGCCCACCAGCGCCAACTATCGGCCAGATACCGCATAAACATGTAAACAGCTCCAGTTCTTCTCTGTCGGTCTGATCGACAAGTTGATTCCATTACTCGCTGTTAACCTGGAGTTTTTCAACAGTCTTGGTGAAGTACTTCTTTTTGGTTTGAGCTTTCGCAGTGGAGGTGTTTTATCTTCAATTTAAACTCTTGAACTCTTTTTTGGATAGATTTAATTGTTGATGACTTTGGATTGTTTTTGGACTTTCTTTGACTTTTCAAAATGGCTGACCCTTCTCCAATTCCTAAATTTCGTAAATGTAATGCTAGGGATTGTAACAAACGTCTTCCAAAGGCCTCTCTCGGCCCACATACTGTGTGTTCTAATTGTCGGGGTAAAACCTGTCAATTAGGAGATCGGTGTGATGAGTGCGTGGTACTTTCGGAATTCGACTGGCTAGAGTTTGATAAGTATTCTCGTAAGCTAGAGAGAGATAGGGTGAGGAGAAGTTCCTCTAGATCGTTAGAATTTTCCTCCTCCCATGCCCCTGAACCTAATCCTTCCCCAGTAGTAGTTGTGCCTGAACCCTCTACTAGCACTCATGAACCATCAATGCGGGATATGTTACGTGCCATTCAAGCTTTGGGCGAGAGAGTTGAATCGTTAGCTACGGACCGTAATCAACTCATGGCGGATGTAAAAGAGTTAAAGTGTAAGAGTGCCACATTAGAAAATCGTGGGGATACATAAAGTGATTAGTGCGCAAAGTGTTATCAGTGTTGCGACCGAGGGTTCGTCTGTTCGTGCCTGTCGTTCGCCTAGTCCGAGACCTCTTGCAAGCTCCCATGCCCCAGGGAGAAGTAATGTCGTAGGACTTATGGGTTCGAGAGGCTTTAACCAACGAACAGACATTCCCTCTATGGTTTCGGGCGTGTCTCGTCAAGACCGCCCCTACCATAAGACGAGCGAGGCAGTGTTTTCCTCGTCATCCGAAGGCTTCTCGCGTAAGAAACCGTGGAGCAAGGTTTCGAGACCCTTAAAGCGAAAGTCAGTCCCTTCAGGACAGGTCCAGCGTCCTGGTCGTAGCCATTGGGACAGCTCTGACCCTGTGCAGTCATAGGAAGACTGCTCGCCGCCTAAACAGAAGCGTAACACAGGCTCCGAGAGTCTTATTGTAGGCAATGTTTTGCAGTCACAGACGTTACCCTCGTCTCGAACCGCACCCGCTCCCGTTGATCCTAAATGGGTTGTACTGCAAGATATGCAGAATAAGCTTGCCTCTCTTATGGAGGACTATACTGCTGAGCAGGTTCACGATGATCCTCGCAGTTTAGCTGATCGAGATCCTGGCCGTCAGCCGCCCAAACGAGCCTTTGCTCGTCCTGTTGACGTTGACGTTACAAAGTCACGTCAGTCACGTGTCGTAGAGCCTCACTCGATGCAGTCCCGTGTTGACTTTCAGCCGCTTGTGGACGTTCAGCCGCTGCCGCATGCTCCTGTTGACGTTCAGGACGTTCGCCAACCAGCGAAGTTGACTTGTTTTGACGTTGAGCGTCAAGCACCGCAGTCAAGAGTTGTTTTGACTGCTCAGTCTAGGCAGTCAAAGCAGTCTCGAGTTGACGTCGAGCGTCCTCCCGCTCCTGTTGTTGTTGCTAGTCAGTCCGTTAAGCAGTTACATGACGTAGCGTCCTGGACTGCTACTGATGCTCCTGTGCGTGTGGACTCTGCTTGTCAAGCATTGCCACCAAGGCAGGTCTCTCCCTTGCTTGAGACTCATCAGTTGTTGGACGAGGCTCCTTCAGATGAGGACGTTGCTGATCCTCATCCTGATGATAATCCTTCAGATGTTGATGAACCTAAGGCTGTTCAACCTTCGATGGATTTTAAGAAGATCATGATGATTTTCAAGGATCTTTTTCCAAATCATTTTGTTTCTGTTGCTCCTCGTTCGCCTCCGTCTGAGTTTGCTCTAGGCTTAGCTGCTACCAAGCCTGCCTTTACTAAGCTAGTGCTTTCTCGCTCTTCTAAGAGGGCTTTACGTCTTTTAGGCGACTGGTTGGATACCAGGAGGAGTTTGGGGAAGACAGCCTTTGCCTTCCCACCTTCTAAGCTTGCTTCTAGATCGAGCGTCTGGTATGACACGGGAGAAGTTCTCGGCTTGGGAGTCCCTGCCTCTGCCCAGGGTGACTTCTCTAGCCTCGTAGACTCTCCCCGTCGCCTGGCCATGAGACGCTCGAAGATTTGTTGGTCCCCCTCGGACCTTGACCATCTACTTAAAGGCGTATACAGGGCCTTTGAAGTGTTTAACTTTCTTGATTGGTCTTTAGGAGCATTAAGTAGAAAGATCTCGTCTGCCGACCAAGATGTATCCTTACTTATCATGTCCTGTATGGACAAAGCCATCCGCGATGGCTCCAATGAGCTCGCCTCCACCTTTACGTCGGAAGTCTTGAAGAAGAGAGAAACCCTTTGCTCTTTCCTTTCAGCAGGAGTTACTCCCTGTCAGAAATCGGAACTGCTCTTTGCTCCCTTATCGGCTGCTTTGTTTCCACAACAGCTGGTTAAGGATATAGCTGCTTCGCTCGTGCAGAAGGACACTCATGACCTGATGGCGTCCTCTGCTCGCAAAGGGGCTCCTTCTTCATCCTTTGCTGTGAGACCCAGGATAGAGACTCCTGCGTCTAGATTTATCCCGCCCTTTCGTGGCAGAGCTCCCAGCAGGGGAGGCTCTCGTGCCGAGGGAAAGAGAGGTAAAAAGAGAGGAGCCAAGTCCTCCCGTGGCAGAGTCTGACTGCCCACAGCCTCAGACAGCGGTAGGGGCCAGATTGAACAGCTTCTGGCAGGCCTGGGAGAAGAGGGGTGCAGACCAAGAGTCTGTTCTGTTGCTCAAAGAGGGGTACAAAATACCGTTTGTACGCAAACCTCCTCTAGTAACAACTCCCATAGACCTCTCTCCCAGGTACCGAGAGGAGTCAAAGAGACAAGCCCTAAATCAAGAAGTGTCTCTGTTGCTAGAGAAGGGAGCGGTGGTGAAAGTCTCGGACCTTCAATCACCGGGGTTTTACAACCGTCTCTTCCTAGTACCAAAGCATACAGGAGGTTGGAGGCCGGTGCTAGACGTCAGTGCGCTCAACGTTTTTGTTACGAAAACAAAATTCACGATGGAGACCACGAAGTCCGTCTTAGCAGCGGTCAGAGAGGGAGACTGGATGGTCTCTCTCGACCTAAGAAATGCGTACTTCCACATTCCTATACACCCGGATTCCCAACCGTTTCTGAGGTTTGTCTACAGGAATGTGGTGTACCAGTTTCGAGCCCTGTGCTTTGGCCTCAGTCCTGCTCCTCTCGTGTTTACGAGGCTCATGAGGAATGTGGCAAAATTCCTTCATCTATCGGGGATCCGAGCCTCCCTGTACTTGGACGACTGGCTTCTCAGAGCATCGTCCAGTCATCGCTGTCTGCAGGATCTACATTGGACGTTGGGTCTGGCCAAGGAGTTGGGACTTTTGGTCAACTTAGAAAAGTCCCTACTGATCCCATCCCAGACTATTCTATATTTGGGGATGGAGATTCGCAGTCCAGTTTTTCGGGCTTTTCCGTCTGCCACCCGAATAGAACAAGCCCTGTTCAAAGTCCAACTAATGCTGAAAAGAGAACGTTGTTCAGTCAGGAGTTGGATGAGTCTCGTAGGGACTCTCTCATCCCTGGAGCAGTTTGTCTCGCTAGGGAGACTACACCTTCGGCCTCTCCAGTTCCATTAAGCCTCTCACTGGAACAAGGACAAGACTTTAAGAGACGGTATCAATCCCAGTCTCCGAACCAGTAAAAGCATGCCTGAACTTGTGGGACAGCAATATCAGTCTGAGAGAGGGCTTGTCCCTAGCAGTCAAGAACCCAAACCACGTGTTGTTCTCAGACGCGTCGGATTTGGGTTGGGGTGCGACCCTGGACGGTCGGGAATGCTCGGGTCTGTGGACCTCAGTTCAGAAGAGCATGCACATCAACGGCAAGGAGCTATTAGCAGTCCACTTGGCCTTGATGAAATTCGAAAGCATTCTTCGAAACAAAGTGGTAGGGGTCAACTCAGACAACACCACAGCTTTGGCGTACATCTCCAAGCAAGGAGGCACTCACTCCCACACGCTGTACGTGATCGCAAGGGACCTTCTCATATGGTCAAAAGATCGAGGCATCTCCCTGTTGACGAGATTCATCCAGGGGGACTTGAACGTCTTGGCAGACTGTCTCAGTCGGAGGGGTCAGGTGATACCCACGGAATGGACCCTCCACAAGGACGTGTGCAAGAGTCTTTGGGCGACTTGGGGTCAACCCACCATAGACCTCTTTGCCACCTCGTTGACCAAAAGGTTACCGATCTATTGCTCACCAGTCCCAGATCCAGAGGCGATCCACATAGACGCATTTTTACTGGACTGGTCTCACCTGGACTTATATGCATTCCCACCATTCAAGATAGTCAACAAGGTACTGCAGAAGTTCGCCTCTCACGAAGGGACAAGGTTGACGTTGGTTGCTCCCCTCTGGCCCGCGAGAGAGTGGTTCACCGAGGTACTTCAATGGCTGGTAGACATTCCAAGGAGTCTTCCTCTAAGGGTAGATCTCTTACGTCAGCCCCACGTAAAGAATGTTCATCAAAGCCTCCCCGCGCTTCGTCTGACTGCCTTCAGACTATCGAAAGACTCTCAAGAGCTCGAGGCTTTTCGAAGGAGGCTGCCAGTGCGATTGCGAGAGCTAGGAGAGCTTCTACCATCAGAGTATACCAGTCGAAGTGGGAAGTCTTTCGAGACTGGTGCAAGTCAGCATCTGTGTCCTCTTCCAGTACCTCTGTAGCCCAAATCGCAGATTTTCTTTTACATCTGAGAAATGTTCGCTCCCTCTCAGCACCCACTATTAAGGGCTACAGGAGCATGTTGGCTTCGGTCTTTAGACATAGAGGCTTAGATCTTTCCAACAATAAAGATCTCCAAGATCTCCTTAAGTCTTTCGAGACCTCTAAGGAACGTCGTATGGCAACTCCTGGATGGAACTTAGACGTGGTCCTAAGGTTCCTGATGTCAGACAGGTTTGAGCCATTACATTCAGCCTCCCTGAAGGATCTCACCCTCAAGACGCTTTTCCTAGTGTGCTTGGCTTCGGCTAAAAGGGTCAGTGAAATTCATGCCTTCAGTAAGAACATCGGCTTTTCCACAGAGAAAGCCACATGTTCACTTCAACTTGGTTTCCTAGCCAAAAATGAACTGCCTTCTCGTCCTTGGCCTAAGTCTTTTGATATACCTTGCCTGTCAGAGATCGTAGGCAACGAACTTGAAAGAGTACTGTGTCCAGTTAGAGCTCTTAAGTTCTACTTAGCTCGTACTAAGTCCTTATGAGGTGGATCTGAGGCCTTATGGTGCTCAGCTAAGAAACCATCTTTACCTATGTCAAAGAATGCTTTGTCATATTTTATCAGATTTTTAATCCGAGAGGCTCATTCTCACTTGAATGAAAAAGACCGATGCTTGCTTAAAGTTAAGACGCACGAAGTAATAGCTATAGCAACTTCCTTGGCCTTTAAGCAAAATAGATCTCTGCAAAGTATTATGGACGCGACCTTTTGGAGAAGCAAGTCGGTATTCGCGTCATTTTACTTAAAAGATGTCCAGACTCTTTATGAGGACTGCTACACACTGGGTCCATTCGTTGCAGCGAGTGCAGTAGTGGGTGAGGGTTCTACCACTACATTCCCTTAATTCCAATATCCTTTTAATCTGTCTCTTGAAATGTTTTTAATCTTGTTTTTGGGTTGTACGGAAGGCTAAGAAGCCTTTCGCATCCTGGTTGATTTGGCGGGTGGTCAAATGTCATTTCTTGAGAGCGCCCAGATTAGGGGTTTGATGAGGTCCTATTGTATGGGTTGCCGCCCTTGATACTTCAGCTCCTGGGAGTCTTTCAGCATCCTAAGAGGATGGCTGGGCTTCGTTGTGGAGGATTAATTTTATTTTAATTTATTTTTTGTTTGCCAAATCAAGAGAGAGAGAGAGAGAGAGAGAGAGAGAGAGAGAGAGAGAGAGAGAGAGTGTGAGTGTGTTTATTTAAGTTTTGTCAGAGAGAGAGAGAGAGAGAGAGAGAGAGAGAGAGAGAGAGAGAGAGAGAGAGAGAGAGAGAGAGAGAGAGAAGAAAGTGTTTATTTGCTTTAGTTTTGTCAGAGAGAGAGAGAGAGAATTTCATGTGCTTTAGCTTTGTTAGATCGCGCGTGCGCGAGAGAATGTGTGTATGTGCGTTTGTGTGTGCGTGTTTTGTGTGTCCGCGGTGCGCGCCGAAGAAAAAGGGTAATTAGCGAATGATTGTTTGAAGTTGGAAAGATTGTTGGTATAATTGAGGTTGTTTGTTTACATTTTTTTTAGCTAGGATAGGGTGGTGATGAATGTCTTGGGCGAAAGCATTGGATCTCGAACGATAGAAGGAGTCGGTTCTGCATTTTTTTGTTCTTCGGAAGCCGGCTGTTTAGTGTTTTTATGTTCTGAGTAAGTACTGTTTTTATTCATTTTTGTTAGGCGCGTTCGTGAATGATAGAAAGTTTATTGTTTATCTTTGATTATAGTGCGATAGTTGTTAGTTAGGAGTGTTCATAAGTGTTTTTTTATTTTTTTTGGCAGGCCGCGATTCCTCCTTTGGAGAGTTATTTTTGAATGCCGATCTTTAGTTGACGACCTGGCCTGTATTAGATTGTTTTAAGACTGCTCAGATTGATTTATTTGTTGACGACCCGGACCGAATTTACTGTACTTCTGATTGCTGTTGATGATGATGATACCGATGAGGATGATGATGATGATGATTACGCTCACGGACTAAATCAATGAAAACATTTTTGTATTGACTGAGTGTCAAGTGTTGCCATATTGTGGCGTTGCAACCGAGTTGTGGGGTTGGGCTATAAAAGGACTGTTGGCCCTTGTGTGGACAACGACGTCCACACATAAACAAATATTGGTTTTGGTGTGTCACGTGTGTGTGGATAAAGAGTTCCACTCATAAACAAATATTGGTTTTGGGTGTGTTAATTTTAAGTTGTTAGGGTTTTTTTATTTGAATGGTGTTACGGTTTTATATTTAATATTGTTTATGATTCGTGATAAGTGTTTTTTTTTTGGTTTATGATTGCGTTTACTTTTAAGAATATAGTGTTAAGGTTATGTTTTGTTTTCATTTTCCTTCTGTCCAAGAGTCCAGTTTGAAGTAGAGTCAGGGGAAAGTTTGTATTGTGGGATATTGAGAAAGTAGGAGTGATCAAGGGTGTGGGGGGGTTGTGTTTGTTTACATCCCGCCACATAAATTTGGCGCCCGAACAGGGACTGAAAGTAAAGGACTGTCGAAGGTGGGATTGAAACTGGACTGTTGGACAAGGGTAAATAGGTTTTGGAATTACTTAAAATATTAATGGTATTGAAATGGAGTTAATGGAAGAACAGTTGCATATTTTAAAGGAGGAATTGCGGTTGTCTAATGAGCGAGAGGAGAGGTTGTTGTTGGAGAATGCGAGGTTAAGTAGTGAGAATGAGGAGATGCAAAGGAAACTTAGGGAACTTCAGGGAACTGTAGAGAGAGTGGAAGAGGGTGTTGAGATGAGGATGCGAGAAAATGAGAAACGAATGGAAGCTATGATAGGGCAAGTAATGGGGATGATGAAAACTGTCATAGGTGAAGGTGCAGTCGGAGGAGGGGCTTCTGCTTCTGGTAACGGGTTGATGGTGGAAGAGGATAGGGTAAGTGATAATGGGGAAGGTAGTGATAGTGATATTGAAAGTAAAGGGCCTAGACATAGTAAGATTGGAACGAAGGGTGATAGGAAGAAGGAGAAGAAAGGTAAAGAAAATGTGAAGAAAGAAAAGAAGAAAGGTCAGGGTGTGAGTGAGGATGATCATGAATGGGTGAAGGTGGTAAGTAAGAAAAAGGGTAAGAAGGGAATAGTTAAAGATAGGACTTTGAGTGTAGAATTAGATTCATTGTATTCGAATGAAGAAGGCAACAAGAAGGGAGTAGACAGTGAAGATAGTAGTGAGAATGAAGTAGAGGAAGTTTGTAAGACAGTGTTTATGAGAGAGGTACCTAGGTGTGAAAGGTTTAATGAACATAGCAGTAGGGATGTATATGACTTCTTTAGGGAATATGAAAAGTTTTGTCAGGCTAAGTATGGGGATAGTAAGAGAGTTTGGGCTAGGGAGTTGGGAGAATTTTTGTCAGGATATTTGTTGACGATGTATGGGGTGATAATGAGTGTAGGAGAGGTTGAGTATGAAAGTGTAAAGAAGAGGATAATTGAACAGGTAAAACGTATGAAAGGTAGTGTTAGGTATAAGCGAAAAAATGATTTTTTATGAAGCACGAATGAAGGTGGGTGAAGCAATCTCGATGTATGTATGTCGGTTAGAAACATTGGCTAGAAAGAAGTATGGGGACGAAGGAATAAATGAAAATAAGGAACTAATGAAGAAGTTTTTGGGTACAGTACCAGAGAGTGTGTGTGAGTTTATTAATTTGAAACGGAAGGAGAAAATGAGGTGGACTAGAGAGAGATTGACTTGGGATGATATTTTAGAGATAGTTGAGGATTACGAGTTGGATAGGTGTATGAAAGAAAGTAAATCTGTGAGTGTAAGAACTGGAATGGAGGAAAGTGTGCCAGAATTTGGTAGTTTTAGAGATGCTGTTATGAGAGGGCCAATGAGGGTAGCTGATAGTGTAGTAGATAGAAGTGTTAGGGTGAGTAATGTAGGAATACCTATGCCGAGAAATGACGGGTTTAGACAGGGAAATCAAGTTTGGAGAGATAGAAGTGCTAGTACGCAGCAAGTTAGGTTAGGTAGTGGTATCCGTGAAGAGAGGTGTTATAGGTGTGGGAAGGTAGGACATAAAAAGAACGAGTGTAGATGGGCATTAGGAGCATGTTTCGGGTGTGGAGAGACAGGGCATCGTATTAGCGACTGTAAGAAAGAGAAAGTGGTTAAGTGTTATCGGTGTGGTATGACTGGACACATAGCGAGTGGATGCCGTAATAATCGTATGAATGTAATTTGTGGTAATTGTGGTAAGGATGGTCATTATGCTAGAATGTGCAAGGAGCCACGGGGTAAGTGTACTGAATGTGGTGCAGATGGGCATGTAGCTAGGGTTTGTAGAAAGAAGGGATCAAGTCAGCCAGGATGTTCGGGAAACTAAATACTCAGAGGGTTCAGCTGGGTGAGTCCTCGTGTGTGTGGGGAGTGAATGTGATGCATGTTCGTGAGGGTTTATTGCATGAAGATGTGATGGGAGAAAGAGCACATGATTGCATGAGTGTGAAAATGATTTTTAATGGTGTAGAGTTGGTTGGTTTGATTGATACTGGTTGTGGTGTCAATTTAATGTTTAGGAATGCATATGATAAGGTGAAAGAGGTTTGTGAATTTAAGGGATGTAAGGGTGAAGTAAAAGGTATTGGTAATTTGCGTATGCCTGTGCAAGGAAAGTTGCGGGAAAATGTTATGATTGGGGGGCTGATGATGGAGGATAATGATTTTTACGTGGTTGAGGGAGCGAATGAGAAATATGACGTACTGCTTGGGTATAAATTTCTGAAAAAATGTGGTATGATTGTACATCCAAGTGTGAATATGATTGAAATAAAGGTTAAAGGTAATATTTGTGGGGAATTTTATTTAAAGGAAGACGGCAGAGTGAGTACGAAGGTGTGGAAGGGAGTGCCATTGGTAGCAAGGGAAAGTGTAAAGTTATCGGGTAAGAAAGGTGAGGTTATTAGTGTAAAAGTTGCATGGCCGAGCAGTCTGGGAATTTCAAATAGTGACGAGGATGAATATGTAGTGGAAGGTATGGAAGCAGGAAATTTGGTGAAAACGAGTGCGTATATATATGATGGTGTTATGAATATGCAGGAACCCAAGGTGTATGTAAGGTTGTTGCCGAGTGTTAGGAGGAAGAGAGTACGTGGAATACGTAAGGGCGATTGCATGGGATGTATGTATACACTGATCAATGTAGAGGATGGAAGATATGTTAAGGCGAGACAGGTAATGGCTGGTAAGGTAAAGAACGATGACGATTGGAATTACGATACATTGAAAGGAAGAATTAAGTTAGATGAGAGTATAAGTGAGGTCGAAAGGGAACGATTGCTTAAGATGTTATGGGATAAGCGGAGAGTTGTGAGTCTCGGTGACGATGATTGTGGGGGGTCAGACCTGCCAGAATTTAAAATAGTTCTCAGTGATGATACCCCCATATATCAGCGTCCCAAGCATTTTTCTCCGCCTATTGCCAAGGAGATAGAGGAGCAGTGTCAGGAATTAGAGCGTATGGGTGTAATAGAAAGGAGTGAGAGTGCCTGGAATAGCCCTATTGTCCCTGTACGAAAGCCTGATGGAAGTTTACGCATGTGTATTGATTATAGGAAGGTGAATGAGGTGACTGTTAAAGAACGTTTTCCAATGAATGTGGTGTCTGATTGTGTTTATAAGATGCATGGAATGAAAGTTTTTACTAAATTAGATTTGGTGCGGGGCTATTATCAGATGCCTCTGGCAGAGGGGAGCAGGCCCATTACCGCATTTTCAAGTACAAATTGTCACTTTCAATTTAAAAGGTTGAGTTTTGGTCTTGCTAATGCGCCTGCTGCCTTCCAAAGAGCGATGAATGTTGTATTGGCTGGTTTCGATCGACAGAAGGTGACTGTTTTTATAGATGATATTCTGATTGCGAGCGAGACTGTTGAGGAACATATGCGGTTGCTTGAGGCAGTGTTGAGGCGGTTAATTGAAGTTGGTGTGAAAATTAAGCTTGAGAAGTGTACATGGTTGTCCAGGGAGGTGGAATTTCTTGGGCATGTAGTGGGTGAATCTGGTATAAGGAAGAGTGACAAGTTTGTGAATAAGGTGCGAGAATTTCCACGTCCCCGGACTGTGCGTGAGTTGCGAGGTTTTCTTGGTTTGGTTGAGTTTGGGCGCAAGTTTGTTAGAGATTGTTCAGGTATAGGGAAGCCTTTGAATGAATGGACGGGTAAAAGGAATAGTACAAAATTAAAATGGGATGATCGCATGATAGAAGCGTTTGAAAGGTTGAAGGAAGAGGCCGCGAAAGACGTCACTTTGGCATTTCCAGACTACAGTGAAAATGCGAATATGCTAGAGTTGTATACGGATGCGAGTGGGGTTAGTATGGGTGGTTGTTTGGTTCAAATGCAGAGAGTAAATGGAGAAGAGCAATTGAGAGTAATAGCGTATGTTAGTAAAGCGTTTAATAAAGCTGAGCGGAAGTATTCGACGATTGACAGGGAATTGGCTGCAATACAATTTTGTGTGAAAGCATTGAAAGTATTTTTGTATGGTGTAAAATTCATTGTGCGTACTGACCATCAGCCCCTAGTGTACATGATAAGGAAAGAGTGTGTGAATGCAAGGGTTGCTAGGACCATAGAGGATTTGAATGAATTTGATTTTAGGTTAGAATATGTACCGGGAAATAAGAATGTGATAGCAGATGCGATGTCGAGGATGCATGGGAGGATGGAAGATAAAGAGAGTAATCAGAATTCTGAAAGGTTGCCTGAAGGTTTAGTTGTGGAGCAGAGTTGTGAAGGGCAAGATATGGTGTATAAGTGTATCCTAATGGGTTTAAGTAAGTTAATACAAGAGGGGTTAGATACGGAAATACCAGGTAGCGTAAGCGAGCTTAAAAGAAGGGTGATGAATGAAGTGTCAAAAGAAATGGTATATGAGGAGGAGAGTAGTGTACTAGAAGGGGAATTATTATCAAAGATATTAATGGTGGTAAGTATGTTGTATGGTGTAACTGTGTATTTGTATTTTGGATGGAATCGACCGATGGAATATCAGGCATGTAAGGAGAATGATAGGGAATATATTTTGAGGATTCAATGTAAGGAGGAATGTTGCAAATTGTTGAGTGAGAAGGATAATGGTGCAAGTGACCTTAATCTAAGATATGGGGGTATAGAGGACAGTGAACATGATGATGAACATATTGGTGAAGTGAGTGACAGAATTGAAAGGAGAGTAAATGTATGTATGCATGGTGTAAAAGGAAGGATGATGACATATGTGAATATAAATGAGAATGAATATTGTAGTTTAATTGATACGGGTGCTCAAGTGTCATTAGTAAATGAGTCGGTTATCAGGGAAATTGAGAGGTACAATTGGGAAGTGAAAAGACAGTGTACGAGTGTGAGAATTCATGGAATAGGTCAGGGAAGTTTACTTGTTTGGGAAGAAGTGAGGTTGAAGGTGAAACTAGGGAGTATGGAAGTTGAACATAATTTTATTGTAATGGGAGAGAATGAAATGCTTAGTTGTTTTTTGATGGGAATAGATTTTTTGAGGTTGCACCATGTGTCAGTTGATGTTGGTAAGGGTTTGCTTTCAAAGAATGGCTGTAAGGTAATAGTAATTGAGGCTAATAGTGTATTCATGGCGAATTTTGTTTGCCAAATCAAGAGAGAGAGAGAGAGGGAGAGAGAGAGAGAAAGAGAGAGAGAGAGAGAGAGAGAGAGAGAGAGAGAGAGAGAGAGAGAGTGTGAGTGTGTTTATTTAAGTTTTGTCAGAGAGAGAGAGAGAGAGAGAGAGAGAGAGAGAGAGAGAGAGAGAGAGAGAGAGAGAGAGAAAGAAAGTGTTTATTTGCTTTAGTTTTGTCAGAGAGAGAGAGAGAGAATTTCATGTGCTTTAGCTTTGTTAGATCGCGCGTGCGCGAGAGAATGTATGTATGTGCGTTTGTGTGTGCGTGTTTTGTGTGTCCGCGGTGCGCGCCGAAGAAAAAGGGTAATTAGCGAATGATTGTTTGAAGTTGAAAAGATTGTTGGTATAATTGAGGTTGTTTGTTTACATTTTTTTTAGCTAGGATAGGGTGGTGATGAATGTCTTGGGCGAAAGCATTGGATCTCGAACGATAGAAGGAGTCGGTTCTGCATTTTTTTGTTCTTCGGAAGCCGGCTGTTTAGTGTTTTTATGTTCTGAGTAAGTACTGTTTTTATTCATTTTTGTTAGGCGCGTTCGTGAATGATAGAAAGTTTATTGTTTATCTTTGATTATAGTGCGATAGTTGTTAGTTAGGAGTGTTCATAAGTGTTTTTTTATTTTTTTTTGGCAGGCCGCGATTCCTCCTTTGGAGAGTTATTTTTGAATGCCGATCTTTAGTTGACGACCTGGCCTGTATTAGATTGTTTTAAGACTGCTCAGATTGATTTATTTGTTGACGACCCGGACCGAATTTACTGTACTTCTGATTGCTGTTGATGATGATGATACCGATGAGGATGATGATGATGATGATTACGCTCACGGACTAAATCAATGAAAACATTTTTGTATTGACTGAGTGTCAAGTGTTGCCATATTGTGGCGTTGCAACCGAGTTGTGGGGTTGGGCTATAAAAGGACTGTTGGCCCTTGTGTGGAGAACGACGTCCACACATAAACAAATATTGGTTTTGGTGTGTCACGTGTGTGTGGATAAAGAGTTCCACTCATAAACAAATATTGGTTTTGGGTGTGTTAATTTTAAGTTGTTAGGGTTTTTTTATTTGAATGGTGTTACGGTTTTATATTTAATATTGTTTATGATTCGTGATAAGTGTTTTTTTTTTGGTTTATGATTGCGTTTACTTTTAAGAATACAGTATAGTGTTAAGGTTATGTTTTGTTTTCATTTTCCTTCTGTCCAAGAGTCCAGTTTGAAGTAGAGTCAGGGGAAAGTTTGTATTGTGGGATATTGAGAAAGTAGGAGTGATCAAGGGTGTGGGGGGGTTGTGTTTGTTTACATCCCGCCACATCATGAGGAAGACAGACTAACAAGGCAGAGTAATCGTCTAAGTCAACTTCCTTACCAGGTACAGTACCTATATATATTTGGGTTTTGTTATGATATAACTGTCAAAAACTCTAAGCATATACGCTGTAAACTGTATTAATACTGGTCTCTACCCACCACCATGGGTGTGAATCAGCTATTATATATTCACCGGCTAAGTTAAATATTTAAAAATGATATTTTGATTATAAAATAAATTTTTGAATATACTTACCCGGTGAATATATAAATTAAAGGCCCCCCCTTCCTCCCCGATAGAGACCCAGCGGGATGAGAAGAACTGGAGCTGTTTACATGTTTATGCGGTATCTGGCCGATAGTTGGCGCTGGTGGGCACACCCGCAACCTTCATAGCGATCGCTCGCGAGTTTTTGTGTTTTTCTGTCGAGCCGCCGGAGACGTCAGCTATTATATATTCACCGGGTAAGTATATTTAAAAATTTATTTTATTATCAAAATATCATATTTCCTTATTTCCTTTTCTCACGGAGATGTTTTTCACTGTTAGAACCCTTGGGCTTATAGCGTCCTGCTTTTCCACCTTGGGTTTTTGCTTAGCTAGTAATGATAATAATAATATGACTGTACCGAGTTCCATCAGAAAAGGAGACTTCCTGCTTTTGGTGGACCTGAATAATGCGTACAGTACTTCTTTTATTCATCAGTCTTTTTGGAAGTACCTCTGCATCTTCCTTAACAGAATATTATACCTATTCGAGACCCTGTGTTCACTCAAAAGTAAAGGAAGAATGGGAGAAACATTCTACTCTGTGGCACTGAGTAAAATTAATATACATAGAATATAGCAGGAAATACCGAATAAAAGTGAATTAGGATAATATGGAATAAATATTATCCTTAATTATCAGTAAGAAATGTGTGAATAACCAAAATCAAAAGGAAATAGAAAAGATTTTTAGAATGGGAGAAACATTTTAGCCTTTGGGCCATCTTTTCCTTTACTTGAAACTATTTTACAGCAGCCTACTCTACTGAATGGTGGTGTAATGATGCACGGTTTGCAATTTTTTCTTAGTGTTTTCTGATTAGCTGCTGCAGTTGAGTGATTTATTAATACCTTTATATATATTTGTATAATGGTATCAAAAGTTCAGTAGTGTACTGTATAGTATAATCAACAGTTGGTGAATAAATGATTAAGGAAATTTACTGTAATTCATATTTAATAAATTCCTCTAGTTAGTATTAAATTTTAGACCATGGGTATTTTTTTTTTTAATTTTCTCAATATTAATTCATGAGGTATTGTTTAAGACTTCTTCGCTTTCACCTTTTAGCTTATCCTTATTGAAGATGAGTCTCGGCTAGTTGGTTTAATTATTTAGACCAGAGCATTAGCATGACTAGATCTTTCCTTCACTATCCCACCTCTATCAGAGCTTGGGAGCTGGCCATATGAACCTTAGGTGAGAGTCATAGACCCAAATGCTCCTATTGTCATGTATCACCATATAAACATGCTATTCCACTTGAGGAGCATGGGTAGTGAAAGAAAACCAGGAATTTTTTAATAGATATTAACATTTAGCTAGCCCAAGAAGGAAGCCCCATTAACCTCAGAAAAGCATAGAAACAGTTCATTTCATCATCAAATTCCATTTTTTATACTGTACAGTGTTTGTATTGTGACATATGGGAAAATATACTGTATTACCATTAAGGGTCCAGGTCGGTATGCCAATACTGTATATGGGGGTATGTGGCGAAAAATGGAAAATCTTGAAAATATTTGCTGAGCTTTGTATGGCAATGGAGAATGTGTATATGAAATATTTTGTCAAAATTACTCTTACTTTCATAGTTACAGGGTGTAACTCAGTAAGCCAAAAACATTGATCCCTACAAGAAAATGCAACACAGGGTATTTCTTCTGATATCGTAAATTTTGATTGTTATTACATTTTAATCTAAAACAAATTGTGAGCAATGACATCTGTATATATTCCATGAGTCACAAGTCAGGAAGTTATGATTACACCCTTCAGTGCTAGCACAAACCTGAGTGAGTTCACGTTTGAGTTTGACCTCTGACATTCGCTCGCTTTTACGCCTGTTTTTCTTGGTTTTGGCAAGAATTTCATCATGCCAAAAATGAAAAGAATTTAACATCTTGCTAACATAAAGAAGAAGAAAATTTGCTATAAGAAGATTTCAGAAGTGGATAATATTGGTAATATTAGTGGAGTTAGTGAAGGAGAGAGAGAGTATGTTGTGGATGAATGAGAGACCAGGAGCCTAATGAAGCAAGATATTGAGCAAAGGAATCTTCCCTTATGATTAGATTATGAAATATAATATTGTTTTGGTTTATTAATATCCAAAAAGGAACATTGAATTCCTAATAATCATGATTTATTAATATTGTCTTTATTAAAATACAAACAAATACTTTGAACACCCGTATCTCAAAACTACTGTATACTTTTTAACCTTCAAATTCTATCTTCTCCCCAAGTTTTAAAGATATAGCAATGAAATTTGGTATGTAACTTGGAAAGACATTATAAAACAATCAAATTGAGCCCTTTTTTTCCAATTTTTGTTTAATATTTTTCTTTCTTTCTTTTTCCCCTTATATAAAAGGTTTATGGTTTTACCATAATGAAGAAATTCATATCTAGCTAAAAAATTACTTTTAGAAAAAAAAACTCATCTATTTAATTGGAGGTCTACATCAGGTATATATAGGGTAGTAATCCAAGGTCTCAATATGAAGTATCATGGGAGAAGATAGAATTTGAAAAACACTCATTTTCAGGATAAATAGCCCTGACGTCGCAAAACCAAAGGTCAGAGGCAAAAATCCTATACAGTTTAGAGATGTCCTAAGTTACCTTATTAAGTGGTATGAATGTCAAAGTCCTGTCCTTAAAAAATGGCATTAGCCAGCTGGGCCCCTTAACTAGCACTGTATACAGAAAGGGTCAAGTACAGTATAGAAGGTTAGTGACCGTTACCTAACTATGACATCAGATACCATACACAAAGACTACTGTATTTTTAGTCCATCACTACCAGTCTAAAACACAGTACAAAGAATTCTCACTACTGTATTGTTATTCCCTGCTGGAGAAATTGATTTTAATTTCATGTATTTACAGTATTTAGGAAAATCAGGGAGCGAGATACATTAGAACATTATTTCATTTGCTTACTAATATTGTTGCTGTTGTTGTAGTCTATAGTATTCTAATGTCTCTTTTTTACCAACTAGGTTAGAGAGTTTTGGCTCGGACAATGCATTGTATGAATACAGCATTAGCCATGCGTCCCACATGCGTTCTGCTGAGGACAAGAAGAGGGAGCAACAAATAAAACATCAAGTATGTTTTTTTTTTTAATTGCATGATTTTTTTGTACCAAATAAGCAAATAATATACAGTAGTACCTTAAATTCCCTTAATGTTCAATGGGTTGAAACTTCAGTTCAGACAGAAATTTGAGGTTGTCTTCAGATATTTTCTTTATATAAACAAACATTTTTTCTAGTCACTTTTCTGATAAAAGTGTATGGGTTTTTCTCCATTTGTGATAACCTTTAGATATGATAGTGCCAAAGAATTCAAACTTACTGTATGTGATAAACCATGTAGACACCATTATTTAGTAACTTTTTAGTGTTTGGTTCCTTTACAATTTATGAATGGATCAGTGCATGTGCCAGGATTGACAAATGGCCTAGTATGAGTGTATAGTCATTTTATAGCTTGTTCTAAAAATGAAAGATTGAAATGCCATTGAAATGTATACTGTACAGTATAGTGTTTTGGTGTCGTTTTAATATTTTTTCATTTTATTCTTTTAGATTCATATAATTGTTTGGATATTTTCCCCATTTTAACAACTATAATACAACTGTATTCCCACAGGGTATGCTTAGCATCAGTAAAATTAAATCAAGAGTAGAAGAATAATGGCAGCCGTAAAAAGCTGTAAGACATAAAATCATTGAAATTAATGTATTTTTTTCTGATTCATTTTATAGCAAAACAAAATTTGAGGAGCTTTAGACCATATAATTTGATAATTCAAAAGTTATTGTCTGGCACTAATTTAGGGATATTGTATTCCATGAATAAACAGATAGAACGTCAGCGAATCGAAGAAATACAACAGAAGGTTGGATCAAACTGGGATGATGATTACCTGAAGGATGGGGAGCTTCGTCTCATTGTTAATGGAGAAATTGCAAGAGCCCATCACTTTGATGATGCTGATAAACTTTACATACACTATATGTTGCATCTTCCCCCGGGTATGTATACTGTAACATTATAAATATTCAAACAGAAGCAGAGAGAAAATGTTGATCTAGCAAACATGTTTTGCTATCAGTCCTCTTGTGTACACCAAGTCCTCTGATTACAACTGTGTAAATCTGTGATGTTTCAAGGGTACGGTACTTCTCCAGTAAATTATTACGAAATTATGCTTGAACTTCTGATGCTTGCATCATTGCTGCAAATGACCAGACTAGTTTGCATAAGTGCAGTCAATAGATTTTTTTATTTTGTAACGGAAGAAAATTAATTATGCAGTGCGTGAACAAAGAAAACAGCATATGAGCTCTCCCTCAGTTCTTGTTTCTATGCTGTTCTAGATTGACATTGCCTCTGTGCTTCTTTTGTAACTTTTTGCTCACCATCATAGCTCCCAAATGTAAGGCAGAAAATAGTGGCAGTGCATCGAAGGAAAGAAAAGCCATCACCATGAAAGGGAAATTAGTCATTGTGAAATGGGCAGAAAAGGGAGAAAAGCTATCATACATTAACCACATGCTCTGGTGAAGCCATTCAATTGTCTCGACGATTATTAAAGTCTAAGATCATATCTTTGATCATGTGAAGGGATCTGCTCCTATGAAATCGACATTAATTAGGGTATATCATTTTGATCTCATTATTGATATAGAGAGACTGTTAGTTCTTTGGTTGGAAGACCAGTCTCAACGGCATATCCCTGTGAGTCTCACATTAATTCAGGAGAAAGATTGTTTGAGGTGTTGATAAGGGAAAAGGGGGAAGGGAGTGAAAGTGAAGTGTTTGTGGCCAGTAGCGATTGGTTCATGTGGTTTATTATGATATTAAATTTAAAGGTGAAGCTTCTAGTGATGATGAGAAAGCACCAATGTGTATCCTAATGTGGTAGCTGAGATAAGAAATAGTTACAGGTTTTTTATATGGATGAGAAAGATTTAGTTTGGGATTATTTGCCGAATCATACCTACATCAGCAAGGTGAATACAGCACCTGGCCATAAATCTGGCAAAGAGAGAGTGAATTTTTTTTCTTGGGGGTAATGTGACTGGTGACTACAAACTAAAAGCCCTTGCTTGTGTATAAGACTGAAAATTCTAGGGCATTCAAAAGCATTTGGAAGGGTTGGTTGCCTGTTATCTTGTAATCCGATAAAAAGTTTTGGTGAAAAATCAGGTATTTGAGGACTGGTTTATAATTTTTTGTACCATTAGTGAAGCTGTATTTCTAATGGTTTGCCCTTTAAAGTGTTGCTAGTGCGGGACAATACCCCCAGTCACCCTGCTCGCTTGTATGACTTTCATCCAAGTAGCAAGGTGGTTTACCTTTTAGGTACAGTAGTAGGTTGGCCAGGGCACCAGTCACCCATTGAGATACTACTACTAGAGTTATTGGGTCCTTTGGCTGGGCAGAAAGTGCTACATTAGATCCTCGCTCTCTCTGATTACGGCTCATTTTGCCTTTGTCTACACATACACTGGATAGTCTGGCTTATTCTTACCACATTCTCATCTGTCCTCTTACACCTGACAACACAGATTACCAAACAATTCTTCTTCGTTCAAGGAGTTAACTACTCCAATGTAATTGTTCAATGGCAACTTTTCTCTTGGTAAGGGTAGAAGAGACTCTTTAGCTATGGTAAGCAGCTCTCCTGGGAAAAAGACTCCAAAATCAAACCATTGTTCTCTGGTCATGGGTAGTGCCATAGCATCTGCACTACAGTATGCATGGCCTTTGCTGTCTTGGATTAGAGTTCTCTTGCTTGGGGTTACACTTGGGCATGCTGTTCTATCTTATTTCACTTCCACTTGTTTTTTTTTTATGTTTTTATTGTTTATTGTAAAGAATTTAATTTAATGTTACTGTTCTTGAAATATTTTATTTGAGTGTTTACTCTTCTCGTGTAGTTTATTTATTTCCTTGTTTCCTTTTCTCATCGAGCTATTTTTCCCTGTTGAAGCCCTTGGGCTTATAGCATCTTGCTTTTCCAACTAGGGTTATAGCCTATCTTGTAATAATAAAAATAATGATACCACAGCCATTTCACAACCTATGGAGAAGCAGGTAATTGAAGCGAATGAGGAGGAGGACATACAAACCTGTAGCCAAAGTGATTTACGACCAAGAAAACATGGCAGAAAGTTTTGCATTGATAGATGAAGAGTTGGAAAGGTTTGAACATGAGGACCCCAACACTGAGAAGTATACTAAGGTCTGCAAAGGAATATAGGTTTTATGATGTGTTACAAGCAGATTTTGGAGGAAAAGAGGAGTTTGTGTCCAAACTAGACTGGAAAGTTACTTCAAGAAGGTAGAGAGTCCTGCAACATTTCATGTGCCTTGTAACTCAGTTGCTTCTTTACTTCCTTCAGCTCTTTTAATAGTTTCTGACTCTCTTACCCAATTATCTCCAGCACTTTTGCAGGTTCTTGGAACTCACTTGCCCCAGTATCTCCAGCACCTTAAGTGTTAAAGGTGTCTGGTTTCATTTCCAGTTTCATCTGAATAGATATTCACCAGAATGTCAGCCAGGTAAGCCCAACCCCATACTGTAGTGCCCAACCACAGCAGTGGCCTCCCCAGTAAACAGCTTAAACTCACTGTCCCAGGCGGGGATTGATCTGCTGCCATGTGAATGCTAGGTGAAGACATTACCACTGTACTAGCCAGGTATTTTCCAGTATATCCAGCACCTCCTGCAGGTTCTCCAGGCTCACCTACCTCAGTATCTCCAGCACCTTCTGCAGTTTCTCCAGGCCCACCTACCCCAGTATCTCCAGTGCCTTAGGCAGGTTTTGCAGACTCACTTGCCTCGGTAGTATCTCCAAAAGCTCATGGAGGTTTTCCAGGCTCACCTACCCCAATATGTCCAGCATCTTATGGAGGTTTTGTTGATTCACTTGCCTCAGCAGTATCTCCAAAAGCTCATGGAGGTTCTCCATACTCACCTACCTTATAGACTCACTTTCCTCAGTAGTATCTCCAAAAGCTCTTGGAGGTTCTCCACAGTCAAATACACCAGTATTTCTAGCACCTTATACAGGTTCTCCAGACTCACCTGCCCAAATAGTATCTCTAGCACCTTAGGCAAGTTTTGCAGACTCACTTGCCTCAGTAATATCTCCAGAACCTCATGTAGGTTCTCCAGACTCACCTGCTCCAGTATCTTTTACCCCTTCTGGAAGTCCTCCAGACTTGCATGTCCCAGTAACTCCAGCCACTTTTGCAGGTTCTCTGAACTCAACTGCCCCAGTATCTCCAGCCCCTTCAGCAGGTTCTCCAAACTCACCTATCTCAGTATCTCCAGTACCTTCTGGAGGTTCTCCAGACTTGTATACCCCAGTATCTCCAGCCCCTTCAGCAGGTTCTCCAAACTCACCTATCTCAGTATCTCCAGTACCTTCTGGAGGTTCTCCAGACTTGTATACCCCAGTATCTCCAACACCTGGAGTTTCTTCAGACTCGTATACCCCAGTAACTCTGACACCTTCTCAAGGTTCTCCAGACTCGTATACCCCAGTATCTCTGACACCTTCCAGAGGTTCTCCAGACTTCTTCCTCTTCTTCTTTGTCTACATCTTTTCCTACTTCTATGAGGGGGCGATGTTTCTGGTCAACTTTCTTCATATACCTCTGTCCCACACCTCATCACCGGTTAATCCATTTGATCGAAGGTCATCCTTGATACAGTCCGCCCACCTTCGTTTTGGTCTCCCTCTCCTCCTTGTTCCCTGTACCTCCATTTCCATCACTCTCCTCCCAATATACTGTTCATCTCTTCTCATGATGTGACCATACCACCTCAGTCTACTTTCTTGGATCTTATCTGATAGTTCTCTAACTCCTGTGGTACCCCGAATTACCTCATTCCGTATCTTGGATCAGAGCTGCTAAACATTTTTCATTCATGAAATGTGAAAAAGCTGATTGATGGCTACTTGTGCTTCCAGGTGAAATATGCTGTCTAAGAACACTATCTTTTTATTTGTTGAGCAAAAGATATTCAATTATATGAACATCTGAAGACCACAAATGTGGGTGTATATACAATTAATTGGGTTGTGATGAAAAAAGTCAGCACTTCATCCAATATCATCACCCAATTGTTAGCATTTATACAAACTATTGGTTCTCCATAAAAAAGAATAACCAGAAACAAAACATAAAATGCATATAACTGGTTCCTAATTCCTACCAATATCAATAAAAACAACAAAACCTATGCTAAGTACTGTACTCTACTGTACTAGAAGTGAAGTTAGGTATGAGGATGCTTCCATAAAGTCTTCTAAAATATCTCTAGGCCAGTGGTAAAACCCACTGGCTGGTACAATGAAACAACCTCTGTAGAAAAGAATACAGAAATCTCAAGTAAAAACCTGTCTCAATAAAGTTATTACAGTGCTTACTATAATACATCACAAAACATTATTAAGGAAATCCTTTATGAAGATGAATGAAGATGAAGTGTACTGTACATACATACATATACCAAAGGCACTTCCCCCAATTTTGGGGGGTAGCCAACAACAACAAGAAACAAAACAAAAAAGGGGACCTCTACTCTCTACGTTCCTCCAGCCTAACCAGGGACTCAGCCGAGTTCAGCTGGTACTGCTAGGGTGCCACAGCCCAACCTCCCACATTTCCACCACAGATGAAGCTTCATACTGCTGCTACCTCCGCAGTCATCTAAGGCACCGGAGGAAGCAGCAGGGCCTACCGGAACTGCGTCACAATCGCTCGCCATTCATTCCTATTTCTAGCACGCTCTCTTGCCTCTCTCACATCTATCCTCCTATCACCCAGAGCTTTCTTCACACCATCCATCCACCCAAACCTTGGCCTTCCTCTTGTACTTCTCCCATCAACTCTTGCATTCATCACCTTCTTTAGCAGACAGCCATTTTCCATTCTCTCAACATGACCAAACCACCTCAACACATTCATATCCACTCTAGCCGCTAACTCATTTCTTACACCCGTTCTCACCCTCACCACTTCGTTCCTAACCCTATCTACTCGAGATACACCAGCCATACTCCTCAGACACTTCATCTCAAACACATTCAATTTCTGTCTCTCCATCACTTTCATTCCCCACAACTCCGATCCATACATCACAGTTGGTACAATCACTTTCTCATATAGAACTCTCTTTACATTCATGCCCAACCCTCTATTTTTTACTACTCCCTTAACTGCCCCCAACACTTTGCAACCTTCATTCACTCTCTGACGTACATCTGCTTCCACTCCACCATTTGCTGCAACAACAGACCCCAAGTACTTAAACTGATCCACCTCCTCAAGTAACTCTCCATTCAACATGACATTCAACCTCGCACAACCTTCCCTTCTCGTACATCTCATAACCTTACTCTTACCCACATTAACTCTCAACTTCCTTCTCTCACACACCCTTCCAAATTCTGTCTCTAGTCGGTCAAGCTTCTCTTCTGTGTCTGCTACCAGTACAGTATCATCCGCAAACAACAACTGATTTACCTCCCATTCATGATCATTCTCGCCTACCAGTTTTAATCCTCGTCCAAGCACTCCAGCATTCACCTCTCTCACCACTCCATCAACATACAAGTTAAACAATCAAGTCAAATAAAGACTAGAGACATGACCTAGTCAATAGAAATACCTGTACAAGAAATCAGACAAATACGTTCTAGTGACCTGAGTGAATCATATATGTACCAATGAATTGGAGGCTGCCAATCTTATTTTCTTCTCTTAATGAGAATGGCACTGTGTCTGATAGTATAAGCACCCAAAAAGACTGTAAAAGTCATGGGTCTGTTGTAAAACCAAGATAATCTGCATTGTACTATTAGTGCCCACTACCATAAGCCCTTGGATTACAACAGAGATTTGTTCTTATGACATGTTATAACTTAAGCTTTGACAGAAGTTGGAACACACCTAAATACAGTGCTGTACATAAGCACTAAAGTCTTTCACCTATGCTAATCTAATGTTAAGTTATGATCTAGGGCATAAAACACACTTTATTTATGAGATGAAAAACATCACCAGGAATAAGAAAAATATTTAGGACATGAATACAGTATGGTAAAATGCAACTAAAAAAGTACTGAAATACTATTTCTTACTTTTACCCCTGTGATTTGCTTGTGGCTGTGGCATTGCAAGGGATGGGAGACAAGTCTAATGGGAGGAGGGAGCTGGAGATGCCCTAGAGCCTGACAAACTTATGAAGAAAATCAATGATTCTTCTTCAGTTACTTGAACTGACAAATCAAATCAATCAAAATATTAATAGAATAGGGGAACAGTCAATAAGGTAGTTCAATACTTCTATGGAATGTTGAATAGTCTTCCGTAGCTACTGAAATGATACTGGTACGGAGGATTAAGGTTTGAGAATGTCCCAGAAGGGTGACTGAAGGTCAGATGAAAATAGAATGATGATATCAAATTACATGACTTCACGGAAGGGCGGCATCAAGATGGGACATCAGAAGTCTTCTCCAAGAATTCAATAATTGTGTAGAACTAAGGCTAGGCTGCAGGCAGTGTTGGCTATTTCTTGTCACAAGCAGGGAGGGCTGGCTTCTTCAATTCGTCTCTTCTTCTCATCCATGACAGGATTTTGGAGGTAGGGATTTGTTGTCTGAAGGGAAGGTCAGAAACTAGCTCTGTCAGACCTCTAGTCTTCTCTGGTTCTTATCTCATAAGGATGTGGTTCCTATCTGGTTCAGACATAGTTCCTCTCTTGTTCTATCTTGTCTGGACAATCTCTTCTTGAGGTTGATATACCCATGTATGGGTGGAGCTAATTACGATGGACAGTTGTCATTTCCATATAGGGAGTTTTTTACAATTCTATATCTTGATTGGTTTCCTCAAAAACTTCCACTTTGATCATGCCATAGAAGATTCTAGAACAAATTTTTGATCCAATCCGGACCCTGTGTAAAGCCATAACAAAAGGGTGGTACATATCGACCTGTAATGACATTTTTCATAAACAGAAATATCCCTCGAGGCTCGGTTTCTCAAAAAAGCTGCCTCTACTGGTTAAAGCAATGACAACTAGGTCCAGACAAGACAGTTACTTTATTGCTGCAGGCACTCTTCATCGAGGCTCTGTTTGTTTCCAAAATGCTGACTACAGTGAGGTGGTGACAGCTTTGACCAAACCCTATGAAGTCGAATCTCGTTTTGCTGCTTACACTTTGGGAATAAATGTTTGTTTCAGTAATATATTCCAGAAATAATCTTGCATCTACCCATGACACTGTTTCCAGATAAATCCAGTAGGAAATGTGGCAGGTTTATGACAAAGCCCGCTGTTGATCTTCATCATCATTCGAGTGGGGAAGAAGACCTCATCTTGCCCGCGCAGTAGGTCTTTCAGGAAAGCAAAAATATCACCTTCCCCTAGCGAAGGTAAGACTCCTCCTTCATTTGAGGTTTGCCTGTGACTGTACAGACTAATATCGATGACCTTATCCCAAGGAAGTTGTGTCCTACCCAGATGCTCTATTGCCAGGGAAGCTGTTAGAAGTTTTGGCTGCCACCAGGTCCTCCAAAGCTGCTCTTTCGGTGAATATCCCAACTTCTGTTACACCTATAGAGATGCTGGAGGGCGTGGCACCTGCTGGTGTACAGTAGTCTCAACTGCTGTTGAAGAGGACTCTGTGACCTCTTTCTCTCTGGTACTGCCATGGTTTGCCTCCAAGATCTTGACTCCAAAAAAGGCTGGTAAGAGAAAGAAACATGTGTGTTGCTCCTCTTCCTCATCTACGTCAGATTCTTCAGATGCTACTGCTCCTGAGAAGGAGAAGAAATCATTGAAGAAGTCCAGGAAGTCTGATCTACAGAAATATAGTGAGACTACAACTAACCTCTCTTATTATGTGCAAGAGAGAGGGAGAGAGTGTGTGTGCGTACATGCGTGTGCGCGTGCGTTGGGGAGTACTGGGGAAGGACCCAACCAGGAAGGTGACTCATTACGCAGTACAAGAGTGTGCTCTCCTGCTATCAGTACTCGTTTTTTTACCGGACTGAGCACTTGGTCTGTGAGTCATTACGAAAGGCACTACCCTTCTCTTTCATTTCTTGGATGAACAGGGAACACCTCAATCCCTCTCTCTAGGGATGCTTCAGTATCAAAGGGATGAAGGTTGGCTTGTAGTGAAGTTCCATCACTCGTGTGAGATAGAGAATTAGAGGTTGGCTTGTAGTGAAGTTCCATCACTCGTGTGAGATAGAGAATTAGAGGTGAGAGGAACCAGCAATCGATACCCTCGCTTTTACAAACAATGAGATATTCTCTTGCTTGAGTGTGATCGGGTTACAATCCTCACTCGTTTTAATTCGTCATCCTCGGGATCGATTGCTGCATGATCAGTTGTCTTGTGATTGGACACTACGTGATCGTTATCATGGTGTAACAAATTTCTTTTTGATTGAGAGATTTTTCTATCATTTTTCAAGTCTCTATTAAGAGGTAGAATGAAAAGATGAAAACCCTTTTTACTAAGCTCTTTAACAAGCTATAGTAATGATGGTTTCATTTAAAGCAATGCGACCGAGTTACTTGTGTTAGTATATAGAAATTTTGGTTGTAAATACTTCAACCCTATAAAAATAGGAATATGAGTAGCATAATTGTATTGACCCTAGATGAGAAAAGAAGACAAACTTTTAATTACATTGCCACAACACACATGGCTAAAGACAAGAAGTATATAAAGACAGGTGTACAGTATATGGAATTTTAATATTTTAGTGATCTGTATTGAATTGAGTCAGTTACTTCAGTTACAATTTAAGTTTATAATGGTATAATACTGTTAAGAAGTGCAGGATTTGTATAACTAGCAAGTTACATGTATAATGATGTGTGCTATTAACCAGTCTTAGATTTGTTGCTGAAGGATTTCCTATAATCTGGTAAAATCCCTAATTCAGCAAAGCTGTGAAACTAAAGGTGACACATTCTTGATAGCGGACCTTGGAAACTGAAATTTTAATGCTAGAGAAACGAAAGTAGTATAAAAGAAATAGGCAAAAGTACTGGATGAATTTCTCTTTGCTAACTATAACTAGGCTACTTTCAAATGGTATCAAGAACCTACATTTAACAAAGATGGCACAAAGCCAGGCTGAGGATTTATCACATGTATTACAATAAGATGAATGGAATCTGAAAGATAAAATGAAGGATGATTAAATTAATACAATCCTTTAAAAAATGATCAACAAGTCTGGGGATCTCTGTGAGGTATGCATTGGTGACATAGGATACTTATGCCCATGCTTTGTATTAACCCTTTTACCCCCAGGCTATTTGGAAATTTCCAACCCTTAACCCCCAGGGGGTTATTTTTTCCCCAGCACATTTTGCAGAATACATTTTTTAAATTGCTCTAACAGCCTTAATTTTTGTCATAGAGAGGTCAGGTTGGTCTCATTCTCTTGGAAAATGCCTGAATTTTCTCAAAAAATTATTAAAAATACGAAAAAAACATTTTTTATAGCATTTTTTTGCAAGGACGTACCGGTACGTCCAAGGGGGTAAAGGGATGGCTTTTGTGAAACGTACCAGTACGTCCTTTGGGGGTAAAAGGGTTAATGGCTGCTGTTGATCTTTTTTCTAAAGAAGACTGGTATATTTGAAATTTCATTTGTTGCTAAATATAATAGTTTATGGGTATTTACTGATGCTTATTTACTAATTATTTTTCTTATAATAATTGTTAACATTTTGAAAATTTTAATTTATCACTTAGAATTTGAACATTAATGTTAGAACAAACCCTTCATGTCAGCCTAAGGAAAGTCATATATTCTGTCTATGGTATGGTTGAGTTATCTTAAACAATATTGATCACAGTATTATTTACATGAAAGGCAGTATATGCGTACAGTGCAACTTAATGTTATATGTAATCTGCAATAAACTTATACAATATGTGTTCTTTAATTTTGTTCAGTTTGTATTGTACTCTGACTGCAGGTAAGGTTTAAATGCAAAAGGAAAATATATCAGCATACATATTACAGGATGGAAGGTCAACAAGGGATCAGTATGTGAAGGTTTTACACCTGCTTGCTCCATGAAGTTTATAGATGATATACCGACTGCTCAGTATTCTACTCCTTTTGTGATTGATGTCACCCGTTCAAAATCAGGTTAGGCGTCCTATATATTTTTCTGTGTTTGCAGTGAAAAAAAAAAATTCTTTTAGCCTGCTGCTCCTTTAACCCTTTTACCCCCAGGCTCTTTGGAAATTTCCAACCCTTAACCCCCAAGGGGTTATTTTTTTCCCTGCACATTTTGCAGTATATTTTCTTTAAATTGCTCTAACAGCCTTAATTTTTGTCATAGAGAGGTCAGGTTGGTCTCATTCTCTTGGAAAATGCCTGAATTTTTTCAAAAAAATTATCAAAAATATGAAAAAAAAATTTTATAGCATTTTTTTGCAAGGACGTACCGGTACATCCATGGGGGTAAAGGGATGGGTTTTGTGAAACGTACCAGTACGTCCTTTGGGGGTAAAAGGGTTAAAAGATATCTGAAGTCTTTTATTCTCCTTCTCTTAGGTCATGATTGGCCAGTACTATTACTAGGCTGTTTCTCAATTGACTGGTGGGACAGAGATCGAGATGAAGGCTATGCAGCTTTTGTTCTTCCATTGCCAGGTAAATTTTGATTTTTTGTAGGGTCATATGATCAGTAAAGATTAAGAAACACTTTATTGTTGATTTGATGAATATAATAGTTAAGGCTTTATTAAAACTTCTTAGAATACCAGCGTTCTTAGTGGTCTTTATTTCTGCTTTCTATATGCATTCCCTTTTAATGGTGTTTTATCATTTAGAGGTGAAATGATAACCATGTTAACCTATTTCATTATTTTTACTGTCTTCATAATACTGTATTTTGTTGGATTAAAACTTGATTTGTTTGACAAAGTAATTTCTGAACAATAAATATTTCAGCAAATCTTACTTTTTAGTCATCAGGCAAACAATATTGAAGCGACTGCATACCGAAACATGATTAAAAAAGTTAATACATCTCTCCCCTCCCCCCTTGTGCTGTTTTGCCATCCCTAAGCATCATGTATTTGGAGAAACACTAACCAGTGGTAGAGGGAGTACCAATAACTTTATTCACCTCTTGTCACTGGTGCTGTTAACAACTTATTCCCTTAAGAACAACTTGTATTTTTTAAGATAAACAAGTATATCTTCCTCTGGTTTTAAGTTACATTTATTTTCCAAGTGTTTAGTTAATAGGCTTATATAGAAGATTAAGAACCACAGTCCATTTTTTTGTGTGTCCTAGTGGTCAACAATGTGATTTAACCAGTAGGTGGGAGGAATAAACAAATCATTCAAAATTGTAATGGCAAAATAAGTTAGTAGCCACTAGAGTTAATGATAGATATTTTAGGCGTAAGAGAAATTCAGACGGCAATTGACCGGTAAAAAATTAGGAACTGTTTTCAAGTTTTATTAAATAGAATGTTTTTTATTCCCATTATAAAGTTTAGGCGAGTGACAAAGTCAAGGTACAAATGCTAGTACCAGTTAACGTATGTTTAAAGCCATAGGCCAGCCTTTTCAGAAAGTAGACCTGTAATAATTTACAAAAGATTGATAATTTTTGTGATATTTCTCAGTGCAAAAGAGAATCAAAATCTTCTCCTTAAGCTTTGAAGTTTCAATGTTACTTGCTTCGTACTAGGACAAACGGATATCTCATATGGTCTCAGATTCATCTTTATCGAAACCTTTAGTTACCAAAATTCAAATTCTTGCCAGATGCAGTTGGAATCCGAGATAGAATAACAGGTCAGGCAGTCAGATGCTTTATCCACTCCCATTACTTTTTTTTCTGTACCTAGCGTGATTGATCAGCCTTTATGTGCAGAAATTAATTGTATGAATTCCCTTGCCAGATGAAAGAGTAAATTAAGTTTAGAAACATTTTCAGCTTTTGAGAGCAAAAGATTAAATCCCCATATCCCCCACAGTAAAGATTTTCCTGATGTGTATAATTTTGATGTAAATATAGAAGCTACACCATTGCCCCATCATACGAATGAGTTCCATTCCTGAAGAAACATTTGTTAAGTGAAAATCCATTCACCGAAGTGCATTTTCCCATTGACATATTATAGGATACGTTCCTACGAGCTCCTCAAAGTTCACTTGTCAACCAATACAAGGCTTAATATACAATGTAATGTAATAGGATACCTAAACAATTTGTTTTATTAATATTAAGTAAGGTAACAGCAATCAGACAATGACGGTAAAGAAAGTATATTTTGTTTCGGTGAATAACAAAATTAAGGGATTTTGACGAAGGAAAAATCTATTTCTGGGGAGAGACCTGTGACGCCCGGTGAAAAGTCCTTCTATCTACCTTTTCTGATATAAATCTTCCAAATATACCAGAGAAAAATAAAAGCATGGAATGCAGAGGTTACTACCCTCGCGCGAGCACCTCGTGAGTGTCGTGTCTACATCGGGGGCGTGTGAAAAACCACTATTCACAGGCTGTCTTCCAATTAGATAACTCCTTCATCAAAGGGAAGGGCCATAACAAAGACCCTAGAAACCACACTTGCACCACGCCACCGCTACCCACACGAACACCCTCCAGGTCATCCTTCTGTTTTGGACTTGCCCGCAAAGTTGAGATTTTTTTGCCCAGTGTTTCTCGAAGTGTTTGTCGTTAATTCAACATGACTGACGTTGCTACTTCACCTTTACCAATGTTAAGTACCATAGTTTGTTTTGACAGCTTATTGCAGTACCGGGCATTTGTTCTGTTTCCAGTATTGTGGTTTTTAATTTTGGAAGCGATTGACCTGCCTCGGTATCGGCAGCCATTTTGGGTTGTGTTCGCTTCGGTAAATTTTCAAGTTATTATTGCCCATCTGGTACTCTGTCATCTAGGTTATATCACTTACGTTTTATGACCAATTTTATTATCATTATTTTTTTAAGTTTTTACTATGGTATTTATTTGCTAGCAAGTCCAATTTGGACCTACGAAGAATAGCGATTTAGTCTTTGTTTAGTTTTGTACTCGCCTCAGGATGCTCGATTTAGACTAAATCTTTGTTTATTTGTTACGTTGTCGTTATTCTTCGTTCTTGGTTACTGTATTACAATTACTAAGAAAAAAGCAATAAATTTTATTATTTTTTCTTATCATATTGTGTGATGTTGGTTTTTTATTATGTAACCTTGAGAGCGAGAGCATAGAGTGCTCGTTTCCTGTTCTACAGATACGAGTTACCCCTTCTCTCGTTTTCTTTATTAGCTCGAGTAAGAGAGGTGGATTTCCCGTTTTCCGTTTTTTTACGATCACGAGTTATTCATGCCTCCTCTTATTATCCGAGTTGATGATATTACGTTTAATGTTATACATGTTTTATTGATGTGGTTACTGTTAATATAGCTAGAACTATTAATAGGTTACGTTAGTGTATGAGTCATTAATTGGGGTCGTTTTATGCCGACACCCTTAGCTCCGCCTTGAGTTATACTCCGCTGTGGAAACAGAGATCACTCAGACCACTGGTGGCCAATCTTTGGTTTTAGGTGTATGATACCGTAGTGATATTTCCATTACAGTAGAGTCACCTTAAGAAAATGATACTATAGTATTAAGAAATATCGGATAGTCGCTGTATGAAAAGAATAAGTGAACTAAACGTAATCTAATAATTATAATTCACAAAATAAAGCATCAGTCATGTTGAATTAAAGACAATCACTTGCGAAAACACTGATCACAAACAAATTAAGACTTTGCGGGCAAGTCCAAAACAGAAGGATTACCTAGAAGGCGTTCGTGTGGGTGACGGTGGCATGGTACAAGTGTGGTTTCTGGGGTCTTTGTTACGGCCCTTCCCTTTGATGAAGGAGTTATCTAATTGGAAGACAGCCTGTGAATAGTGGTTTTCACACGCCCCTGATGTATACACGACACTCAAAAGGTGCTCGCGCGAGGGTAGTAACCTCTGCATTCCATGCTTTTATTTTTCTCTGGTATATTTGGAAGATTTATATCAGAAAAGGTAGAAAGAAGGACTTTTCACCGGGCGTCACAGGTCTCTCCCCAGAAATAGATTTTTCCTTCATCAAAATCCCTTTACTGTATTTATAATACAAAAATTAATAACAATCTTAGTTACAAATTACTAATCAAAATGACTCAAAACTTTACAAAATAGAATAATTATAATCCAAACAGTAAATGAAAGTCAAAAGGAAAAAAAAAGATGAAAAGCAAACATGCCATTAGACTCGACAATAAGTAAAATACAGGTATGAGAGAAAAATATTTTTAATGAAAATATTTACCATGGTATGATAAAATGATAGTTCAAGCATTAATAGAGTACAGTACTGTTTCTTTTTGGAAATAAAGAAGATGGTTTGGAAGTTTGCCTTAATCTGCTGATCTGGAAAGCATAGATGGTAGTTGTCCATCAACTTATAAATGAAAACAATGGAAAATATTACTTATTCGCTGTTTTTGTTTCTTAATACGATACTATTATGTGAATGTTACATGCATTATTATTGGATACAGAGAAGTGAAACATCCATTTTATCTAAATCTTTTTTATATCAAATACAGCTGTTCGTTCATTCGTTTAAGTGTTCCACATAAGATGGGCCAATCTTAAACAGACAAACAGAAAGTCTTATTCCACTGGCAAATGCAACCTTATAAATGTTTTTAGAAAAATATATCACTATAATGGTATTTAACAAAACATTACAATATTCAAGCAATGAATAATAGCCGTTCAAGTACAGTACAACTTATTCTGTTACCTGTGTTTTCCACTCGTTAACACATTCTTCTTTAAACACAAGATTTACCAAAGCTTTTTCTATTTCACTGTCATTTGTAAATTCACCTTTCTTTTCTTTCTGGCTGCTTTACTTTTAATAGTTGCCAAAAACTTGTTGACTTCACTATCACTGATTACACTTTCAAAAGGCCAATAAAGGGTTACTTGACAGACACAGAGTACAGGGCTCAAAAACAAGCAAATGGAAGTGAAGTCATCCATGACATCAGATTACCGCAGCATTCCTGAAAAAGAAGACAAAATTGACAAATGGTAGGCAAAATACAAACTTATACTTTAATGAAAACTCTAGACCAAAGAACCAGGGAACATAGATAAAAGGAAAAGTAGGATATACCTAGAAGTGTCACAAACTATGCCTTGTCTCAGCAATCGAAGGATGACTGTCATATTTATGGAAATTTCATGAAAGTATTGCAAAATGTACAAAAGGGAAAAGTATTAATAAGTTAGTTGAAGATTTTTAAGTTTGTTTACTTGATTTATTATTCTATTCATGAATATAATTTATATCTTGAAAGTGTGCTGATTAAATACAATGTTGGTAAGTAATGGAATGAATCCATGTGTATATTACAAATCCAAACTATATACATACTGTTACATGTGTTCTCAAACATAAGGTTGGTAATTGTTGTTCATCAAGAAGTTCTGTACATGTATTTCCAGTTATAAGTTATTTTTAAAATTTCAATCTCTTATTCAGAGCAGCAGATGAACGAAGTTGAGGAGGATAAAGAAAATGGTGTCCATTCTGTTCTAACATGGAGACCTGCTCAGACTTCCCCATTTTCCAAAATGCAAAGATACTTTCTTGGAGGATGTCAGCTCTTGACCGATTCTTCCTATCTTGTTGTTGGAGCAAATGCCAAGGTATGTCATATCATTACTTTATTATTTATAGAGCTTTTTAATATATCTTTATTTAACTTTTCAAGTAAAAGTTGAAGATGCTTGGATTCTTATTTTAATAGAATTTGCACCTCTTGGTAATGAATGCTGCTAAGATACTTTTGATGTTTAGTTTATACTGTTACGTATCCCTTGCTTTAGTTATATTTATTTTTTCAGCAGATCAGCAAACACTAATTTTACTATTTAAGATATTTTTCTACTTTACTGTATGCAGTACCTGTACTTATTTTTCTCTATACTATACAGAGAGGGCAGGCAAGTCGTCTTGGGTTCAACACAATAAGTAGTGGTGTTATAGAATTACGAACAAGCTCGATACTTCAGACTGGTGATGTTGATATGAGTAAGTTTGTTTGCATCTCTTTTTAGTGGTTTTTTAAAGCATATTATTCCTTATCAAAAGAAAATTTGCTTTTCAAATGGCATCTTAATATATACACTAGTTTTTTTTTGCCGATAATAATGTTGCATTGAGAATGTCAGTTGATACCACAGGTACACCACAAAATTTCCATTACTCTTGATTTTTTACCATTGGTAGAATACTGAGTTTATTTTATGGTAATTCAACATTGTAGTATGGCATGCATAATGTTCTTTAGAATAAACAGTTCTCAATACTGTAATTAGAAGTTGGGGTAATTAGTCGAATGTTACATCGATAGGGGTTTATTTTCTGAATTAGTTGACATAAATGAGTATGGACTTTCTTCAGATGAGTTTCTTCAATCACATAATTACGTTATCTATGAACATCTCAGTTTTAACTCCAAGTTACTTTGGTGCTCATAATTTCTCACAAGTTGTAAATTATAAATAAATCAATAATAGATCACTTTATCTCGAGTCTCAACTGTGACGTATTAACTGAACTTTACAACATTAATTTCAACCAAGTCAAGCAAGAGGGAGGGAGCTGTGGGTAAACATATTAATTACTGTTCATAAGAGACATTAGGTAAAGGAATCACATGTAATCGCAGTGGCGTTTGGGCGTAACGGGAGCCCAGTGGTGACGAGGGCATGGGACCATGGTTCACAACCAACTCTCCTCACCCTGCTTTCAAGGGTGAGTTTTTAAGGCACCTGTCTCTATGAGGATCAGGTGCTCCCTCGAAAAGACAGGCGGTAGCCATTAATACGTGACATCCCCTGCAATCTAGGTTGCCCCACATTGAATCCCTTGATGCTTATCCGACCTCCCTCATGCATTGACCTGGGGAGTCAAAGAATAGCAACAGTGCTTTCTCCATGCATGATGCCAATCTTTACAAATAAACTCTCTCCCAGGCTCGAGGTGGCGGGGACATAGGTCACGAACCTTGAGACCTGCTTACTAACGATTTACATATTATATTAACTATTTGTATTACTGTGACAGTACATCTGATGCACTGAACAAAGAACAACACATATATTTTCAAGAAAGATTAAATCTTTTTAATATTACAGTATAGCTGTATCATCTGAAAACTCAAAGATCTCTTGGTTCAAGATATTTTGATAAAGTAACAAGTGGGAAATTATATATTTTACTGTATGATAATTTGAAAAGGTTGAGATTGGTAAGCAAGTATCCTAAGTGTCAAATTGTAGAGGTCATCTGTAGTAACTTTAATATTCTACCATTTACTAGGTAACTTGTCAGCAACTCTTCAGACTTTCATTATTATAAGTAGAAATTCATAACATTTAGAACATTTTCCAACAATAGAAAACAAACATTCTGAGAATTAGATTCGTAGGCTTCATCTGTGATAGGCTATTGGAAACGTCCCTGCCTTGCCAATCTGGGGGACAGAAGTTTGAGACCCGCTCAAGTTCAAGGATTTCTTGTAGTGTCTGCAACCTCAGCTTCCTTGTGAGCTAGGATGGGGCGATTTGGACTTTTAGCTTAGGAAGTGTTCATTAGTTTGAAATTTTAAGTAAAATATTACATCACGTATGAGTAAGTTGTAAAGCAAAATATCAAGAGAATATGTACCGTAAAAGAAATAAAAATAATGATTGGAAAGCTAGTTAAAAGAATAAAACAGGAAAACTGAAAGATGAAGAGGTAAAAAATTAGTAGAGTTCAGTATGTAGAGAAAGTATGAACGAATTTTGAAACAAAAAGTATTCAGGAGAAACTACTAAAAGATTGCATACTAAAGTCAGACAAAGCATACAGAAGAATATAGGAAGGGGTTAAAGAGAAAAAAAGGACATAATGGCATAATCATGACAAATAATGGGCTATAAAAGAAAAGAAGCAAGCCTACAAGTTATGGCAGAGGTCAGGCATGCAATAAAGATAGAAATACAGTCAGCCGTCCTTATTCAGAGATCTGCATGTTGAGGGGCACTGTTTTCGACCTACTTACAATCATGCATTGATTTTTGTTACAGTTCAGCTTTATGTCCCTTAATTTGCACCATTTACAAATTTTAGCTAGAACACTTTTAAGGGATTCAACAACCCAAGATCTACATTCAGGAGGTAGAATTGATGCAAAGAGAGTAGCACCATTTTTATATGCAGCAAGCTTTGGTGCCCCTCTTTACCTTTTATACCAGGGCAGGGTAGTGTTGCTTCATTCTATGTTAGAAACCCCCTCTGGTACAACCCAGGAACATAAGTGGTGGGCTACCCTTAAATATGCACTCTTTTATGTGGACTTAACCATTCCTCCATTATTTAAACCAGACAGCTCTGTCACTCACTGTTCAAAGGAAAAGGCAACCCTTTTTGGATGATGTGTTTGACAGTAAGCAGAGTAATGAGAAACTAGATCTTTATTCTTATATTCCCAAGGATATACTAATAAGTTTAGCTTTTTGCTCCCATGAAAGTAAGACACTTTATCGACCTTCATGCTTATGTACAGTAGGTGTAAACCCAAATGGTATTTTTCCATTGTTATTTAAATAGATCATTGATTCCTTAGCTCATAAACTGTCTGTTATTTTCTGCAAGTTAGCAAGTAGAAATTCTTTTTGCTGTTATTGGGGAATTGGTAGTGTTACTTCATTAGGTAAATGTGTTTGTGGTAGCTATAGCCCTGCTGATTACTGCCCAATTTCCATAACTCCCATATTATCTAAAGTTTTTGAACGTTTTGGGAAAACATCTAAATAGATATGCAGAAGGTAATCATATTTTCTCTAGTTTGCAATTTGGCTTTTGCAAAGGCCTGGGAGCATGTGAAGCACTTCTTACAAGCTTCAATACTGTACAGAAATCTCTTGATTGTGGTCACAAAGTTTGTATGATTGTCCTGGATTTAGTGCTGCCTTTAACTGAGTTAATCATGAGACCATTGACTGCGAGTTCAAATAGTTGGAAGTAGCTTGGTATTTTCTTAGTATCATTATTGAATTTTTAAGTAATAAATTGCAGTTTTTGTTGATGGGCACCATAGTAAGTATTGGGATGAGGTATCTGGTGTTCCTCAGGGTAGTGTTCTTAGCCCATTACTTTTCAGGCTATATACACATGATATGTGGTTTGGCCTAAAAAAAAACAAGCTTGTTGCATATGCAGATGAAGGTACTGTCTTTGCCATAAGTAAGTCAAGGACAGTGGCTCCACACCATCTGGATCTCAACATTGATAATGTTTCTGTAACTCTTTGACTCTTAAAACTTTAGATGTTATTCTTCATAGCAAATTTACTTTTAAGAAACACATTCGGCCTGTCTCTTCTTCAATTGCACAAAAAATTGGCCTATTGAGAGTTTTGAAATTTTCATTTATCAATCTATTCTGAAGAAGTGTTTTCACTCTTTCATTCTGCCTTGTTTCAAGTATTGTTCTCTTGTCTAGTCATCAGCTGTGAAATCCCATCTTAATTTGTTAGACAATTCCATCCCCTGAATATAGATATGGGGTTGGTGAATCCCTTAATAGAGATTTAGCTAAAATTAGTGCATGGTGCAAATTATGGGGTATGAAGTTGAATCCTAACAAAACTCAAAGTATGATTGTAAGTAGGTCAAGGACGGTGGCTCCTCAACATCCGGATCTCAGTATTGATAATGTTTCTTTAAATTTGTATGACTTTTAAAATCTTAGGTGTAATTCTCGACAGCAAATTTGCTTTTGAGAAACTCATTAGGTCTATCTTCTTCAATTGCACAAAAAAATAGGCTTATTGAGAAAGTCTTAAGATTTTCGGTGATCAATCTATTCTGAAGAAGTGTTTTAATTCTTTCATTCTACCTTGTTTTGAGTAGTTCTCCTGTCTGGTGTTCAGCTGCTGATTATCATCCTAATTTGTTGGACAGACACTTGCGGTCTATCAAATTTCTTATTCCTGATCTAGATATTAATCTTTGGCACCGTCGTTCAATTAGTTCATTATGCATGTTGCATAAGATTTTTCATAACTCTGACCATCCTTTACATTCAGATCTCCCTGGACAATTCTATCCTGTTCGTAATACTAGGCAGGCAGTTAATTCTTATAGCCAGGCCTTCTCCATCATGAGGCTCAATACTACACAGTATTCTAGAAGTTTTATTCTAGCTGTTACCAAGTTGTGGAATGATCTTCCTAATCGGGTAGTTGAATCAGTAGAACTTCAAAAGTTCAAAGTTGGAGCAAATGTTTTTATGTTGATCAGGCTGACATGAGTCTTTTTATAGTTTATATATGACATATCTGTTTTTGACGTTGTTAATAGTTTATGAAGGACATATCTGTTTTGACATTGTTACTGTTTTAGAATGATTTATTGTTAACTTGTCCTCATCATTTATTTATTTCCTTTCCTCACTGGGCTATTTTTCCCTATTGGAGCCCTTGAGCTTACAGCATCTTGCTTTTCCAACTAAGGTTGTAGCTTGGCTAGTAATAATAAAAATAATAATAATATTAAATTCCTTAATCCTGACCTAGCTACTAATATCTGGCGCCATCGCTCAGTTAATTCGTTATGCAAGTTGCATAAGATTTTTCCTAATTCTGACCATTCTTTGCATTCAGATCTTCTCGGACAATACCATCCTCTTTGTACAGTAATCCTAGATATACAGTTAATTCCCATACTCAGGCCTTCTCCCTCATAAGGCTCAATACTGCAGTATTCTTGAAGTTTTATTCCAGCTGTGACCAATTTGTAGAATGATCTTCCTAATCAAGCAGTTGAATTGGTGGAACTTCAAAAGTTCAAACTTATAGTGAAAGCTTTTATGTTGAGCAGGCTGACATAAATTTATTTTTATAGTTTATTTATGAAAGATCTATTTTAATATTATTACCATTCTTAGAAATATTTTATTTTGATTGTTTAATACTTCTCCTGTAGTTTATTTCTTTATTTCCTTTCCTCACTATACTATTTTTCCTGTTGGAGCCCTTGGGCTTATGGCATCCTGCTTTTCCAACTAGGGTTGTAGCTTAGCTAGTAATAATGATAATAATATTAGTGGTACTTTGGTATCCCGAATTGAGGAAGTGGCACTTCTTTAGCACATGGAGAGAGGGCAGTCATGGGTCAGTAGCTGAGGGGCCACAGTCCCATGCTGAAGTACTTCGGTGCTATACTTTAGTAAGAGGAGATACTTTCTCTCAGTACCAGTCCTGCATTAGGATGCTGTGGACTATGCCAAGCCAGTCAGTGACTGGTCCCCACTCTGGGCTCGCGAGCACAGAGTCAGGCTGACCACACTCATTCACCAGAGAGAGGATACACTGTACTGCTCTTGCTCTCTCATACAGTACCATAGACTGTTTACCAAACATAGAACGAAACTCCACAGATCAATTCATGATCTCCTTCCTGATTACAAGTTTCCTTTTTGGTTTGAAATTTTGTTTGTTCCAACACAGAGACTTACCTCGAAACACTTTCTTAGGAGTTACCTGGAACCTCCTCTCAAACAACCAGAGTTTTGTGTAGTTTACCCTACTCCCATTTTCTATAATGGTAGGTCTAGCGGAGGGATACGTGCCCTGAGGGCAATCCCAAGGTAGGCCGCATGCTCTCTCGGGTCGTTTTCTTCAGTAAGTTCTCTGGTCGCGTCGTGTTATCATCCCGACGCTCCTCTGATCTCAGTGCGACCCTTTGTGTCTTGTGGCCACGTGATTACCGCATGGTCCGTTGTGCGCTCCTACTCGTGCTTAGTGCTTTAACTGTGTGCTTTGGCTTTAATTCCTTTGTGCTTTTAGTTTTCTCATTCTCTTGTCGAGCCTGTGTCTAGTGGTTTTGTGATTGTGTGCGATGGAGCATACTCGCCGTTGTCCTGGGCCTAGTGCTGGGAAGTCGTGTGGGGCTTTTTTGTCTAAGCCCGATGTTGACCCGCACTCCCTTTGTTCCTCGTGTAGGGGAAAAGTGTGTTCTCCTTCGGACACGTGTCCGGAATGTGATGGATGGAATGAGGTCCAATGGGTAAGATATGGGACCAAGAAAAAGAAGTCTACGAAGCGGTCTCCAAAGAAGGCTTGTATTTCTTCTCCCACAACTTCGGCTGGTGAGGGTCCGAGTAGAGTTCCTTCTTCTTCCCCTACCCATAGTAGGGGACGAGGTAAGTCGGTTAAGGGGAAGAAGACGGTGCCTCTTCCCCAGGAAGGTCTTGTTACGGATGTTTCTGATTCTTTTAAGGCGATCCAGGCGCCGGAGGGTATGTGTAGTGGGGGTCCGCGGGACGATGCTCTTGTGCTAGGGGAGCACGTCTCGGCAGGGGACCCCATGTGGAATAAAAATGTGCCTTTTTCTTCCCCAGATTCGTGGGTAGATGTTTCCGGAGCTTCGGCAGCGGAGGGCGACATGGATAGAGAGGATTCCCCGCAGGAAGATCCCCTGGGATGGAGCCTGCCGAGGACTCCGTTCAGGTCCCCCTTGAGGACGGAGGAAGACCTCAACGGGTCCTTTCCATTCAGAATTCGTCCGTCTACACCTCCAGCTCCTTTGTCGGCAGTTCCAGAGGAATTCCTTCAGCCTTCCACGTCAGGAACCTAACAGGTGTCGAGAAAAGCTCCATTTGTTGCTAGGCCGCGTTACCATGAGAGGTCCAAATCATCAGTGGTGGAGTCTTCGTTTTTATCGGACGAGGAATGCCGAAGGAGAAGTAGAAGGAAGAGAGACCGTTCCAGGAGGAGGCGGTCTTTTTCTAGGTCTCCCTCGGAATCAAGAAAAAGGAGAAGGAGATCTCGTTCCCTGCATAGGAAGAGCAGGAGAGCTGGTTCTCCTCAGGAACGTTGGGTCCTGGTACCAGAATCCAAGCTGAGAGACCTGACTTCAGTCTCAGGCTCCGTGGTTAAGCTGGCAGGAGACAGTCCTCCTAGAAGGGCCTCCAGTAGCCACATGTCGGCTTCAGCCTATGACCACAAGGCCTCGTCTAGTAGGCATAAGTCTCGTCTTAGGGAGATTCAACCCACCCAGCAGAGGGAGTCACCTCCTAGGACGGGCAGCCTCGATGAGATTGCCCATGGTATGGATCGACGCACACAGGTCCCTCCGTCGAACACTTTCACGGAGGAGCCCGTCCCTTCGTCGAAGCCCCTTAAGGTGACAGAGGCGCCCGTCTCTCAAGGAAGACATAGCCGCGGGTCCCGTCAGAGCGGAGGTGCCCGTGCTAATACTTCACGCCATCGCCAGACGGAGGACTCGGATGAGGTCGCAGGGCTTGGTACGACGGAGGACTCCGCTTATAGGAGGGTGGTCTCCTTGATAAGGAGTCACAACAAGATTGCGGAGCCTCTACCACAGGAGGAAGACGACTGGACCTCTGGCCTAAATCGAATTATGGAGGAGCCCGTCCAAAAGAAGGCTTCATTAGCTCTTCCGGAGGCGAGAGACGTCAAGTTGGGGCGAACTCACATCGACAAGGTGATCACCCGCAATGGGGAATCATCCAAAGGCTACACTGCAGCTAAACTGTTACAGGGATTGAAATCCCAAAGTAAATATTATGCTTTGGAGGGACGCCCACATGGGGCGTGCAAGCTTGAGGACGTCCTGGAGGTTTTGAGTCAAGGTGCCCCAGAAGACAGGGTCTCTACCGCACCCATTTACTTTTCCCAGTCCGAGTCCATCATGATGGAGGAGATGTCGAAGGATCTAGTGAACATCGCATCATGGCTGGACTGGTGGGCTACTACCTTGGTGGGTACGCAGATCCCGACCGAGACTTTAGATCCTGCCAAACGAGAGTCTCTGAAGGAGTTGGTTGGATCGGGTGGCCGTGCCTTAAAATTTCTCACGTTCCAGGCGTTAGCTCTTTCTGCGAACTGGGTTCTCAGGAGAAGGGACTCAGTTCTGAAAAACCTATCTAGGAAAATCCCAGACAGGGAAGCAAGGGCCCGGTTTGGGATGAGGGACTGTTTCCGGTCAAGAAACCGGATGAGGTGGCGGAGAAGGTGGCCAAGAAGAAAGACGTCATCGTTCCGAAGGTTCAATCAGCGAGAAGACCCGTCTTTAGGAGGCCAGTTGCCGAGGCTCCTGCTACATCTCGTTCTTCCCCATCTCAAGGAAGGAGAGAGCCTTCTACAGGACAGTGGGCTCAGTCGTTGAATCCCTCCCGAAGGTGGGTTATGTCAGCCCCTTCCACCTACAGAAGTTCCTACTCGTCCTCCAGGAGAGGTCGATCAGGTCGATCCTCTCGTAGGAGATAGTTTGAGAGGCCCCCCTCCCCTCCCCAAGCCTCAGGTAGGGGGATGCCTCAGACAATTTTGGCAAGCATGGAAGCTCCACGGAGCAGAACCATGGACAGTAACAGTTTTGAAAGAGGGCTACAGGATCCCCTTTCTACAGGATCCTCCTCCCTTGATTCCAGCAACCCAGGCGGAGTGATTGGTCCCCAAAGACCCGTTGAAGAGAGCAGCTTTGGACGAAGAAGTCGCCACAATGATGGAGAAGGGAGCAAGGGAGATTGTGCATCTTCCGGGACCGGGGTTCTACAGTCGTCTCTTCCTGGTGGAGAAAGCAACGGGTGGATGGAGACTTGTGATAGACCTGTCAGCCCTCAACAGATTCATACGAAAGACACATTTCAAGATGGACACCCCAAGAACGGTCATGGCGTCCTTGAAGGAAGGGGATTTCATGATTTCCTTAGACCTCAAGGATGCCATTTCCAAATCCCAATTCATCCAGCAAGCAGGAAGTTTCTCCGGGTGAAATGGGGTGCCCGGATTTTGCAATTCAAGGCCCTGTGCTTCGGACTTTCTACAGCCCCCCAGGTATTCACAAGGATTTTTACGACAATCTCCGTCTGGGCTAACGCACGGGGGATCCGTTTAATTTGGTACCTGGACAACTGGTTACTCCTTTCCTCCTCAAAGGAAGTCTTGAAGCAGCAAGGTGCAGACCTTCTTCAACTATGCAAAACTCTGGGCATCACAGTCAATCTGGAGAAATCTCATCTGATCCCAACCAACAAAGCGACGTACTTGGGGATTGTCCTGAATTCATTGCTAGTAAAGGCATTTCCATCAGTAGACAGGCTCAGCAACCTGGACCAAGTTCTCCGTCCCTTCCTAGAGGGCTAACCCAGAAGAGCAAAGGATTGGCAGAGGTTAATAGGACATCTGGTGTCATTAGAGAAGTTAGTTCCCCAAGGAAGACAGAACCTCAGGAGCATCCAGTGGAACTTAAAAGATCGGTGGGATCAGAGAGGTTCCCCGGACAGGATTGTGCCAGTTCTACCAGAGACCAAACAGGCTCTAGAATGGTGGCAGAATCAAGCAAACACACTAAAAGGGATGCCACTGTCTTCCGGACCTCCAGAACTTTTGCTCTTCACGGACGCATCAAAAGAAGGGTGGGGAGCCCATCTTCTAGGAAAAACAGCGAGAGGCAAATGGACGGTAGAAGAGAAGACTCTCCACATCAATGTTCTGGAGATGAAAGCGGTTCAGGAAGCCTGCCTACACTTCACTCGGGATCTGAAAAGAAACTCTCAGTGGCTATAATGTCAGACAATGCCACAGTAGTGGCGTACATAAAGAAGGAAGGAGGGTTGAAGTCGAAGGAGTTGTGCGTTCTCGCCTTGCAAGTCCTGGAGGGGGCAGAAAAAGAACAAGTCAGACTGTCAGCGAGATTCATTCCGGGAAAGAAGAACGTTCTAGCAGACGGCCTCAGCAGGGTAGGCCAAGTAGTGGGGACAGAATCGTCTCTTCACCCAGAAGTAGCAAGATTCATCATTCAGATGTGGGGTTCTCCGGTAATGGATCTCTTCGCGACGAGGTTGAACGCGCAACTCCCCGTATTCTGTTCTCCTGTCCCAGACCCAAAGGCGGCATTGGAGGACATCTTTCAACACAAGTGGGACAATCTGGACGTGTACGCCTTTCCTCTCTTCGCTTTGATAAGACAAGTCCTCAACAGAGTAAGGACAGCCAACAACCTATAGATGACTTTGGTAGTCCCTTGGTGGCCGGAGAGAGAGTGGTTCCCAGACCTAAAAGGTCTGGCGGTTCTTCCTCCGTGGCCTCTACCGGACAGACCAGACCTCCTGAGACAGCCACATTTTCAGAGGTTCCACGAAAACTCTCAATCCCTTCGTCTTCACGCCTGGAGGTTATCCAGTGGCTCCTGAAAAGACAAGGGTATTCGTCAAAGACAGCTGTGAGAATGTCCCGTTACTTGAGACAGTCTTCTACAGCAGTCTACCAAGCAAAATAGGCTACTTTTATTAAATGGTGTGCTGCAAAGAAAATAGAGCCTTTAGAAGCTGCAGTCCCCAACATTGCAGATTTCCTCGTTCACCTCAGGGATGTGCTGGGCATGTCGATTCCAGCAATTAAGGGGGTGCGAGCCGCCCTTGGACAAGTCTTTCTATTGAAAGGGATAGATTTGGGCTCTTCTAGACACATCTCGATGCTCATCAAGAGTTTTGAGCAGTCCTGTCCACCCTCGTCTCCTAGGGTTCTGAAATGGGACCTGGCTAGAGTTCTAGACATGCTTAGTAAGTCGCCCTTCGAACCTTTAAAAGATATTGTTGACAGAAATCTTACGCTTAAAGCGGTCTTCTTGTTAGCTTTGGCTTCAGCGAAGAGGGTAGGTGAACTTCATGGGTTGTCTTATGAGATAGAACACTCAAGGGGTTGGAGAGAAATATCCTTCAAGTTTGTTCCCTCGTTTGTCGCTAAGACCCAGAACCCATCCGTTTGGGATCCTAGGTTCAAGGGTTTCTCTATTCCGGCAATTCCAAACTCAGGTAATCAAGAAGATTTAAAGCTGTGCCCTGTCAGAGTTATTAAGAAATATCTTAAAAGGACAGCAAATCTCTGCCCTGGTATGAAGAATCTTTTTGTGTCCACGGGGAGGACGAAAAAGAATATTTCCAAGAACACCATTTCTTTTTGGATCAGGCAAGTTATCATTCAAACTTATTCGAGTGCTGGACTTTCAGTTCCAGGAAAGCCCAGGGCACATGATGTTAGAGGTGTAAGTACCTCTCTAGCCTTTGAAAAGAACATGTCAGTTGCGCAGGTACTCAAAGCAGGTACTTGGTCTAACCAGTCGACGTTCACTTCTCACTATCTCAAAGATTGTACGAGGAAGTCATTGGATGGTTTTTCCATCGGGCCAGTCATCTCAGCGCTCCAACCGATTTAACGGCCCAAGCCCCAGGTTCAATCGCGGTTTCAAATCTATAGACACAGGTGATCTTTTCATTTTTTCCCCTTCTTCTCCTCATACTATTTATCGTCTTGGGAAGTCTTGCACAGTTGACCCGCACTATGCCATATATCCATATTACATCAAGTACATTATCAAGGAATTATGTAGGGTGAGTACTTTATGCACAATTAATGAGCTCTTTGTGTAGTTTATCCTACTTTCCAGTTGTTTGGGCCCTCAGTCAAGGAGGCACTCCCACCTAAAGTGTAAGTCTCCTAAGAAAGTGTTTCGAGGTAAGTCTCTGTGTTGGAAGAAATCACAAATTATTAGTAATTTGTATTTTTCCTAACATACTTACCGAGAAACACTTTCGGGTTATGGCCCTCCCTTCCTTCCCCCAGGTGCCTCACTGATCTTTAGTATTGTTACTTTCATAGAACTTACTGAAGATTACGACCCGAGAGAGCATGCGGCCTACCTTGGGATTGCCCTCAGGGCACGTATCCCTCTGCTAGGCCTACCATTATAGAAAATGGGAGTAGGGTAAACTACACAAAACTCTGGTCGTTTGAGAGGAGGTTCCAGGTAACTCCTAAGAAAGTGTTTCTCGGTAAGTATGTTAGGAAAAATACAAATTACTAATAATTTGTGATATTTTAGGGAGAGGAAACCAACCCAAAACAGGTTGACGAGCATATAATATATAGCCTTGAGGTACCATCATCCGATTGATGGTTAGTCGCGATAGCACTTTATGGACACAGAGACGTACTTGCTCTAAGGATTGGATAGGTTCAGTTTCTTTTGGGATTTGTAAGACCTTAGATTTTTCTACCTTCAACCAGCAAGTGAGTTGGAGGTCTAGCTCAGGCAAGGGCTCACGAAATCGGGGGTATCGCGACCACCTTAACTTTCAGGAAGAACATGTCGGTGTCGTAGGTATTAAACTAGGAGTCTGCTAGGTAACCTGTATGTACTGCAACCTGCTGAATTATACCCACAAATTCATGGGTACCTTTACCTTTGGTCCTGGTCGGTTTTGCATGATCCTATAATGAAAGATAAAATGACTGGCTTTCTACTCTTCTTTCTTTCCTCTCTCATTTGGGAGCAGTAGTTGTAGCCGCTATGTTCTGGATCTTATGTCAGTTGCAGATGAGTTTCATAATCAAGCAACCCCTCTCTACAGACAGGATCTGCTAAGCGGTACCTCCCCCTATCATTGGGCATTAGCGCTCCCTCCCCTATGTGGATGTAGGCTGCCATTATGGCATCAACAAATCTACAGTTTGCTACTTGAAGAAGAATGTAAAGAATATAAGGATGACGATTAATGTCACTTTTAACAAGACACCAAAAATGAAGGTAACTTTCCGCAATAAGGCCATCGGAAGGATGAGGTCAGTATTAACCCTTTGGATAAAATGACTGTATGAAGAACCTTGCAGTAGATGAAAACATCATGTGCTGGATCATGTGCTGGAATCCCAGGTAGCTGTACAAGTTTACTGATGGCGGTGACAATGACTTACAGCTTGGACCATCTGCAATATTCCCTACTAAACCAACCAAATTTAATTCCAGCAAGACGTGGTTTGATAAATTTCAAAGGAGGTTCAATCATAAGTGTGTGTCCTTGATAAATCGGCCACTGAGTAATGTATGTAAAGGTGACATTCCAGACCATCATCAAGAAAAAGTGGTGATTCACTTGATTAAGTTTTCAATGTTGATGAGACTGTCCTCTTGGAAACAGGTGCCATAATTGACTTACATTATGAAATAGGAGGCCATAGACCCTGGAATTAAGGCCTACAAAATCCGCCTCACACTTACAATATGTGGAAATGCTGCAGGCTTTATAATGAAGTCAGCGTTTATTTATACAATAAGTCCAAAATCATAGGCCCCTCAAAAAATAAATTTGACCCTGCTGCCAGTGCATTGGATATAACCAAAAGACATGTATAATGAAAACTCTGACATCAGATTGGTTTCACCAGTGCTTCATCCCCGAAGTCAAGCTTTATCATGCCAAAGATGTCTTGGATTTAGAAGTGCTCTTCCTAATTGACAATGCTTTAGACTACATGATCGACTTATCGTATGAGAGCTTATAAGTTGAATTCTTACCGCCAACTACATCGCCCATTCAGCGTTATTCGTGCTTTTAAGGCACTCTATACACGAAACACCCTGCAACACCCGGTTGAGGCTATGGATTCGGATGATAACTTTTCACCGAAGGAATACTGGTGTTGGTACACAGGTGTAACGTGTCTTCAAAATATTCAGTTGGCCATAAAGGAGATAAAGAACAAAACACTCTGCTTGCTGTAAGGAATTGTGGCCAGAAGCAGTCAGTGGTTATAAAAGTTCTCTCCTGAAGTAATATAGCACTTGGCAATACATAATTGCTAGGAGGTGATGCCTTCACTGAAATGAATACCAATAATGTGAATGACCTGATTGTAGCCCACTCAGATCCATTAACAGATAAAGATTTGACAGAGATGACTAAGTCAGCAAGGGAGGAAGAGGAAAACCATGGCAATCCGTGGTAAGAAGAGGAAATTGGCCTAGCACTAGAATGGCTCTCAACGATAGCAAAAATGACAAAAGGACTTCAGAGAATGGTGGAAGATTGCGATCCGCAGTTAGTTTATGCATTGCAGTTCAGAAGTGCAATCTATGAGAAAAGGCAACGTCAGTAACTGCCAATCACTATGGTCCTCCCCCATAAAAAAAAGGAAAATTAGACTTGGGGCTCCATCAACAGAAATAGAAGTTATTACGCTGGATGACAATGAAGATATTGCACCACCTGAAGTGGTGCTTTCACAAAGCGGTAATGTTCTTCTTTGCTCTGTGCAGTACATTTACATCACATCTACATTATTCAATACAGTACTGCACAGCAAATCATCATCATAAATCAAGTTTTAGTACTTATCTTCACTGATGAGTGTTCCAATTTTATTTTTTTCTTTAACAAATAAACATGATTATACTTTGTCATGGGTGACTTAAATGCTAGAGTGGGTGCTGGAGAGGTAGAAGGTGTCATTGGGAAGTATGGCGTACCAGGTGAAAATGAGAGTGGTGAGAGACTGGTAGATATGTGTGTTGAGCAAGAGATGGTGATAAGTAATAGCTTTTTCAAAAAGAAAGATAAAAATAAGTATACTGTACATGGGTAAGAGTGGCAAATGGAAGAGTAGTAGAAAGGGCATCAATGGATCATGTGTTGATAACTAAAAGAATGTTTGGAAGATTGAAAGACGTGCACGTGTTTAAGGGTATGGCTAACGGTATGTCTGCTCATTTTTTGGTGGAAGGGAAATTAGTTGTTGCAAAAGAGTGGGGGAATAGAGTAGGTGTATGTAAAAGGGAGCTAGTGAGGGTTGAAGAGCTAATAAAACCAGGGGTAAAAAGTAAATATCAGGAAAGGTTGAAAATGACATATGACAAAGTGAAAGTAATAGAAACTGGTAATTTATAGGAGGAGGGGAAGTTAGTAAAAGAAAATTTTGTTGGGATTGCAAGTGATGTGTGTGGCAAGAAGGTTGTTGGAGGCAGCATGAGGAAGAGCAGTGAATGGTGGAATGAAGGAGTGAAGGTAAAAGTGGAAGAGAAAAAGAGGGCTTTTGAAGAATGGCTGCAGAGTAATAGTATAGAGAAGTATGAAAAATATAAAGAGAAAAATGTGGAAGTAAAGCGCAAGGTACGTGAGGCAAAGAGGGCAGCTGACCTGAGGTGGGGTCAGGGATTGGGTCATTCATATGAAGAGAATAAGAAGAAGTTTTGGAAAGAAGTGAAGAGAGTAAGGAAGGCTGGCTCAAGAATTGAAGAGACAGTGAAAGATGGAAATGGAAGGTTGTTAAAAGGAGAGGAGGCAAGGAAAAGATGGGCGGAATATTTTGAAAGTTTACTGTATGTTGAGGATAATAGGGAGGCAGATATAATTGCTGTTGCAGGTGTTGAGGTGCCAGTGATGGGAGATGAGAATGAGAGAGAGATTACAATAGATCAAGTGAGGAGAGCACTAGATGAAACGAGAGTAGGAAAAGCGTCTGGTATGGATGGTGTGAGAGCTGAGATGTTGAAGGAAGGGGGTGTGACTGTACTTGAATGGTTGGTGAGATTGTTTAATATGTGTTTTGTGATGTCAATGGTACCAGTAGATTGGGTTTGTGCGTGTATTGTACCACTATATAAGGGTAAGGGAGATGTGCATGAGTGTTGTAATTCAAGAGGTATTACTGTAGTTTTTTAAGCGTAGTTGGATAAGTGTATGGTAGAGTAATGATTAATAGGATCAAGGATAAAACAGAGAATGCAATCTTAGAAGTACAGGGTGGTTTTAGAAGAGGTAGGGGTTGTATGAATCAGATTTTTACAGTAAGGCAGATATGCGAGAAATATTTAGAAAAAGGTAAGGAGGTGTATGTTGCGTTTATGGATCTGGAGTAAGCGTATGATAGAGTTGATAGGGAAGCAATGTAGAATGTGATGAGGTTATATGGAGTTGTTGGAAGGTTGTTGCAAGCAGTGAAAAGTTTCTACAAAGGTAGTAAAGCATGTGTTAGGATAGGAAATGAAGTGAATGATTGGTTTCCGGTGAGAGTGGGGCTGAGACAGGGATGTGTGATGTCGCCGTGGTTGTTTAACTTGTATGTTGATGGAGTGGTGAGAGAGGTGAATGCTCGAGTGCTTGGATGAGGATTAAAACTGGTAGACGAGAATGACCATGAATGGGAGGTAAATCAGTTGTTGTTTGCGGATGATACTCTACTGGTTGCAGACACAGAAGAGAAGCTTGGCCGATTAGTGACAGAATTTGGAAGTGTGTGTGAGAGAAGGAAGTTGAGAGTTAATGTGGGTAATAATAAGGTTATGAGATGTACGAGAAGGGAAGGTGGTGCAAGGTTGAATGCCATGTTGAATGGAGAGTTACTTGAGGTGGATCAGTTTAAGTACTTGGGGTCTGTTGTTGCAGCAAATGGTGGACTGGAAGCAGATGTACGTCAGAGAGTGAATGAAGGTTGCAAAGTGTTGGGGGCAGTTAAGGGAGTAGTAAAAAATAGAGGGTTGGGCATGAATGTAAAGAGAGTTCTATATGAGAAAGTGATCGTACCAACTGTGATGTATGGATCGGAGTTGTGGGGAATGAAAGTGATGGAGAGACAGAAATTGAATGTGTTTGAGATGAAGTGTCTAAGGAGTATGGCTGGTGTATCTTGAGTAGATAGGGTTAGGAACAAAGTGGTGAGAGTGAGAACGGGTGTAAGAAATGAGTTAGCAGCTAGAGTGGATATGAATGTGTTGAGGTGGTTGAGCCATGTTGAGAGAATGGAAAATGGCTGTCTGCTAAAGAAGGTGATGAATGCAAGAGTTGATGGGAGAAGTACAAGAGGAAGGCCAAGGTTTGGGTGGATGGATGGAGTGAAGGAAGCTCTGGGTGATAGGAGGATAGATGTGAGAGAGGCAAGAGAGCGTGCTAGAAATAGGAATGAATGGCGAGCGATTGTGACGTAGTTCCGGTAGGCCCTGCTGCTTCCTCCGATGCCTTAGATGACCGCGGAGGTAGCAGCAGTAGGGGATTCAGCATTATGAAGCTTTATCTGTGGTGGATAATGTGGGAGGGTGGGCTGTGGCACCCCAGCAGTACCAGCTGAACTCGGTTGAGTCCCTTGTTAGGCTGGGAGGAACGTAGAGAGTAGAGGTCTCCTTTTTTGTTTTGTTTCATTTGTTGATGTCGGCTACCCCCCAAAATTGGGGGAAGTATATGTATGTATGTATGATGTATATGCAATATAAAAAGTGTTTGATAGTGTAGAAAGAGTTTATAAGCATATGGGGAGAGTTTATACTTCTGTGTTTTTCACATCGAGGTTGGGGTTGGAACTTAACACTCACAATAGATGAGGTACCCACATCGGGTGTGGGGTTGGAACTTAACACTTGCAATAGATGAGGAATGATTATACTTTACTGTATTTGTATTTTTCTGCATTTTAGATTTGTCTGATCTATAAGGACTTATGGGACCTTACAATATTTTCTGTTATTTGTAGATCCTTTAGCTGTCAAGGGATTACATTCATCCACGTGGCAACTCTCAACTCATGCAGTTCTTGAGGCATTTCAGCGATCTCGGCAAAAGTTAAGAGCTGCTAAGCAAGGTTTGATATAATTAGCTTTCGGAATTGCCATTAAAAGTACAAAACTTGGTAAGTTTCTAGATTTCTAAGTGGTAAAATTAGTGACTATGCAAGTAGAGTTTTCATAGCAGATATTAAAAAATTACCTCTAGTCATAGTAAATCTTAAAGTAGGTGAGCTTTGAAGAAAGAATTTGATTGGTTATACTGTAATGATAGTTACCCACTTTCCCATTATTGTTGGAAGTAACAAGACTTTTTTTAGACAAAAAAAAACCTTATTTATTGATTAGCTACTAAGACATATGGTGCTGTAACTAGGACTTTAATGCCAAAAAAGGGATTTTGACGTAGGAAAAATCTATTTCTGGGCGAGGGACCTGTGCCGCCCAGTGAATAAGCTCCATTTAGCACTTATTCCTAGGTAATTTACTGCTAAATATACCAGAGAAAAAATGTAAAGGAGTGCTAGGTTAACTAGCTCGCTCACCTATTGGTGTCGGTATAAAATTGGGCGTATAATCCAGAGGTCCCGCACTATTTAGATTCATCCACGACAGAAACCCCAATAGAGGAGAGCCGTTCAACCTCACTCGGTACTACTAACACTGCATCCGCTCAGAACCCAACTCCTTAGCACCCAAAGTTTGGGGACTTCAAGGGAGAGGAGCTGGGAGGGTTCACTGGGCGGCACAGGTCCCTCGCCCAGAAATAGATTTTTCCTACGTCAAAATCCCTTTTCTGGGCTCGAACCTGTGCCGCCCAGTGAATCTATACAAGAGAATATGTCACCAAACTTGCAAAATAAAGGAAAAAACATAAGCGTAAGGGAAATACAGGATGCTTTAATCAGAGATGAGTACCAAAAAACAATTATAAGGGTATCTTAAATATGAACATAAATCCAATAAGGTAGGTATAATAATACCGTGAGTGATAATATATACAGATACTCAGGAGTTTAAAAATTTACAAATATAATAACAGTATTCAGGTGCGAGACCAACGAATACAATAGGGTATAAATGAGGCAGGTAGGAGGGAGAGATAAAGAGACAAGGCATTAACCTGTGAGTTACCTGGGAGTAACTACGCTCCCTGCGGCTACTGTAGAAAATTTTAGGGCTTCCAAATGTTTAAGGTAGTGTTTCTTGAACACTGACGGTGATTTCCACCCTGTATACCTGGAAAGGTCCGTAAAATTCATGTGGTGAAAAAAGTTCACCGAAGTAGCAACCGCTCTGATATCATGTGCAAGAGGAAAAGAGTCAGGGTTAGCTTGTTTAATAAAATTCAAAATTTGTTGCCTGATCCCTTTAATAGTAATGGTACCGCCTTGTTCTCTAACGAATAGAGGCCCCGAGGAGTTAGAGGAGGTCCGGGATAAATAAGACCTAAGAGTAGTAACAGGGCACAGAGACGGGTCTTGCGTGAGGGGAACAATTTTCCAGGAGGACCATCTGTTGAGGGTCTTCGTTCTTAGCCAAAAAGAATTTTTTAGGAGAAAGAAGGACCTCTCCCGAAGGCAGGAACTCAATATGACCCGGGTCTCTCGACAAGGCTGCCAGTTCAGAAATTCTTGCCCCGGAAGCCAAGCTCACCAGGAAGAGTGTTTTCCTGAGAAGGGGAATGTAATCACAAGAACTGTTAATGGTATCAGAAGCCAATTTGAGTACATCATTAAGGAACCAGGTCACCGGGGTAGGACGAGTAACCGGTTTCAGTCTGGCACAAGCTTTCGGAATTGAAGCTAACAAAGAGTCTGTTAAGTCTATGTTAAAACCCACTAGGAAGATCTTTTTCAGAGCAGATTTAATAGTGGTGATAGTATTGGCTGCCAGACCTGATTCTAATAAAGATCTAAAGAAAGTGACTGTAAGGTTCAAGTTCATACAGTTCACGTCTGAGTCTATCAAAAATGTTGCCAACTTTTTAACTGCAGAGTCATACTGGCGGATGGTGGAATCCCGTTTATCCGATTCTAGGAACAAGGTGTTTTGAGGATCAATATTGGCACCATGCATGGCCGCAAACTTCATAAAGTCCATAAAGTTAGGGCGCTCTGAATGTTTGAGAAAGCGTACACAACGCGTGTTTGTACTATCTGAGACAGAACCGGATTGGGTATCGGGTGAGGGTATAGTCTCAACTCTCGCAGGAGAGGATACCAGTTGCTCTTGGGCCAGTTGGGTGCGACCAAGGCTACTTGTCCCTTGAAGGATCTCAGCTTGTCTAGAACTTTCAGCAAAAGATTCACCGGGGGAAAGAGATAAATCTTTTCCCAGGTGTCCCAATTCTGTGCCATGGCGTCTGTGGCGTAAGCCTGAGGGTCTAGATTGGGAGCCACATATACTCTCAATTTGTGGTTGGACTCCGTGGCGAAGAGGTCCACTTGGAGACCGGGAACCTGAGAGAGAATCCACCGAAATGACTTTAGATCGAGTGACCATTCCGATTCTAGAGGGGAGGTCCGGGACAGGGCGTCTGCCACTACATTCCGGACTCCCGCCAGGTGGACAGCTGAAAGATGCCAACGGTTCAAGGCTGCTAGGGAGAATATGGCTACTAGAACATGGTTCAGAGGCCCTGACTTTGACCCGCCTCTGTTGAGGCAGCGGACCACCACTTCGCTGTCGAGGACCAGACGAAGGTGTTGTTTCTTGGGAAGAGCGAGACGTTTCAGGGTTAGAAGAACTGCCATGGCCTCCAGCACATTGATGTGAAATTGGCGGAACAAGGGAGACCAAAGACCTTGAACTTTCTTGAGCTGCGAATAGCCGCCCCAACCTGATAAGGATGCGTCCGTGTGAATGATTAATTTCGGAGGCGGAAATCGAAGGGGAACTGACTTTGACAGACTGTTTGCTCTTGTCCAAGGAAGAAGTCTTTCCCGTAGAATGGGAGGAAGGCGGACTTTCCTGTCCCGGAGCTTCCGGTTCGCCCTCGAACGCCAGACACGATTGATATCTTTCAATTTTGCCTTCAGAAGAAGATCCGTCACTGAGGCAAACTGAAGGGACCCCAGAATCCTCTCTTGGAGTCGTCTGGAACTTACTTTGTCTTTGAGAAAGCGTTTGGTGTTCCTTGCAATCTCTAACCTCTTGGGTTTGGGAAGACACAGAGTATGAGATATGAGATCCCATTGCAGGCCGAGCCATTGGAACTTCGATTTTGGAAGAAGACGGGACTTCTTGAAGTTGATCTGGAAGCCTAGAGATTGAAGATAATGGATGACTTTGTGAGTGGCTTTTAGGCAATTTTGGGAGGTGTCTGACCAAATGAGCCAGTCGTCCAGATAGGCTACTACTTGAATCCCTTGATTTCTGAGTTCCTGAATAGCGACTTCTGCTAACTTTGTGAAGATCCTTGGGGCGATGTTGAGCCCGAAAGGCATCACCTTGAAGGAGTAACTTTTGTCCCCTAAGCGAAAGCCTAGGTACGGACGGAAGTGTCTCGCTATCGGGACGTGATAATAGGCGTCTGTAAGATCGATAGAGGTGGTGACGGGCCCACGGGGAAGTAAGGTCCGCACCTGCGAGACGGTAAGCATTCGAAACTTGTCGCATTGAATGGACAAGTTGAGAAGGGATAGGTCTAGAATCACTCTTCTCTTGTCTGAATCCTTCTTCGGGACACTGAACAGCCGACCTTGAAACTTCAGGTGTTTCGTTTCTTGTATGGCGTTCTTTTGTAAAAGATCCTGGACAAATTCGACCAGGTCCGGAGTGGAATGTTGACGAAATTTGTTCGGAGGAGGAGGTCCTTGAATCCAACTCCACCCCAGTCCCTTGGAGATGATACTGAAAGCCCAGGGACTGAACCTCCATTTGTTGCGGAAGGCATAGAGCCTCCCCCCTACCTGCTGCACCTCAGTATTGGTTTGAGGAGTTGCCTCCACGTCCGCCTCGGAAGTTCTTTCCTCTGCGAAAGGCTCTTCCCCTGCCTTTGTTCTGGTTAGAACCACGGTGGTAGCCTCTACCTCTACCATAACTCTGGGAAGAGCTATGAGCCTCATACGACTGGTTAAAGGCAGGAGAAGTGGCGGAGGCACCGGAAAGCTGGCTCTTAGGGAGCAGAACGGTGACATAGTCGTCCGAAGGAGCCTGAGAGGTGGAAGGCTGTGCAGGGGCAACAGGAGATGGGGGAAGAGGCAGCCGGAAAATGGACGAACCACTCTGCTGTTGCCTGAACTGGGTGGAGGTATATGGACGGAGCTTCTTCCTACCCCGGGCTTGGTAATTTGCAGGGTCATATTTACGTTTAGGAGTCAAACCCCAACGGGCTTTAAGGCTCTGGTTGACTCTAGTGGCCTCCGCCAAGACTTCCTCTACAAGATCCTCAGGGAAGAGGTTTGAACCCCAACAGGAGGACCGGATAAGCTTATTAGGTTCATGCCTAATAGTCGCCTCTGCCAGGACATGTTTGCGACACCTGCGTTTAGCAGTAGCGAAGTCATACAGGTCATAGTATAATGACTGCAACGTAGCCTTGTTGAGAGACTTAAAAATACTCTCAGTATCGTAAGTCAAGGCTATCGACTCCGTGGACGTGGCCAAGTTCAGAGTACGGCCAACGCGTAGGCGGAAATCATACTCCTGTTTAATGAGGGATTCCGGGAGACGGGGAAGCCGCTCACTAAACATTACTGAAGCACAGTCTGCTGCTAGCTTGCCAGAGGTAAAAGTGGTATGGACGTTGTCCCAACACTCAATGCCTGAAGGAAGAAGGAGGGAGATTGGATCCACCTCTCGGATGGGAGGCAAGGGCTTCTCCTCCAGAGCATATTGGAAGGCAAGCTCTGCTACCTTATTGACACATGGAGTCACGGTGTTTTTGTCCATTAAGAACATTGTGAAGGAGCTCTTATAAGGCGTCAACATGGTGTTGGTGCAGCCGATGTCATTCAGGAATCTGGCCCACACAGATTGGGCTTGCTCTTTTGGGAAGATGACTGTCTCCTTGGGGACCTTGTCTAACCGAACCAAAGCTTCCTCGGTAAGCCTGGCATAACCATGAAATGGAAATGCCAGACCAGGAGGAAAGAATTCAAAGTCCTCTAGGGGACGAGTGCCAAGACCCTCCAAAGTTAACATTCCGTCTGAGAACGGGGAATGAAGAGCCATACGCCAAGGGTTATTTTTGGAAAACGGCGGGAGCTTAGAGGCATCCGGGATGAGAGAGCTTTGGACTCGCTCCGGAGCACCTTGCTCTAATGCCCCAAGTCTCTGACCGATGTTAGAGAACATCGTGTCCATCTTAGACTGCATCTCTGATACCAACTTAGCCTGCATCTCCGACACGATGCGAAGCATGGCTGATTCAGAAAGGCCCGGGCTAGCAGCAGGTGTGGCGGAATGAACTCCCGGGTCGCGAGACTTAGAGGAGGAGCCAGAAGCCTTAGATGACAGGTTTGTATTCTGTTTAGAACCATGAGAAGCCTTATGAGGCTTACGAGCTTTAGGTAAGGTTCTAGACTTATTCTTGGGGGGAACCGAGTGTGATCGTTGGGACGAATCACGGTCCCCAGAAATACCATGAAAGGAAGAGCGATCAGATGAAGAAGAAAGAGAGGGGCTGAGGATAGGAATCTCAGCGCCGGAAACACCTGCCTCACTTACCACCCTACCTGTATCTGGATCATCCAATAACATGGGTTCCACGTCAAGGTTCATGGAGGCAACATTGTCTTCTAGATCTCCGGGGGCGTCCGACGGATCCTGCTCTGGATCAATGAACCCCGCTATGGTGGCATCAATGTGGGCAATGATGGGAGCTGCAACATGCCTAGCCACAGCGGCTGAAGACTTGGCGTTGGGGTAAATCAAGGAACAGTAGTCCTCGGAGAGGACGTACGGCCGCTTGGACTTCACGTTCCGGGAAAAACCACCAACCCACACTTTCAGCGTGGCCCAAGCCGCAGACTTTTGCTCCGGGGATGCCTGAAATAATAGTGGGAATTAAAAAGGGAAGGCTCCCAGTGGTCCTTCAAGACCATAGATATCTTACTAAATAGTGTATGTATGCCAAAAAAGGTAAGATAAATAAGAAGGCAACATAGCCAACGGGACTCACCGAGTCAGATCCAAGGGTGGTAACGAGGTCAAAACAGACCACACAGTTATCCGGGTGCCATACCACGACATCCTCCAGCTGCACTCCGCAGAGGGCGTGAGACCGACAGACGGTATGGCCGCAGGGCTGATGTAGAACAGCTGCACAGGCCGTCGTCTGACAATGCACCATCTATAAAAAGAATAGTATATGAGAAACTGTAATTCTCTTAAGTAGGGGCGGGTCCGGAGGACCCGGGCCTAACATAAGCCTAACACAAGATTAGAGCTTAACTGTAATATTCTTAAGTAGGGGCGGGGCCTAAACATAAGTCTAACTTAAGACTAAAGTATAGCCATCCATTCCGGTCGAGCCGGGAGCATAAAAAAGGATGCAACAACAAGAAATTAAGACACATGGTGTCTGATTTCCCGGGGCGAGGCTAAGCCCCGGGCCGGGAAATAAAAGTATCCAAAACCAATTCGTATAGGAACTCCGGGATAGTGATCTGTCATATAATCATCATAGGAACTGTTATAAATTAATAGGGGGGCGGAACTGTAGATAAGAACCGCCAACCGAACCCAGAGGGTTTCATATAACATAAACCAGTGTGATAAGTGAATATAAAATAGGGTGCACCGGGATCCAACTCTGTTGACCGGTGGCCAACCAGACTAGACAGAGACGAACCCGCCGGGACACCCGGAGGACAAAGTCCATAAACACTGAACTACCCCCTCTAAAAGGAGGGAAGGCAACGGTCCCCTAGGGGAGGGGGGGAGAGAAGCCTAGCCGCCCACCTAGCGAGAGGGGGAGCATGGGGGAGGATCACGTGATACGGAGCAGCAGGGCTACCAACTGACGATCCCCAACCAGACAGATCAAACGGAGTAATAGCACAATATTCATTATAATAGTAATAGCGTTGATAATATAAAATAAACACATAAAAATTTTTGGGCAAGGCATGCAACATAATAATTAAATCACAAAAGAGACACCTGATGGCTTAAAAAATAACATTGCCGCCTAGCAACGAAGGTCGGCAGCCATAACGATACGTAAATGATATCGGCCCAAAAAGTGAACCACGAGGGTTCTAAACGCTAAATAATGAATATCCACAATAACAAATAAAATTTAATAATAAAAATAATACATATAGTTACACCGCGAGTGAAACTAAAAGCTCTCAAAACAGGAGTACCAACTGTAAGTGGGATCAAGCAAGATCGATATGAACGAAGAGAATAAACTCCTATACAGTAATTCAAATATTAAACGATCTAGGTTGCTCAAAACACAGCAAAACCAAGCTTGGTACTTAACTTAGACGGTGTCTCCAGGGAAACCGACGAAGAAGCCATAATCCAATGAAAATAAGTGGAAAAACGAGAGCACAACAAAAATGCGGGTTACAACACAAGACGTGCTAAAAGGAGTTGGGTTCTGAGCGGATGCAGTGTTAGTAGTACCGAGTGAGGTTGAACGGCTCTCCTCTATTGGGGTTTCTGTCGTGGATGAATCTAAATAGTGCGGGACCTCTGGATTATACGCCCAATTTTATACCGACACCAATAGGTGAGCGAGCTAGTTAACCTAGCACTCCTTTACATTTTTTCTCTGGTATATTTAGCAGTAAATTACCTAGGAATAAGTGCTAAATGGAGCTTATTCACTGGGCGGCACAGGTTCGAGCCCAGAAACTATTTCTTAAGATATTCTTCTAGAAGTGTATATGTAAACCATTACTATCCAAATGCTTTTTTGCTGGTTATTGTGCATTATACCAAGTCCTGAATTCCATATTTTATATCTCATTGGTGATGTCATTGGTGGTGGTTACCCAGCAGGTAAAGTTACCCAACTTGAGGATGTCGTCTTTCATATTCTGTAGCTTGCTGTTGTGGCACAGTTTTGAAGTGTATTAAAAATTTCAAAATGACCCATTGATATTCATCAAAAATATTTTTACTGATGACAAGAATTTCAATAGGTGGGACTATGATGATGCCATCAGAACCTCAAAGGGTTAATTTTGACCATTTAGGAAACTCAGGAAGAAAATTGAAAAGTAATTATGGTCGGAGGAGACAGGAAGATAGTTATTAACAAAAGGCTGCACTGAGATCAGTCAAAAATATGTTCTTGATTAATCTTGACAATTTAAAGAGAGATAAATTGGACAGTTGAAAAAGCCAGAAAGGTCTAAAAAAATTAATTAGTGCATTTGGAGAATAAATCAGATTCCGAACACAGGGGATTAGGGAAAATGAGTAAATGATGCTTAATCTACTGAGAAAAAAAAAATAGACTGTGCTGCCAAATGGTATTAGGACGGCTATCTGTGTATGGTTGTATCAGTATATGTAGTGGCCATTTCATCGAGATACTTAGAAGTATACAGCAAACATTTTAGCTAACAACATGCAAAATCAATGGTACAGTATATACAAGATATATGTAATGTTATAAATGGCAAAAATGAAAAGAATGATTGAAGCATGAAACTGATGTAAAACTTTTAACATGGTAAACAATAGTTGCCTGTTGGGTGGACAGTAAGGCCCTGTGGCCCACCCAACAGGTAGAGCAAACCTCACTTTGGCTTCGGCCAACGGACAGTACAGACATAATTTTCGGCATCCTCGTCAGGTTGTTTTAATCTTTTGCTTTTTTTTTCAGATTGAATAAATGCTCTTGTAGACAGGCATGTTCAAGGGATATTAACAGAAGCAGCCAAGGATTTGCAATGTTTCCTGATATCTGTAATTGTGTGATAGTTTTCTGGGCTACCTGCCATTATCCAACATACTTGTGCCTGCCAAGCAGCATGTCTTGCTGTTCTATCCCTCATGTGTATGGCCTTACAATGACAATGTGAATTTAAGGAAGTTGGTTGCCTTTAAACATTGATGGTACTCCATCGGAGGAAGAGCTCTGCTGTCACCAAGTGTGAAGAGGAAGAGTGATGCCTTTCTTCTTTCTTTCAGTATCTGCCAATTCCGGATGGTGCTAAGTACGTATTACATAGATGTGCTGTTATGTTCTCTTTTCCTGTTAGTGTCATCATCAGCCTGCATGACTCCAGAGGGGATGAACTTTAAGCCTTTGCTGTTACTTTGAAGAGAACTCTACCCCAAGACAGTGAAAGACCATGGTAGAGAGGCTATGGCACTGTCCAAGACCAGAGAACAATGGTTTGATTTTGGAGTGTCCTCTTAGAAGAGTTGCTTACCATAACTAAAGAGTCTCTTCTAACCTTTACCAAGAGGAAGGTAGCCACTGAACAATTACATTACAATAGTTAACCCCTTCACCGAGGAAAAACTAAGGTTAATATGTATAAGGAAGGATCATAAAATAAGTGACTGATTGAAATGCTGAATAAATACAAATGGAACTTCCTTCCTTAAATGTATACTGTAGTTGGTAATACTGTACTACACTAAAGACAAAACTTGAAAAGAGACACAACTTTGTTTTCAAAAGTGACCACAGATTTTACTGAGTGTTAATATTGAGGGGAATGTTAACGGGAAAGAGACGATCAGTACTCACAACTCTCATACAAGCCAATTGTACGCACTACCAGTTGGAATAGAAGGGTACTGCCCTTTTTCCCCACTCACTCTCTCTCTCTCTCTCTCTCTCTCTCTCTCTCTCTCTCTCTCTCTCTCTCTCTCTCTCTCTCTCTCTCTCTCTCTCTCTCTCTCTCACACACAGTTCCTTGGGAGCAGCAAAGCTGCACCAAAACCCGATCCTCCTAACAAGAAGGTGTCCAGTACAAGCTATAGATCATGCTCCTGCTACCAGTGCTAGGTCTCATGTGAGATCAAGGACAGAGCTACAATCCATTAGAAGGAACAGGTTATAAGGTACTATCTATGAGCAGCCCAAGCTTGATGAAGTTAACTGACAGTTTCATAATACCTACATGATTACCGAATGAAACAATCACTACGAGCATGATCACCACACACACTACTGCCCGACCTGCATTAGGTGTTGTTCTTGAGGATTGTTTGCTGAATTTATTCCCACAACGTAAAGAATGTTGTCACACACAATCCCCACTTTCATATCAAATTCAATGCCAGAAGATGCTGCTACCTCTAGCGTAGAATTGTCGTTAAGTGCATACATGCACCAAGAATAACACCACACTTCTTGGAATTACATCATCAGACACCTCGCATCTGTTCTTCAGTAACTTTCAGGTCACAGAACTTCTGGTAGTTTCTTTGTTTCTGCTTTTCCAGTGCACAGTACCAGTGGAAGAGGAACCAATGATCATTCTCATTTTTTTGTACAGGCTACAATATCTGACCTACCTTTCATGAGTGCCGGGGTTACCTTGCACTCTTTCCCTAGGCGTTTCTCTTTCATAGGAATGTTCCGTTTGCGTTCTCTCCCAGCAAGACAGGTCTCCTCGTGCTTGTTGTTCATGATCGTCGCTTCCCACGGGATCAGCCGCAAGGTAGCGGTAACAGCAAACTGGAATCATGATAAGGAACCACATGATCGGTATCAGCGAGAGGGAATCGTACGCTGGGAACAACACAATCAGAACTTACGCTCATTCTTCAAGTGATCATTATTTTCGAGTCAGCAGGTAACTTGTACATCTATCATGTGTTACCTGTTCCTCCCCAGCACTACCAGCTTAGTCCTGTGACCCCAAAGAAGGAAGAAGAGGTCACCAAAGGACAGGATGATTGATAGGTCCGAGTCTTGTAAGACTTCAACCTATTCCTCTGCATGGTTTCATGGGAGGAACAGTGCTATACCAAAACCCAACCCCAGAAAGGGTTTTTCGTATGATGTTCAAGAACTCAGACTCTTGCTATCAGTGCTTGGTCTTGTATGAGATTTTCCCAGATGCCAAGATTTTCCAACTCTTGACATGTATTACGGATTAAAACGGGTAATTTCTCAGGTCAGACTTCGGCTCTCTTACAAGCACTGAGAGGAAGGAGAGTCATGACTCCCTAATGCACCAAGCTGTGACTTACAGGGCCTTGGGCCCTTCCCAGTCAATCACTCCAATGGCTTTTTCAAGTCCACCCGCTAAGTCAGCACTTAAGAAGCCAATGATGACAGACCTACAGCAACACAGAGAAGGCAGTTCGTGTACCGGCGTTACGGCCGGAACCGCTACCAAGGGGACACCTCCACACCACAAGTTTACGCCACAAACTCCTCCATGGAGGGGGTACCCACAAAGCGCAATCGCGACCACAAGGAAAATAATAGGGGATCCGCCACAGGGACCTCACCCGACGGAACAATAGGCTCAACAATCGGTTGAGGCCCGGCAACAGACTCACCTACATCCCCGCCATGGACGGGGACTGGGGATGGCCTTGGGGACTTCACCTGTACCGGAGTCGTCCTGGCCGAGGACAACTCTACCGACACTTCCTTCGACTTGGCTGGGCATTGTGGGGGGTGGGATTTGAATCCCTTTGGTCGGAGCAGAGTGGTTTTACCAGTCCTCCTAAGAAAGTAGTTCGAGGTAAGTATTTCGTCGGAATAATCACAAATTTATAAAGTAATTTGTATTTTTCCTAACTATACAAACTTGAGACCTTCAAGTCGCATTGCATGCCTCAACCTAAGTTAAGGGTTAAAATGAAGTTTGCTTGACCCTACAGGCAACTATTGTTTACCTTATTACTGTAGTCATATTCTTATTAAAGGTCTCAGGACTGTACACAGAAATTAGAAATAATTCATGAAGTATACTAAAAATTTTATTTTTAAAAATTCAACCAATATGATCAGAAACAAGACGAAAAACACTTGACCAGTGAGAATTTGGTAGTCCTTAGCCCATGAGGCCTCCCCATACAGGTTAGCACCTGTAGGTTGATGGTCCCTTACAGTGGACAATGCAAACACTGTACTGTGCAGTGCTGTTGTACAGTACAGTACTAGAGATGTTTTTACCTGTATGTACCTTTAGTCTCCAAGTTTGTTGCATTCCATCTCTTACTTTTCATTTGCTCCCTCTGGTCTTTTTTATTTATCAAAGTTCTTTTCAAATATCTTATTCTAATATTCACTTCTCAATAATGATTTAACACTCAAGACTAGAATTTGAATTCATTCATCCGATTACAATTATTTTCAATAATACAAGGACTCCCCCTCTTATTATGCGTTGAAAATGGAATTTGGGAATTGGTCTTGACCTATAAACCAGACAAAATAATAGCATTTGTAAAGCAGTGGCTTGAGTTATGAAAACTGTAGTTTAAAAATATGGTATTCATACATTTTTTATAAGAAGTGTCACCTAGTCATTTATCCGAGTGTTATGTTTGGTGTACTGTACAATCATTTATATTTTAAATCTCCTTAATAAAAATAAGAAAATTATTAAAAATTTCTTTTACTTCAGGGTACTACTGTAGTTCATTTGCTAGGACAATTCCTGAGAATGTGATCCAATTATGTCAAGAAATTGCCTTTTATTTTGTTTTCTGATGCGGTAAGAAGGACATGGCATTTATGTGATTGATGTCCCCTGGTCATTCTCAGGTAAGATTGTTGTTTATCCTTAAATTACAGGCACATACTGGACTAGAATTAAGGAAGCATTTTGGTTCCATTAATCTCCTTAGATTTTATATGAAAACTGCTAATTTTATTGGTAAGGTTAAGGTTAAGGTGTCTGGTTTCAGTTCCAGTTCCAGTTCCATCAAAAGATATGCTAACCAGAATGTCAGCCGAATCTTTGCGACTACACAAGCGTCACAATAAAAGTGGTGAGCATTGGGATATACAGTGGTCGATCAATTGCAAGGGCAATGTAGATACCTTAAGAGAGGACAAGCGCAAGGGCAAGGTGAGGCGATAGCTTGGGGGTAAGAAGCACCTGTACCACGAGGGCGAGATTTGGTAATCCCTCGGAGGAGAATCCCATCAGGAGGGCAGAGAGCATCTGTAGTGCGAGGGCAATACTTGTTTATAGCGAGTTCTACTAGAACGAGGAGAGTGCCCCAACTGTGATTGAGAGTTGAGGTAGCAATGGCAAGGCGGCAACAAATCCTTCAATGGAGCAGGGAAGTCCTTAAGGGTGACCTGGATTACCATTCTGTGTGGTGAAGGCAAGGAGGCATCTAAAGAGCGTAACTCCGTCCTCTTTGACACCCATAACAGGCTGTGAGAAGGAAGTTTTCCTTTCATAATATGCAAGAGGAGGCACTAGCAGGCAAGATCCGGTGACCTGAAGGTACGGCGATCAAAAGGCGAGCAGGTGAAAGAGCGATCAACAAGATTCTTGCAGATTCAAGGCAAAGGCCGCTCATGAATGGCAGGGACAAGGGACAGTGTCATTGCCCTATCAAGCAGGACAATGCCCTAGAGACTGACTATATATACATATGATCAGCACCCAACCCCCCTCTCCATCCAAATTAGGACCAAGGAGGGCCAGGCAATGGCTGCTCATGACTCAGCAGATAGACCTATAGGCTGCCCTAAACCCCCCATCCTTAGCTAACAAGGATGGTGAGGTTCCAGCGACCAAAGAAACTATCGAGTTTGAGCGGGACTCGAACCCCCGTGTCACGTTCACAAGTTAGGGATGTTACCACATCGGCCACCACAACCCTGTAAAAGAATAGATCGTTTGCTAGAAACTGATCTCAAATCTGCCTCTGAGGAAGAGATATCACGCCAAGACAGCCTTACGAGAAGTCAAAGAATAGCCGATACGGGAGAGCAGGGGCTGACTGATGAGAACGTGACTCAGGCGGGTGAAGACCGGCGGAGGAGCCGGCAGGCGCAAGCACAGCCAGTAAAAGAAATGATGGCATCAATTCTGTGTTCTGACAATTATTTCTCTTTAAAAATTTCTCCTCCAATACCCAGTGAAGGTCAGGGCAGTCAAAGGGTGTCTCTGTAAATCAAGAGAAAAAGACAAATTTGTAGATAATTTGTATTTTTCCCTAATAAAAACCTTTTATTATTTTATATATGGACATATTGTAGTAATTTGCGGACTGTGGCCAGAGGTAGCACCCAAACTGCCTTGTGTCCGAATGCCGACCACACTCCGTTCACTACACAAAAAGGTAAAATGGTAGAATACCCAAAAATCTGGGCGACAGGTCAAGAGAACTGGGCAAGGCGACCTAGCTGGGACTGTAATTGCTTAGTATTATTCAGAGATAAGCCAATTTCAGGTTATTTAAGTACTAAACATTATTGGGGAAACAAAAAATAAAGGGAAAAAAAATTTCTTATCAAAGACAAAATTAGTGGCTGAGAAGGGGACATTTACAGGGGAAGGAAACGCTTCCAGTTTATAAGATAAAGGGAAAATAAGTTTATTTCATTCTTGAGAAAAAAAAATAATAGACTTATTAGTAGCAAATTCAATAAGTAAAAAAAAAAAAAAAGACATAAGGTCGAAAAAACTTTTTTTGTCAAATTTTAATAAGCAATAATGTAAAGATCAAAGGGATTTTAAAACAAGGTTGTGCATTGAACCTGACTTTACATTCTCACCTCTACATCAGAAAGACAACAAAAAAGCCTTACAGTCCTCGGTGATACACAGTTTGTCAGGTTTATTCTACATCCATGAAAATGGATATGAATTGAGACCACTAATAATAGTATTTTTTGAGGCCCCTTCTCTTGATTGCAAAGTCACACACTATGTCATTTCTTTAACATAAAAGATGCTATTCACAATTTATGCGGCAAAAATAGAATCTCCAAGCAAACCTGCTTTTAACGGTCTTCACCAGGCTGACTAGCAACATAAACAGGTGCAAGATTATGCAGTATTATTCCTATTCTTGTACCTCTACTTTTCTCCCTACCGGAGGTAGAGTCTTCCTGCCATTACCTGTTAAAAGAAATAAGAGATTAAGGTATTGGGGGGGGGCGCCACTTGAAGGCTATAAAACGGATTTTGACGTAGGAAAAATCTATCTTTGGGTGAGATAGCCATGTCGTCCTGATGGAAGTTCCTTTTGGCAGCTTCCTACTGTATAATATTTCTGAGAGTGATATTACAAGAGAATTACCGTGAGGTATCACGGGGTTCTAACCCCCGGAACGACTATCCTAAGACATCGTGTATAATCAGGGACGTATCAGTAGATATCTACATCCCAAACAGACTTACCCAGTCTGGGAATCTGAGGAGGATAGGTGAGGAGCTGTTACATATCCTCTCCCTTCATAGTACTGTTCGTCTCCGATAAACTCATTCCAGTTTTCGCAGCTTACATACGCATTTCTGTTTTGTCAAGAGCGCTTTTCTCTGCTTTTTGGAGTATTTACTCGCATGATGGCTTTCCTTTCGCCGTCAAAGTTGAGTACTCAATTCTTTTACAGTTCGAGTTAGCTGTAATTGCTTTAGATCCCCTCAGGGAGTGGTTTAAGGTAGCCATTTAGACTTTATGGTGCGAGGTGACAACCCTACCCAGGTAGGGAGTGGATAGTGGTACCAGCCACCTGTATATATACTCACGTAGTTGTGAAACTAGTCGCTTTTTCTCTTTGGCTTTGAGAGAGAGGCTGTCTCCTCTCTATCCTCCTCATCAGGTTGCCAAAGACGTTGATGAACATTGTTGTTCACGCTGATTTTCTCTTTCGGTGTAATTGTGCTTTTTCATTAACAATCCCATGCGATCATGCCCTGGTTGCGAGGGTCACCCTAGAAGGCTTCGTGTTGTTGGTGGAGTTGTGACGAGTGTAGGGAGTGGTCTGCCTCCCAGTGAAAGAAGTTTGGGTGACACAGGAACAGAACGGTTAGGTGCGGTCACACTCACAGTCACTCACTCACTCTCTTTCAGAGTCTAACTCGGAGGCGAAGCAATCGCGTTTCCTCCTCTTCTTTCCGCTTTCCTACACCTCTTTCCTTAGCTCTTCCTCCGTGGAACATCCAAGTAGGAGCACAGTCCCTTTAACTCTTGGACGACCTCACGAGTGTCTGCCTCTGTAAATTGAGAGAAAAGTAAAGATTAGTGCAACTACTCTGAGAGGGAGGCAACACCGCTTCGCCAGGGGAAACAAGGGAGCCTCCTTACCCCAGTGAGCCGACCATCGCTCTTAACTGACTACCCTCCCTCAAGAGGAAGATGGCATAGAAGAATCGTTGCTGGGAAAGAAGTAGGAGGTCTGGACTTCTAATCTTCCAGGAAGACCCCGAAGGAGAAGAATCCTTTTTAGCATTCTTTTTTCCTTCTGCCAAACAATGCCCCCTTGGAGGATGGCCGTTCCCTGCATTACTCACAAGGTGGGACTAAGTTCATATGCCCCATGCACAACCTGTGAGGATCTACTTCTATATTGCTCATATACGTCCCACAGGTCTTAGGTGGGAGCCCTGGATACATCCACATTATCACAAGATAAACAGCAAATACACAGCTGGAAGAAAAAAAAAAAAAAAAATTATTGGAAAGCAAAACTGCCAAATTCATAGCCAGAGGAACAAGTGCTCTCTGATATGGCTGAAATTCAATAGAGGTTAGAAAGAGCTGAAAGGGTGGCAGTGGGTAACTCCCCTGCAAGTTGGTTAACACTTAAAATTTTAAGAGCCGTATTTTAGCCTTCGCTGTTATTCTACTCCTTATAAGTAAAGAACAAATGGTTTGCCTTCACATAGGAACATATTATTTCTTTGATGTTATTATTAAATTCTGTTCTAACATTTTACAGGAAAGTTCCTGGAGACCACACCGCACATTAAACCCAAGAAGAAAATGAAAACACTGGAATACAATGAAACCTATTATGCATCTTCCTTTTTATATTTACAGTCGACAATAAATTACATAAAATATACAAAGAGGACACCACATAATATTACTTTACAGTCTAATGAGCTGAGCCTATGGCTTTTTTTCCTTTTCTGGAACACAATTGTGGCTAAAGTATTAAGTACATCATAATTAAAAAGACTATGACATCCTATATGCATCACCTACATATTCACATTTTATTAACAAAATAAACAAAATTAACACTTGAAATATAAACACTAACATACAATGCTTTGATGGGGGAAAGCTAGTAACTGCAATAAGAATATGCATACACAGTATTTCATTCACTATTTTAGCAAATAGCCAGTCTAATGTTAGAGGAACGGAAACAGTTTCTTATCATGTTTACCCATATCTCAAAATTTTAATTAGAAAATTAATTATATATCGAACAACTTGATTCAGGCAATGCATTAGTAACCCTAAAAACTTTAAAACCTAATCAACTGTTACTAGACCATATAAATTTGTTTTACCATCCTTATCCAAACCACAGAAAAGACTCCTCTACATTTTCAATCATTGCTTATTCAAAATTATTGTTTAAATATAATTATGTGGCCCAAAAGAAAGGTAATTGCTAATACAGTACTTCATACCTGAAATCTAATTGTGCTGCTTTTGGGAGGGTAAATTTTTCCAATAGAAATATGGGTCATATTTAATTTGATGCAATTATATATTACAAGAGCAAAACTTCAAATGACTGACGTGCAGTGGTCAAACCATTTTGTTCCATACCATTAACAATTGACAAATATTTCAAGGAAGTTATGAGGTAATTTTCTTTTGAACTCCTATATAACCCTATGTATTACTTAATTGCAGCCAAAGAAATTGTAATCAAATACTTGCCTTAGTTTGGGAACTAATGAAAAATGCACTACCTCGAGATATTCTGTAAAATTATTTGCATAATACAGTACAACAGTGAACAAAACTCAGTCCTAACCATCAAGTTCAACAATATTCATGTATAGATATCAAATATAATGGCTCATTTAATAAAAATAAAGGCAAACACTGAATTGTGCAAATTAACTATAAATTACTGTAATTAGACTTTTACATAACATTTATTCTTAAAATGAAAATTTTGATGTGAGCTTATGATATTTGTGCTGATATAAAGATACTACAAATAATTTATAGGAGTACAGGAGTAAACTTCATGGCACATGAATGAGAGAAAAATGGGCGTATGAGTGATGATAAATAAATAAAGTTTGGCACCGAGATTTCTTTGTTAAACTCCTATACGAAGTGTAGTTATCTCTATCCTATCTTAATTCTTAATTATACAGTACAGGATTTGTTAACACACAAACACGTAGCTATTTATGAAATAAAAAAATAACCAAGACAATACTCCTTCAAACTACTGACTATAATCAACACTGAGTGAAATGACTTGGTGCATTGTGCTGTCCAAAACAAAAATTAGTACAAATGTAATGTTTGCTCATCCCCCAGTTTTGCTTTTTCATAGATCACGGGCCTAGTTACCGGTACGAATGGGATGGGTTTTGGTATTCTTTGTTTTAAATATATAGTTTTTGCCAAGACCAAAAACATTATAATTGATAAATCAAAAATTGACTTCTATAAAGGGGAAAGCATAATGTAACAAGCTATATGATACTAATGCACACTAAAAATTTATTAGATTAGATTTAGTAAATCCACATTGCAGCGTAACTATTATAATTGTGAATCTTCCATTCTCCTACTTTCTGCAAAACTCAGGGATGTGCGAGCATGTTCTGAATTGCATGAATTTACCTTAAAAGGCAATAAATTTTTGAGGAGGAGGAATGTAAGAACACAGGCAACAATAAAAGCCACAACATAGCAGGTGATAAATTACAATAATTAATGTTATAGATCAAGTAAAACAATGCCAACAAGAGAGATCTACTGAGAAAGGACAGGAGTGAGGAAGGAAATTGACATTATTAACAATTACAGGGCCCAAAGTCTACTGCACAACAAATTAATTGCAAATTCTGCATATAAAAATATAACCTCAAGTTCACCATATTGTAAAATATTGGCATACATAGTCTACTAAACATGTCAGGTTGATTGAAGAAAGATAAACAGTTCATTTTGGCAACTTTTATAGATAAAAGCAAAAATAATAATTGACTTGACTGACAACCAATTGAATCGACTTAAAGCTTACAAAATGCTTCTCCTAGATAATTTAAAACTTTGGAAAGTAAATGCTCCCAATTATGTCTTATGATATATATTTTATAATATAAAGTAGCTATTATATACTTGTGTAAACCTCTTCAACTAAGAGGTCTACTGCTCAACTCAGATGGAAAAAACTATGCTTTATAAAATATCATTTGTAAGCCGTCATTGCAGACTCTTGCTTTTAAAAGATTTAAAACTACATACTGTACTTGTGATTCCTGGCATATACTTAAAATTCACCAGAAAAATTAAACAATGATGAACCAAGACTAAAATCTACGAAGAGAAAAAGACATTACTTCATCAAATTTTGAAGAATTATTCCAACTAAAGTTCCAATGAAAGTCATATGACATTAATGAAGATAAAAATTTTCCTTCAATTACACCCAAACATTTCTAAATCTTATACAAAGATTTTTAAACATTAAAATAAAAATGCTATCCTGAGTGATATATTTACAATGCAATCTGCACTGATGGATGTATATCATCAAACAATCAAAACAAAAGCTAGTGAATTTAAACCCAATTCCAATTAATATAGTTACTGAATATAACAAGTCCCCAAGAGCAAACACTTCCAGATTTTAATTCATTTAGAGTTAGCATCTACAGGACTATTTTAACCAAAGTTAACGTACAAGGAAAACTATTCACTTAAAAATTTTCTAGAATCCAACATAAGGATCATTGCCTGGTTCAATAGTTTGCTGCTTGTTACATTCTTTATTGTAAACCGGCACAGTTTACATGCCATGCCATTGTGTGTACTTGCAACTGAATTTATTGATAAAATCCTGCCAATATATTCTAAAATAAAAGTATCCACCCATAAAAACCAGAGACGTGTAGACAAAATTACTTCAAAACTAAATTGCCCTGATATTAGAATAAAATATAATTTAGTTAACAGAAATCTGGTTTCCTAAAAAATCCAAGTTCACTTTGTCATGATCAGCTTAGCATACGCTTGTACCAGTATTCTATCAAAATCTTGAATATAACTTCACACTCATTTTAAGTCTATGCTTCAAATACTGGCCTTGAAAACTAATATTGTAACACAAATACTGTGCTCTCAAAAGATCAAAAGAAAGAGTATACAAGTATAATGCATTTAGGCATGATAGCATTTGCAGAATATGACAAGCAACAAGTGTTTATTTTCAAAACACCTGTGATTTGATTGGCTCAAGTCACTAAATTCAAAATCTACTAAACTTTGAGAAATCATTACAAGTTAGATGTACAGAAGCTATAAACTTTCTATAAATTCAAGTTTTCAAGCTGAAAAATAGCTATGAAACAGCAGTTCTTCTGTTAAACATTTAACACCTTCAAATGTTGATAAATCGGAAACAATAATAATAAAGCGCCAGGTGACATTGGGTTATGTCCCACGTGTCTTCCTTTTGTACCATAATGTTTTACTATATACCTAAGTTATGACATGGAACACTGCAAAATTGGCATCAGAACTACAAGAACACACAGACAATACATCAGAAAACTTTGAACAACAAAATCCAACTGCTCATGTCCTCACAAATGATCTAAAGATGAATCTAGATATGACCCCTAAATTTTGCTATAAAGATTTTTGCATGTTCTTTGGTTAATGATGCTTGAGATTGCTGTGTCCCACGACTTATGTGAGATCAGCACTCACCTGAAAGATGACTAACACACAACATCAAATGGAGTTCTCATATATTCAATCCTCCACAATCTGTAAATTACTGATTAGTCTTCTTTTTCATTTAATAGTTAGCCATGGTATGCCACAGTCGACTAGTATCGAAATCATCACATTATAATAAGTTCAGTCCAAGGGTAAATGACCATCTGCATTCTCCCTCATGATACACATCCTACATCTCAAGCAAACAGCCAAAGCCCTGTGTTCCATTCTTAATGCTTTTCAAACCTTTCCCGGATATTCAACTTCCGAGTTCAATTGCCCCTACAAGATCAATACACAATCATTACAATACACTACATGTTCATACAAGAAAATATAATCCTACTGTTACTTTTCAAGTAATGTTCCATTTTCTTAATTTAACACATATCACACAAGTTTCACTAACACCAAAGTTTTATGGTGTAAAGAACAAAGTCAGACTTTGTCTTCCAATGACTGCTACAGTTCCTTTGCAAGGAATATTAGTTTCTACAACGGCAGATGCAATCAAAACAACACTACTCTGCTACGTCGTATACTATACAAAGTACTTTCATTGAAACATCAAAATATTTAATAAAATACTTCAAAATTTACAGTACTACAATTTGTTACTGTACATTGATGCAAAAATGGTAAAACCATACATAAGTATGGTATTCATATACAATCATAAAAAAAAGATAATATTCATTTAGTATGAATGCATATTGTTTATAGATAAGTAAAATATTTTCTCATACAGTTTCTGACAATAGGTAGTACTGTACCTCTTTCTTATGCAGTAGGACAACTAGTCACTCAAAATTTTCTCTCTGAAGGTGGCTGATGCACTTTCTAGAGTCAACAAGATTAAAACCATCCTTTCACTGACACCGTTCATTTACAGATGTCCACACCCAGGCTGCTGTCATTCCACCTAATTCTGTGGCACCATACTGGCCCAACACTAAACTAGTTATCACAGCCATGATTGCTATTTCTAGAGATTAATAGTGACTGGACAGTGGCCCTTTTAGACGTCTACTTTTAAAATACTGAAAATTAAGTCCATTACCCTTTTTCATCCCTTGTGATTTAAAATAAATCCCTGAAACACATTTCACCCGGAAGATTTTTAACAATTTGGTATAAAAAATTATATAATGTTGCATTTCCTGGAAAATAGAAATAACTTTAAAAAACTTGACTTTTTTCATACAAGGTTACTCGACATACAAATGCAATAATAATAATTAGGGAATGAACGTCACTTTCTAAGTCTAAGCTCAGATGGATTGGTGCTCCTCCACATGTGGTATTCTTTGTAACTAGCTGGACAACAATCATGCTACAGGTCAGGGACTCAGCATAGACCCCTTCATAGCACAATCTTCCTGTTATCTCTACATAATGAGAAGCAACTTTTAAAACCAAACTAAAGCAATGTGAAATTAAAATGAAAAAAATGCTCTTACCAAGCAACATAAAGATGCTACCAAAATACTATTCAAGTTTTCAATATTGAAGAACACTATTTTTCTGGTTATATTCTACATAGTACATCAAAAATACCCAAGTAACAAGTACAAAAGAGAAGTGAAGGATATAATCCCCAAAACTTTATACCCACTAAAACGTGAAGCAATCTAGTCATGCCATGAATAATGCAAAGTCAAACTTCCTTATACAGTAGTGTCAGATCTTGCTTTTCCTTTAAAATTTATTTCTTGAATTACTGGGTTATTCAACCTATGGATGAATCTTCAAAATTCAGATATTTACAACATCTATGCGCAACACTTCAAGTATGTACAAAAGTTACAAAAAACACGACAAGTGAAAAATCAAAATGAAATTCAGCACCAAGAAATGTGAAATACACAATCTCTTAAATCAAAACGTAATTACTGAAAGTGTTCCAGTGACAATACGAAAGTACTGTATAAATAACCAATTTACATGTCCATATCAATAAAGGAGGCCACTGTTGAATTCTAGAACATAACACCCTAGCCTCTATGTTTTTTTTTATTTTTCTTTAACAAGGAGTTTCACGCTCTGAGATCTTTTGGTAGAAATCTTAAAATATTTATGCTGGATAATATTACCAAAGTTAAAACATACCACCCCTAATAAAAAAAAAATGGATGACTGTTTGGTTTTGCCTATTATTTGATTAAATATAAAGTCAGTTTATGTATTTTATTACTAGTAATTTGGCTAACTTTTTAGCAATAAATCTTAACAAAATATAGCAACTCCTACTTTTCATTTAGTCATATCACCAAATCATAAAGCAATACTGATACAATTACTATACTTCATGAATTTACAAGTCTGACTAACAGCTGCCTTGGCAACTGTACAAAACTCACCAGTATAAAATTACAAGAAGGTACTAGTGATTATGCTGAAAATCATTAAAAATTGGATGTTTGACAGGTTCTTTCCCCCCCCCAAATAAAATTTAATTCAAACATTTTAAATAAAAAGTATTTGTACCACCAATAGACTTCAGTAAAATGGAAAAGTGCTACATTTGTTTAGAAGTTTTTTCTGCTATGAATATTATGAAAGAATACTCTATTCAAGCATTTTATAGAAGTAAATACTGTCATTAAATAATGGACCAATTTTTTCAATATGCGTCAACAACTTATACTTAAGACGGGTACTTTCCACTCTAGGGTATCTAATTCTTTCATAATTAAAAAATAAATAACAACACTATTCATTACCAATAATGGATGAGCTTAAAAGAGGCAAAGCAATTAACAAAACTACAACGTAATAAATAAATATTTTCTCACCGAGTCTACCAAAAGAACTCCTTACAACACATACTGTTGCATTGAACATACACAACATTGAGCAACTCCTATAGTACACATGACATATACAAAGCAAACTATATTACATCCACCGTTGGGAAAAGGAGGGAAATAAATACTTTACATAAGAGGACACATTTACATCTTAAATTACACAAACACTCATGGTACACGCACTCAAAGATATTCCCCTATACTCGTCCAGTAGATTTTGTCCAGAATATAATACTTTATTCTTTTAATATACTGTACACAAGAAAAGGAGTGATTCACTTTACAGTATCATTATACTGTACATTATATGGAAGAAAATAAATTAACGCAAAAAATGTAGAAAAATCTAGTTTATGGAATATGAAGAAAGATCATTAGATAACAGTCAAAGATGAATCCAAAGTGTAAATACAAAAATAAAGCATGATCACCAAGAAACATGATAATTTTTGAAAAATACAATAAATATAAGTGATGTATCTGATAATGGTTACAAAAACACTAAATAAAATAAAGGAAACAATATCTGTAACCACGTATCTTAAATCACGTCATCACACGCAAATGTAAATAAGTAGATAAGATGGACAATAAAAAAATGCAACGCACTTTTTCTTTAAGGTCATCATCAATCATTGCTCGGCAGATTGGATTCAACAGAGCTAAAGTGTACTGTAGATAGATACGACAGAAAAGATAATGTAAAGTACTCGAAAGGCCTATGATTTCCTTTCAAGGTAAAAGCCTAAGATTATTCAGCCAGTAAAGAGGAGTGGCAGTATCACAAGATCACTTTGGGGATGGATAGCTGATAGTGTTCCAGGAGAACTAATCTAGATTAATATTAGATTGAACAGCAGGCTGTACACCAAAATTTTAAAATATGTTCCTGGTTCCATCAGTAAAGAAGTTCCTAATCCCTGAGCCAGAACCAGTGCATATAGAGATGGACGATTCTTTTGTCCATAATGTCAAGGTTGAATGGCCTGCAAAGTCTCCCAACTTACATACATACATATACCATGGCACTTCCCCCAATTTTGGGGGGTAGCCGACATCAACAAAGAAACAAAAACAAAAAGGGGACCTCTACTCTCTACGTTCCTCCCAGCCTAACAAGGGACTCAACCGAGTTCAGCTGGTACTGCAAAGTCTCCCAACTTGAACCCAATAAATCTGGCTTATATTGTCAACAAATTGGATGGTAGCCAAATAAAAACCAAACAGGACCTAATCAGACAAGCCAATAAGGGACTCTCTCTGTATTAGGTGTCAAGATATCAATACTTGTGTACAACACATACGGTCTACATCTAGAGATAGGACGATTTAATTGATAAGATAAAGAGAGACTTCTTTGATGCTTCGTGTATATTGCTTACTTTTAATGTAAATGTTGTGTTGGTTTCATGAACTTGCAATAAAGTTACCAATTAACACTTTATAAGTTTTTTCTCCAAAAAATACTTGGAAAGTGGTGAAATTATTTTGAGTGCGTGTACATCAATGATGCATTTCAAAAATAATGATGAGTGCTTCTCTGATCTATTATTGGCTGAATAGTTCAACAGTAAAGCTGTTACACTTAACAGACCGGATTAACAATCTGTAATATAATGGGGTTTGAGCCACAGGGCAAAAGTCAATAAAAAATATAAGAAACAAAATATCTTTGTGAAGAGAAAAACACACAATGCATAATTATGCCTTCCTATTTTAAAGTAGAAATGTACAGCGACTCCAAGATAAATGGAGTCAATTCTCAAAAAATCAGAGATAAATGATCTACAATGATTACAAAGAGGTAGTTTTCAGAGGCTTTTTCATATTTATAAAATCAATGGTCCAAAAAAATGAAATAGTTTGTTTTATACATATTAATTGAAGAGGATTTCTTTTTTGGCTAAATATTTTATATAAAGCTCTGAAAAATGAAATTATCCCACGTAATTGAAGTACATTTTCTACGAGTAATAAAGATAGACATAATTCTTCATGCATTTTCAAGAACTTCACAGACAGAAGTAGAGGGAAAAATTATACCTGCTTTTGAATAAGCTTAAAATTTACTCTTTCATATACGAATCAAATATAGAATATACAATTCTTTCATTTTCATAATACAGTACATATATTCTTGAGGATTCATCAGAATGTAAACCACACCAATAACCTTTAAAATTACATAGGAGAGATACAACAACTTTCATGACTAAATTCCCCTGACCAGTGCAAACCATTTCGAATAGTCTACGAAAATAATTTTTCTTTCCTCGAGTGAGGAAAACAAACCGGTATTGGTATGAAGACAATGATTATGATGATGATGGGGATGATAATTATAGTGACATTTAGTGGCAGCAGCTTAAGTCTCCATATCAGGTATGGTTTCATTCTGCTCAATAGAGCAAAATCTGGAAAAAGAAAATGTTAACTAGAAGTAATAGTTGGGGCAGTCAAGAACCAGCTGGATCATTCCGACTCAACCATTAAAGAAAGAGAGAAAAAATAATAACCCACAGCTATAACTTTGTATTCCAGATATCACACACTTATTCTTTGGTGAAAAGCTGAGATAGGCAGAAAGACAAACATGAACGGGAAACGGTAAGACCAACCGTTACTGAAAGTTTAGAAGGAATTACGGTCCCCCAATATCATAAGACCAAAGCCGCCTCATTCTTTATCCACCATGTCTACACTTCCGTCATCATCATCATCCTGAAAATAAAAACAAACATGGTTTAAATTATTCCCCAAAACTGAAATACAGTACATCAACCTTACAAGAGAGCACTGACAAAATAAAGGATTTGTTTAGGACTATAATCAACAATCTTGTGTAAGATAGGCAGCTATAAATAATTACTCCAAGTTTTAGGCTCCCAAAAGATTGTGCTGGAAAATGTTATTTCTATATATTTTTTTATTGTACCCCTTTTTGGAAAGGATAAATATGACAAAATATTGTGCTCAACATTCAGATCATATAAATTATAGCATTTTGAATTTTTTATAATTTTGTTAAAACACCATTTACAATACACAAAGTTGACAATACAGTATATTCATTAGTAGTTACAGGTCACTGAAATAATGATAAAATTAATTTGATTATGCATTGCCTTCTAAATTTAATCTATATTTTATATTCAGTAAACAAATTCTGGTGGCAGAAAAATACAGATGAGAAAGAATGGAAGAAAGAAAAAGACTGAAAAGATGTTTGTATCTCCATAAAACCCTAAAAGCAGCTCTTTAATTATGAATGATTGCTAAAAATTGTTTCGAATACCCTCAGATCCCAAATACAAGATGTGTAACTCTTCCATTCTATGAGTGAAAGAATATCACAAATAGTCTAGGAATTTTTCAGTTTGCACTTACTAAAATAGGTTTTCACTAACTGCATCGCGTAACTTACCGTTTATGGACAATTTGTTTGTTTTTCTTTACTCTTACATTCAGTTGTGACAAGTAACCTAATTAGTCGATTATTTTTTCCTTTTCCCTTCCTTTAAAAAGTTACTACTTAAGACAATTTTGCAAGCTCTCCCACATTAACAACAGTTCCTCCTACTCAATTGAAATTTCTGCATTCTCTTGATGCTCCTCCTTATTCCGCTTCAATGCTATTGTCTTTTCAATAGTAGAGTTTTCGTTAATCCTATCACCTAACTGCTTCTCATCAATCAAGATATACAGATAACTTTAGATTAAAAACATATTGCTGTTGATTCGCCAATGGCAGCACCAGTTACACACTGTTTAATGCTTTGAAATGCTCTTTATTGCAGTGCAAACGTAAAGTTTTTGCAGTCGGTTGCATGCATAATCTTTTCCTTTTTCTTACCAGCTTTTTCATTCACCTTGTGGCCTTGGTACGATACTGTTAGCTTTACAATGCAGCACAAAATGTCTGTATGATGAACAATAGTGACCATAACTCAACAAAGAACATATGGTCACAACTGTACAAAAAAAGCAATTCCAAAGATGAGCACGAGATGATGATTCTACTAGTGCTGCTGGGAGGCTGGGCTAATACAAAAACAAAATGATGGTATAAAAAGCCCATGAACACTGTGCAAAAGTCCACAAAAAAATACACATACGGAGGGAAATTTTTTGTTCATAGACCGATACAATGCTCGTACGCCAATATTAAGTTGTATGCTCGTAAACGGATTTGTTCCTATTCAATTACTTGTAATCTAAGGTATTACTGTAGGTGCACTTCTAATGTAATGAACTTTTTATTATCAAGTTTTTCATTTGACTAGAATCTAATTCTCTACAAGCTTCTGTCACTAAATTTTTAATAAGAAAGAATATAGCTTTCCTGGAGAGAGGAATGTTGGAATGTATTATAATAATAATAATAATAATAATAATAATAATAATAATAAAAACAAGGGGGATTGAACTTTTGAGAGAGCAGCACATCGGTATGTACATACTGTACTAAGTTGCAGCCACAGACAAAAGTGGCTTACTCTGTGACAGGCTGGTGGGTGGGGGTTTCCCCTCACATAACGTCATTATCAACTACCCTGTTAATGATTCACAGGCCATTCTAGCTCCACTAAAGTTATCTCTATTTTAAAGGACAAAATGTTCCTATACAAGTGTGAACAAACTCAATTGATTGAATAAGGGATATTTATGATATAATTTTAAAAGGTTCCTAAAACACTTCTAGTCACATAAAATTAATTCTAAGAGGTGGGATGTTAATAACAACCTTGACAGCTGACCATATCACAGACAACTCGCTTTGAAAACAGATACTGCACATTATTGGGTAAAGAAAACTAGTTTGTTTTATTAGAAGATATTGCACCAAATTCTACACAGACAATGGTATGGTTCTAGCAGAATAAATATAATGTGGGCCTTTGTAAGTTAACTGATCTGTTGTATGTTGCTTAAATGTTTAGGGGTATATGCAAAGATTTTGTTTAGATAATACAGTGTATAGGTATATAAAAGTATGCACTTTATTCATAATCCAAGGGGGAGGAAACACTGGTATTGGAGGAATAGTTATGTTCATATTTATCGACTCAGATATTCTGTTAGCTAAATAGAACTGTACTGTATTTGGAAAAAGTGGTGTATGATGGTTTTAAGAATAATGTCATTTGGTTTAAAGAGCTCTTCAGTTGGAGCACCACTTGCCTGAATTTTTATCGTATTTGTATGGTTACTAGGTCACGATGAATGGAGATTGGAGGATCATCACTTCAACTTGTTCAGATCTATTTTGGAAAGGACTTCAATACTCCAGTGCAGTTTCTGAGTCCTTCAGTGTGACTAGGATCTAAGGTTTTTAAAACTCCATCTCATATTCAGCCATATATTTGGCTTCCATAGTCTAGAATAGATAGAACAGTTGTTTTGTATAGTAACATTAGGGTTGATCTGTTGACTCTCCAAGTTGCAAGTGATAGCTCTTTTTCGTCATGTTAAATACCTTTTTGCTCTTGGATTTTGTGCATGCAATGTGGGCTTTCTGGTTTGTGTAAGTTAAAGCTTAAAAATGTGATTTCTAAAATTTGGCTGATAGGTATTAGTTTTTCATTTTTAGTTTAAAATCTTCAATTATCTTTATTATTTTTTAGGTTTGTAAGAAAATTGGGAGCCTACTGATGAGGCCCAAGTATCTACTTTCTTTACAGAAATATTAAGAACATGTTTGTCATAGGTAAGAAACTGTAAAATATTGCATAAATAAGCCATATTTAATTCCATCTGGTAATTGATTTATATTTGTATATTGTATTAAGGAATATGGCATTTTACAATCTATCTTTCAGAAAAAACATTATCTTTCCGGTCTGTTTCAATGTTTTTTTATATACTGTACTGTAAATAAAGACAATTTCCTTGAAAAACACTAACACATTTCTTCAATTAACCATATCTTCAGGTAGTGTCAAACACCTTTAGAATGTCAAAAAAAATATTGCTAGTTACTTCTTCCCACTCTAATTTTCTCTGAACATGCTCTTTCTAAGACATTATGGATCATGTTTTGATTGACTTTTTTATGTAATCTACAAGGGGTTGGCCTAACTATAGATTCTCTTATAAGTATTTTTAATTTACAATTTTTTTCATCATTTCATATACACAACTTGTTAAACTTACTGATCTAAAGTTTGATGGGTAGGGGTATTTTTTATAGTATTACTATTGCTGTGATGATGGCATTTTGCCATTCATTTAGAAACAATTGCTTTATCCAAAGCTCGTCATAAAACTGTGAGCTAGATGTTCAATTAATTAAAGATTGAAATTATTTTGACCTGGAGCGGAGCTACTACAGCAAGAAAGAGCAACTAATTCTTCCATTGTGAATCATTTATTGCTTTGATTCTTCTGATGTTTCAAAGTTAATTATCACAGAAAAGATTCGGTTTATGTTCATGGAAATATGTAAAAATGTTGCTCATTCCTTTTATACTGCAAGTCAATTGATTACATTAGATATTGCTAGTGGAGTATGAAATCTTTGTTCATTATATGGTAAAACAAGTATTGATGTCTTGAGCATACATAAGATTGAATTCATGAATTTTGGGAGAGAAGGATATCCACAATGGGACCTGGAATGCTATTCAGCACCGTGTAATAGGAGGCAAATCTACAATTGCATTATGAAGAAAAAATTCAGACGGAGAGTAAGATTGCAAAAAAGTGGGAAAAGAGGTATAGTAAAAGGCCATAAAGGGGGTGCAGTTGGGGGCAGCAAGGACAGTGCAAAGACCTTTTAAAAGTAACACCTGTCGTATACTGTTTGATGAGCACTATGGATTAACCCCTTACAGAGGTTCATGTTTGATCCATAAATCATTTGAAATTCTTATCAAATGTCTTTCATCGGTGTATACTGTCGGTTGTATTAGAAATATACTGTAGTTTCCATTAAATAATTCTTCTCTTGTTATTTCCTTCCTAAACTTTGGTATATAATACATGTACTTGATTTTATATGGTCTTTAACGTTTTAATACAAATGGTTAAATTTACAATGTTATAAATTTTGTTTTTGGAAGATTTTAATAGGTTGCCCAGTCTTCCTTTTAATTTGTAAATTTATGGCCAAGTCTGCTATTGACAAATTTCCCTTAGTTGTTATTGTGTAATTTTACTAGTCTAAAACATCAGTAATGTAATTTGTAATGTATTTGTTAGTTTCAATATATCTTAAGAAGGCTTTTGGCAGAATTTTTCACTTAAAAAGGGGGGCTGAGAAAGTAAAAATTAATTTTGGGGGAGAGTGTTTTGAGGTCAAAATCATTTTCTTGTAAAGACATGAACGATGAACCCAGTACAACATAAAAATACAAAAGAAATAGTCTTCCCTACTTTAAGGCCTGTGTTTTAACATGCAAAGCACAAATTCAAGGTGTAAAAGGGAGACCAATGGGTTCAGGCTCTATTGAACCCATCACAACAACTCAATGCTGAAAATCATCTGGTAACCAGTGACAACTCGTCACCAAGAACTGATACTAATGCAAAATTTCACATTTCACTTGCTCTTTTTAACATTAAGCTATAATTTGCCATTTCTAATGCAAAATTTGTAGTTTTGACTCACATTGGTTGGAGATTTTTTATGGTTAAGAAATTTGGTGTAAAATTTGGTGCGTTTGCATTGTAAGAAATATGTGAATACTGTACTAAACACGCGGATGACCAGAATTGACTGTGTATCACAATGAAGCCTAGTTTTAATTTTATGAGGATTTTATTTCTCTGATGAGTTACCTGTATAAAATAACGAAAAATACTATCAGCAATCTATTTGATATTCACAGGTGATCCAATGTGACAGTTGGTGTCACCCAACACAATCAGCAACTGAACATCTCTTGCCCATTGAAGTAATCTATCATGGCATTATTTTAACAGGATACAATACACTAAATGTAATATATCTTATTAAAAAAAAAAAAAAAAAAAAAAATTACAGGTTGAAAATCTAACAAAATAAACAGTGCCATGGCTGAACTCATTGGAACAATCACAAATATTTTGTAAGAAGTCTAAATATGTAAGAGAAGAAAAGTTTCTTCCATTTTTGGCATATATGTTTCAAATAATTGCACTTTTTGACAGAAAATGTCACATTCCATTTTCCTGGAAACAAAAATAAATAATGACTCATTTGCCAGTAGATCTGTTTCAAACTGTATGTTAAGGGTTTTGACCACATAGTTTTGAGACTGATAGTACAAGATAATATCTTTTTTTTTTCTTTATCTTTCTATATCAGAGTAATATTTCTTAAACTTTGCTGAAGTAGCCATTTACTGTAAATCAAATGGGGTTGACAGTATTTTAAAACTTTTTGGTGATTTTAACAGAAGTATGAAAGGAAAGTGTAAAAATACATTCCGTCTGTCTTGTTTCTTCAGTCATTTATACACATTTTAGTTTCCCACTATAATTTATTTTGATAACACTGTGGATTATTTTGGAATGATTGTATTTTATGACCTTAGGAGATATTTTTACATAGTGCTGTACAGTAAATGTGAAATGAGTGTAAATTACTTCCATCATTCCCTTTATCTCTTGTATTTTCAATTCTCTCTCATCCCCCATTTTCATGTATATTTATGGTTACTGAAATACACAAAATACATGTACACATGTATACTGTATAAAAAAAGGATGAAACTGCATAGCTATTTAGCGAAGATTAGGGAAAAGAGGCACCTGTGCCATTACATATGTAATTTGTCATTTTCTGGGGAGGGTGATGATGAATTATTGAGGATAATATTTAAAAATCTCAAAACCTGGTCTACTGTACTCGACTTATAGGGGGAGAAGATCGAGTGGGAGGCAGAGAATTAGATGCCGAGATAAGGTGAAGGATGAATGGAGAGAAGAGTTTTGTTAGAAGAGGATGCTTTTGAGAGAAGGTAACCGACCCTTTAATATAGGGATAAAAGTGGGAAAGACGACTTATAAAGCCAAACATGTTAAAAATAAATCTAATGAAAAACAAAAACCACTACACAAAAATGTAAAAATACAGTTGGGATCTTTTAAAAGAAAAAACTTGCCTGCACAGGTCCTCCCCCTGAGGAGATGATTGTCGATGCATCTAATGAAGCGTTGAGACCCGCTGAAACCTCCACATTTTCTAGACCTGGTTCAATCTTTGGAACTTGCACTATTGGTGTGACAACCTGCAGTGGCTGTCCATCGGCTCCTTGGATATTAGCTACTACAGTTTGGTAGACAGGTAACGGTACAGTGATCATCCCTGACACTGGATACGAACCGGACACATTAACAGGAACTGTGGAGTAAAACATTTAAAATATGAGTAAAGGTAAAAAGCCTTAAATTAAAATTAATTCTTTCTAAATAATATGTTTAGACACAGAATAGACCTTTTATTTATCTTATATAACTCATGATATGACTGGTTGCCTAAGAATTAGGATCTGTCTTGAAAGAATTAAGAGCCAATGTCATTCTCTACGAGTAGAGTCCAATATCCTTCCTTGTTCATTGTTGTGATAAAGCTATGGGATTGAGAGGCCACTCTTACTACAATGTGTGAATAAAACAAACCTCTTGAAACATTTTCAAGTTTTTTAAATTTGAATATGACAAACCTTTTGCTCTATGGTAATATGAAACAGTTTTAGAAACCAAGCCACATATTATGATTATGATGATGATGATGATTATTATTACTATCATTATTATTTTTATTACTACTACTACTCCTACTTGCTAAACTACAACCCTAGTTGGAAAAGCAGGATGCTATACACCCAAGGGCTCCAACAGGGAAAATAGCCCAGTGAGGAAAGGAAATAAGGAAATAAACTACAAGTTCAAGAACAATGACAACATTGAAATAAATTTTTCATACATAATTTATAAAAACTTCAAAATAACAAGAAGAGAAATAAGATAGAATAGTGTGTACAAATATACCCTCAAACAAGAGAACTCTAACCCATGACAGTGGAAGACCATGGTACAGAGGCTGTGGTACTACCCAAGACTGGAGAACAAAGGTTTGATTTTGGAGTGTCCTTCTAAAGAGCTGCTTACCATAGCTAAAGAACCTCTTCTACTCTTACCAAGAGGAAAGTAGACATTGAACAATTACAGAACAGAAGTTAACCTTCAGTGAAGAAGAATTGTTTGGTAATTTCGGCATTGTCAAGTGTATGAGGAAAGAGAAGTGTGTAAAGAATATGCCAGACTATTCTGTGTATGTGTAGGCAAATTAGAAATGAGCCATAACCAGAGAGAAAGATCCAATGTAATACTGTCTGGGTAGTCAAAGAACCCAATAACTCTCTAACGGTAGTATCTTAACGGGTGGCTGGTGTAACATATTTTAGTGATGTAAAACTTTTTCAGCATTTTGACACCTTGGGGATTCAAAAAGTTTGACATTAAAAATTTTAAAGAATCTGCCTGTCTGAGATATATTAAACTATCATAAAATGTACTACTATTATTATTCAACAGTATAAGTTAACTACTATGCTCTAAACTGAAATAATTTTTCATTATAGGCAATTTCACCAAACCACCAATTCAAATGCCAATACTCATAGATGGACTGCATGATTTGCTCTTATGAATAAAGGGGAAAAACCTATTTTGGAGGAGGTGCTATGTGGTTTCCAATGACCCCTGTGAAAGACTGGAACAAGTAATTCAATACATCATAAATACCAAAGAAATATTACTATGTCATCATCGCATAGCTGAAAGAAGCTATACTACAGGTGGGGCCAGTCTATTTCTGCCATCCATATTTCCATCACTTCATCCAGTGAGGAATCTTTGAATACGATTAAAATAAATAACAGGAACCATATTTTGGTTATCACTACTTTCATTTTGAATAGTATTAACATTAATTGGATTTTGGTAGAATGCAGCGACAATTGAGTAATGTGCCGACAATTAAGCAAGTCAATGTTTTGATTTCTGAATTGTATGGCCATTGCTGTAGCCTCCATATTTAAAGACTGTGATGCCAAAAAGATTGTAGTGGCCCAGTCTCTATTGATATAACTATTGTTAGGATTGTGACTGCTGCATCTACTGGCAAAAGTGAAGGACTAGATTCCTCAGGAACATAGAATTGTCTCAGCGTAGAGATCGCTGGGGGTAAGATCCTCATTGTATGGCTTGCTTGAAATGTGTTCATCTACTCTCTATTGCCTTTCTAACATGGAGAGCTGCACTGTCTATTGTGTCTAATGACTCCTCAGCAAACGGAGGGGTGATCCTGCTCCGAGGAAGGTTGAAGAGGTCTATTAACTTTCCGTTCTGGACCTAGTACCAAGCTTGGGTGGTACTCTGGAGATTCTTCCTGGACGAGGGCTTCTGTTGGGTGAAGAAGCAGAAATTTGTACCTCTGACGAGCTAGCCCATTCACGTCATGAAGGCCAACAGACTGAAGAGTCCTTGGACTGCTTGACACAATATGACAAGTCTAGGCGAAGGACTTCTATAAGAGCTCACCCATGAAGTTCCTGAGGTCTCTCTCTCTCTCTCTCTCTCTCTCTCCCTATAGGATTCCGTATCCTGAAGATCATGTGAAGAACGTTCTCTGTTCTTTTGACGAATTCTGGGCTCCCCTCTCTCAGGTGACCAAAGCATGTCTAGCTGATCGTACCCTAACAAGTGACTACAGGTAGGCATATCTGCAGCCATCCAGAGAGCGCGCATGCTCACAGGAGGGCACAAAAGTCCTTGACTTTTCATTAATCAAAGGATATATATGTGAGCTCGACTGAATGCAAGCAGTAGTGCACGCTTGCAGAGGGGGAAGATTATAGCATGTACAATTTAGAGATTGCATGCAATCAGGAGTGTGTGTTTGTGAGTGACCAGATAAATGTTTGCACTTTTTTATTGCATTAAGGCATTCTAGAAGTGTAAGGCACGTGCGTGAATAGGAGAGTGCGAGATATGAAGTCCCAGGGAATGGTGAATACCCCTTAATTGGTACACAAGCGTTGAAGAATGTGCTCCAACAGGAGAGCAAGCACATTGTGAACAGAAGGTTGTGCCTTCACAGAAGGTCATGCATGTACAGTGAACCCTCGTTTATCGCGGTAGATAGGTTCCAGACCCGGCCGCGATAGGTGAAAATCCGCGAAGTAGTGACACCATATTTACCTATTCATTTAACATGTATATTCAGACTTTTAAAACCTTCCCTTGTACGTAGTACTGTTAACAAACTACCCTTTAATGTACATAACACTTAATGCATGTACTACAGTACCCTAAACTAAAACAGACACAAATATTAAAGGCGATTTTAAATCATGCGTTTCCTAAACACGCCAAAAAGCACGATAAAAAATGGCAACCAATGTTTTGTTTACGTTTCTCTGATCATAATGAAGAAACAAATGCATTTACTGTACACATCTGTGTATAGGTTAGTTTTTGCATCGATTATATTGATTATTCAGTACAGTATGTTGATTTTGTTATTACCAATATGTATATATATATATGGGTTATGAAAAAAATCCGCGAAGTGGTGAATCCGCAATGGTCGAACCGCGAAGTAGCGAGGGTTCACTGTATAGGTGAAAGTTCATAATCTAATAAGCGCGAATCCACAAGAAAGCGTGCATGCCCGAACAAATGAATAAACACTAGAAGGGGGAGAGCATTGAAAGGAGAATTTTCGAGTTCAGAAGAATTTATGGTAAATGGAGATCGTAAGCACGAAAAGTAGCGCTCACAATCCGTAGATTGTGCACAAACAGATAAGCATGCCTTCATGCAAAAAGGCGGGACATGAAGATCCAAAGAGTGCGTACTAAAGAGGAGTGCAAGAGAGTAAAGTAGTACTTAGATGGAATCAGTAGATGTGCACCATTAGCGTGCTTGCGCTCAAAAAGATGAGTGTGTTTGCATGTGATTAGATTTAGTGTGCTTGACTGTAAACAGATGAGTGCATGCAAGCATGATGATATGAGAATACGCATTGTCTTAGAATGCGCACTAAGTGAGGAGAACCTGTGCAAGCAAGTAAATGCTCAACATCAGCAGCATGCGAGGCAACCGAAGAATGCGTAAGCTCCGAAGAGCACACCTTTAAAGGTGTTTTCAAAGTCTGAAGAACAAGCTCCAAAGAGCACACCTGAACAAATGACTTCTCAAAGTCTGAAGAACGAGTAAGCTCCAAAGAGCACACGAACAGGTGAGTTTTCAAAGTCTGAAGAATACTCAACTAAATGAAGTGCATGCAAGCGATGTCTCTCGTCCAAGTTCTCATCTTATTTCTCTCTGCAAAAAGATTTGTTTTCTGAGGATGTAAAACTATGCTTCTTGACAGTTGGAGAAAGTGGGTCCCAGGGAGAGCAAATGACATTCTTATCGTGCATTTGAGATGTTGGTAATCTGCACTGAAGGGAATCTCTCATTTTCCATCTTTTTAAAGATGAGCAGAACTTGACAAAACCATCACCGATGATGATGTCATAGTGAAAGGACTGGGAGGTCAAGGAGGTGATAGGCAATTCCTTCTCTTAACCGAAGAGGTCAAGTTTGAAGGTGATGACGTTCCTGAAGTCGAGGATCAGCAATCAAATGCGCCTCCAGGGGGCTGGGTAGGATAGAGAGGGTCATGCTACAGATCATCTTCGATGGTGTGGTGGAAGAAGACTCGAGAGGAGAAAACAGCCTAAGCCCTTGCAGGCCTCTTTCCTTCAACAAAATGCCCTCCAGACCTAAGGATAGCCATAACTTCCTTAGGGCTTCATCCTTGTTTGCATCGTCACCTGGAACTAGTACTTCTTCCGTTCACTGCAAGAAGAAATACCTACTTCTCCATGGGAAGCAGGTAAAGCCAGCTTATTCTGGACTTTCCTTAAGGTTATAACAATATCATCTTCCTTCATTGCTTACACCTCAGAGGAGGCCGACAGCATAGGACCAGAAGCCAGAGTCCCAGGGGACGAATGAAGACGTCTAGGATTTTTCTTAAGACTTCAGGGAAGAACCCAAAGGAGAAGAGTCTCACTTTGTCCTCCTGCCGTTATCTTGCCATTGGAAGTACAACCACTCATAACATTCCACAGAGAGAGAAGATTGTAAGCAGTAATGATCCCTGTAAAAAGGGCACAAAGTATGGGGATCCACAGGTAGTCCGCTGGCTCTGGACTTTCCCTAGGATTAAATTGATATCATTGTCCATCCTCGACTTTCCCTCCATGAAGGCCGACAGCAAAGGATCAGAAGCCATAGTACCTGGACAAGAACGGAGAGGTCCTGCAGATTTCTTAAGACTTCGAGGAAGACCCCAAAGGCAAAAAATATCACTTGGCCTTCCTCTTTCTCCCCCTGCCATTGGAATGGTGACCACTCCTCGCATTCCTTGCAGAAGACGACTGTAAACCGTCCTGACCTCTTTAACCCTTTTACCCCCAAAGGACATACTGGTACGTTTCACAAAAGCCATCCCTTTACCCCCATGGACGTACCGGTACGTCCTTGCAAAAAAAATGCTATAAATATTCTTTTTTTCTTATTTTTGATAATTTTTTGAAAAAATTCAGGCATTTTCCAAGAGAATGAGACCAACCTGACCTCTCTATGACAAAAATTAAGGATATTAGAGCAATTAAAAAAAAATATACTGCAAAATGTGCTGGGAAAAAAATAACCCCCTGGGGGTTAAGGGTTGGAAATTTCCAAATAGCCTGGGGGTTAAAGGGTTAAGAAGGATACAAGGAATGAGGGTGCATGCCAACTTGCTCATGTAGGCTTCATACCGACAGCCGACAAGTCCGTCTAAAAGTAAGAAAAATAATTAAAACAATCCAAGTTTGGAATACTGAGCATACGTCTGTACAACTCAGAGGCTAAAGTCAAAGTGGCTACTAGGTAAGCCTGCAGGGAGGGGCAGGGCTTCACTGCTACCCGTCAGTAACTAGACACCTCACTGAACTCATTCTTATTAAAAGAAAATGTTTGTATCCGTGAAGGAACAGCTAGCTTTTCACTTGAATAAAATTAAATCCTTTCAGAAGTAATAGGAATTCAAATATAGGTTATTTTCGTGTCAAAAGATTCCAACCCCGTGAGGTTCTCTTATACTTCTTCAAACATGAAGTTTAGACTATGCTTCAAATATTTTAAGAGTAATGATATAGCATTTGATAGTAATTATGCAAAAAGTAAAATCTGCCATACAAAATTGTAAGTTTTTTGAGTTCTACGCATGAAATTCTTAATAAATCAAGGGAGAAAAAAGTTGCGTCACACAACAAATTATAACCAATTTAATACAAATTCTTATTTACCACTGAAAAATTAACATAACATCAAAAGTGAAAAAATTAAACCTAAAACCATAACTCTGGAAAGACAGCTTACTTTGAGATCCATCTTCTCCAGTAAGTATGATGGTCCCTTCATGACTCAAGCTTCCCTCCGCTACTTGGTTGAGGTCAATATTGACGGAGCCATTCTCGCCATCCAACGATTCCCCATTCTGTGTTGTGATCTGGAATGTCAATAACCTCATCCCTTTTAACATATGTTAGGTTAGTCCCTAGCACCCAGGAGGAGAAGCCATGCATTTCAAACGGATCGAATAGAACCAAGCATAGTCAACAAGCATCTTCAACAAAGTTTCAAAGCAAAGCACGCAAGGTTAGTAGTTTGTTATTCATTCATGGAAACTTACAGAAATCTATTAAAATCCAATAGTTCATTCCAGGTGGTTGATAGACAAATACTATGATTGTAAGACTCCATATATGGCATGCAAAGTGTTTTGGTGTCAATTTGCTAGGTCTATATACCAAGACTACCCTATGGGTCTTTTCTAACCTACCCTTTATCATCGTAAATAAACCAAGTTTCCATTCAATCATAAAAATATGAAAATATAATCTCAAAACTGCGAAGCGATCCTGTACTGAATAAAAACAAATCTAATAATACAATTGGTGTTCTAAAATCAACTAATTTTTCCAAATAAATCTTAATAATCATATGGAAAATTTATGGTCGTCAAGCACTTTTATTCTTTCAAAGCTAGCCAATGTATAATATAAGAGTATTTTTTCCTTGTTAGCTTTTAAACTCTAAAGTTCATTTTATCAAAATGCAAAGTACTGTAAAGTGTAACAGTACCATTATGAAATTATGAACCTGATTTCTTTGCAAGCAATGGTATGAACACCCCAAATAATATTGAGAGTTATTTCTAAAATTAATCAACAAACCCTGATAGCTACCAATATTCTTTAGTTCCTTATTACGGTAATTTAGAACGCTCAAGAAATTATGAAACATTCTACCCTCAATCCACAAAATCAGGTTTTCCTCAACAGTAAGATTGAATAAAACAATAAATGTACCTAAAATTTGTTTGCTAAGTTAGTGGAAAAAAATATCTTTGGCAAATAACACATTTGTATTAAAAACCAATTAATAACATGTTGCCTTTCTTCTGAATAATCGTAGTCTACACAATTTGTATAATTCCATATTAAGAGGCCCTAACTCTCCCCATTAATCACATATTGCCAGAATAGAAATTTGTGATGGACAAAAGAGCCATCTAAACAAAACAGCAGAAAAACCAAACAATGAGGGAACTGAAGACAAAAATCAAAAGTCAATCCTCGGGTCAAAAAGAAAAGGGTCATGGTATCCATAATAAAGATGAAAATTCTACACAAGAGGGTATTTTAAGGGCCTATTTACAAAAGAATAATGGCTTGTACTTCAGATTTTGAGAATTGAGAACTATCAGCAGCATAAGGAGACGATACACTTCCTAACCCTAAATAATACATCATCCACCATTGAAATTAGATTTGATGGCAAAAAATCAAAATGCTTAAGAGTCATTTCTTACGAACACCTTTAACAGGTAGAACCTGCTAGAAGGATGACTGCTAGCTTCAAATTATACTGAGGGCAAATGAAAAAACAAGAGTGCATATGCTCCTTAATCTTTTACCAAGAAAAGACATTGACACATCAGAGTAAGTTCCTGTAATAACTTCATACTGCCCAAAACAAAATATGTTCTTGGACACCTGAATATTACGATATATGCAAAAACAACAATCAGGTCTAAGGTGCCTTCTCATCAAGTTTTAGCCATGAAATTTGAGGTGTAAGAGTCCAATGTATAACAATTACTTTGAAAGAGAAGGAGGAAAGAGCCTACAAAACCATTTTTGCCATCAAATCAAAGTATGAAGACTCAAAAGAGATTTAAAGGGATGTAATCAAGTTCCAAAAAGTTACAGCTAAACCCCAGCTAGGAGGTTTTGCTAAAGACCTGGAAAAAGAGTGGGCAAAGCAACAAAGTTTGTCTCATATGTTTCTACTGAGTATAGATTCTATTAACACCTTATGAAATACATAAAAAAAGCCACCAGTACTCCTTGATAATAAAGATATCTTCTTTATACAACAAAAAAGCTAAGTCTGCAGTCATCAAAATAGACATCAAGTGAAGGATTACTTCATTTTAGAAAAAAGCAATGAATACGTCCTACAATTTCTGTGAAAGATCACTTGTCAAGGCTTGAAATGGGATAGCAATTGCAGTCACTGCAATTTCCCCACAGCATTTCCATCACAGTGCTATCTTGATAATCTTCATCAATGAAGATACAAGAATTAGACACCTTAATGTGATCTGTAAAGGGGAACTGCTTTAAGAGGTTTGAACCGAGGGAGATGACTGCTTATCCACAGAGGCCACGATGTTGATAAACAATTCATGTTGTAGTAATAGACGTTAGCAATGAAGGTCACCTGGGAAATAGACGACACTAGCAACTCGCTGCTGCAACAACTTACCAAAATCCAATGTAAAAGAATCTAGTGAGCAGTACCCCAGAAGCCAACTGACAAGCAGTACTGTGAACATACCAACTAGCACAGTTTATATACAGTACACTTACCAAAACCTTGCTAACATTGAATAAAGATCACCTTAGCAGGAGGACCTTGAGGTTCCTGCTGTGGGTTTCAAAAAGTATAGAACATTTTAAGTTCCCAAAACTAACTTGGGAATGATTAAATTATAGTGTTCCAAAAGATCCATAAAATCTAGATACCTAGGTGCTTATAATTTTGTTGTCCGACACAAGGTAAACGTTTCCACTTCCAATTACTTCACAAATGCTAGAAAGATCCAAGAAAAAAACATGCCAGTATTTTTCTTCTCATAACAAAGGATCTTTCATCCTAAAATCTTCAGCTCCAAGAAAAATATATGCCCGCATTGTTCTGGTAACCGAGGATCTTTCATCGTAAGATCAAACACCTTACCACCACAACCCTAAATTAACACATCCATGAACAAGAGTATCTCTGGCCCTAAAGGAACTAAAGGCATATTCCACCAAAGATTCTCCTTCTGTAGCCATAAAAAAACTAGTGCAAAACCTTGTTCAATATCACAACTAGGAGCTCTTAGAACACTGACAACACTTCCCAAGCAACTAGGCCACTGTAGTTCAAGATCAAATCTCAATGCCGCTGTGTAGGACTTACCTCTCCAGGGATACCAGGTGACTTATAATCACCTGCCAAAGTTTGTCAATCACTAGAGTATTCAATCAAGACTCAAATAACCATTGCTAACAATGAAATCTGTCTCTTTGAATATCAATTCACATCCCAAAGTGGCATACATCGCAATCAGATAACCATTCTCCAATTTTGCCAGAAGAAACAAGGAACACCAGAGCACAATATAAAAAAAGAAAAAAAAAAAAAAAAAGAGAGAAAGAGAGAAAGAACAAGGCGTGAACAGCGAATATGGATCTCGACCCAGTGGGACAAGGTTATGGCCGATGACAATCTTATTGAAAACTTAAGGAATCATTGACATGATGACGCAGAGAACTCATGACTTGTAAACCTTTCCTTCTAAAATAAACTGAGGAACTTACTTCAGGGGCAGTTTCTTTAAATTTCAGTGAGGCCAGAAAGTTCCCCTTTCTAATTAATTTCCTTACAGATATCAGTCTCCACCTAGAAAAAAAGTTAACCAAAGCAATGTGTTCACTTGGCCAAGGTCAATAAATAGTCGTCAACCTCCAAAATCCTTAAGGGATGATTAACGGGGGATTTCAGAGGCCTAGTAACTTGGAAGACACTTCCTCAATTGCTCCCTTCTCAAATATTAAGCTTTTTTTATCATCTAAAACTTCTTTCTATCACGAAAACAGCAGTCGGAAAGGACCAACCAAGGCAATGATAGGAGACTTGTCTCCAGAGTAAGGAAGTGATAACCTTTCCAAAGACCATTGACAACAAGATGTTCCAATGTTTATGTGGACCAGCACACACCCGAGAATACAATGCTAACATGGGAAAGAGCGTCTTATCTGATACAGCCCCTCTGCCTGAAGACATGTCTGTTGATCAACCCATCTACCAGGATAAAAGCGTGAGCAAGACACTTACTTTGGAAAGAGTTCCAGCTCCCAAATGTAGTGTACAGACATCTGGCATGGGAGGCTGATGATAGCTGAAAGTGTGGGGTGAAACATATAGGGACTAGGAAATTCAAACTCATTCTAGAAGGAGGCCTCTGATGTTGGAAGAGAGAAAATGCTAATGGCAAGTCTGAAAAACTGCCAATATCAAACATAGCTGCTCTATTGACTCCTGAGATAATCTCATAGCTTCCTTGACACTTTACTCCCAATAAAGGGAGAGAGTTGAAATGAGCAGCTATGAAGATCTCTCAAAGATTAGGAGAGAAAACGCTAGGCCCCTTTATAATAAACAAGAATCAGCTACAGCAGGAGGCAGATTAGATCCAGGAATAAGAAATACATGGGCTTACAACAAACTCATTAGCCCTAATTCACCAAAAGTAAATAATAAAAGCAAGAAAAATAAAATATATAATTATTTAAGTATAGTACATATAACAAACAGAAACACTTCACAGAGAACTAAATGTAACAGGTTAATGTGAAGATAAAATAAAAAAATATTCACCTGCTGAATACACAAAGGGAGAAAAAATGCAACTAAAAGTGGGAGAAGAAATAACTAATAAATTTAATAAAGATTAAAAAAGGTGAATGAACAGCAAAAATAAGAAGGAATTTATCACATAGTGGCCCTGCACGGGACAGGCAAAAGTCAGCTTCGGAACACGGGAAAATTAAGCAAAATACCACCACCAAAGAAAATAATAAATCAACAGCAAAAATGGAGATATATTTCTAAATTAATATGAACAATAAGACTTCGGCATAATAACAATCAAGAACAAACAGCGTGTCCTGGGGAGAGGAAGATATATGCATGTCAATGCTTTATTGTTACTCAAAATAGAGACTCTCTAAAGTCGGAGAGAGTAATGAGGTGTGGAAGTGAAATATCATACAGATGTAGTGATGCCTTTCAATAAAAAAAAACTGTACAAGATGATTGTTAAATGTGAAATAAAAACAGCATATGATTGCGGTGGTTGTAATAAATAAACAGTTAGTACCTGTACAAGCTAAAATACCACATGCACTACTAGGTCTCCAATGTAAACAAAATCCACAAGAAATAACAGCCACATATAGGATTACATGAAAAATTAAACAAGCAGAGAATCCTTACTTGTATTAGTAAACTAATCTCCATCCCAGGTTAGAAAGATAAGCAACCTTACAAGTCAAAGCTCGTCAATAGAAATTAACATGCACTAATGGCTTTAAGCATGCACAGTGTATGCAAAATTACCCATAGCAATACTTTTGTGTTATATTACGTGATAATGCATTCCAAGTAAATTCAGATAAATCTAAATCTTAAGTGAAATTTTATTCAACTTGGTCATCTCAGAATACAAAAAATTACCAATCCTTCAAAACTATGTATACAAAAAAAAAAAAAAAAAAAAAAAAAAAAACTCATTGGCAATGTACCTTATACTTACATATGAAATATTCTATAGAACTTTTTAAAGGAATTCTAAAACATGTTACTAGAGTTTGGAAAATTCTTTGAAATTATTTCCTCCAAATTCCAAACACTATTCTGCCCAAGTTCAATGCCAAGATAAACAGGGTGGCCGATTTCTTCAACATAAAGAATTTTTAGAAAAAAAGTTTTTCTCAACCCAAAGGGAGACCCCTTTCCAATATGCCTTCATATCTTTCTATGCCCAGTCCATTGAATCATTCAATACAAAGAAAACTATCATTCAGTGAGATTGGGAAACAGGAAATACAAGTAAACTAAAAGGTATATAAAATTAATATACAGTGACATACAGCTCTTATTTTACTAATAAACTTCCAGGAAGCTGAATTAAGTGATTCTTCAGCCTTTTCTGTTGAACTTGAGAACCATTTAATTTTCAATACCATATGCTCTTTTAAATTATTTTGGTATATTTTGTCAAAGACTGTTTCTCAGGTGATTTAACCATTACCAAAATATTACTTTAATCTCTCGGGAGTAACCAACTGAATCTTGGTTTTAATCCTCTTACTGAGATGAATGACTACGGTCACACAAGATTTCTACCCATTTTCCGATAGAAATAAATTTTTCTCCACATCTTTGCTCATTACATAAGACCATTTGTTAATTCTTAAAAACTGCTTGCAAAAGCTCAGATCTTGAAACTTTCATTTTCATTCACACCACACAAAGTGGCAAAAAAATATTTATTTTCATGATATGTAAAGTTAAATTTTTTATGTAAAGTATAGAGATTTACAACAAAATACTTATTTTGGCATAAAAAACAATATTTCTTGTAAAATTATAATTCTTGACAAGATCGCTATGTTTAACAACGGCAAAGGTTTGTTTGCATTTTTCGGGCTTTTTTATGATAATGTAAGAGTTAAAGAATATTTTTTAAACAAAACTAAGGCTTTAAAGTAAAATGAAAAGTGATAGAGCACCCAGACCATCAGAAGTGCAAGTTGAAATATCTAAGATACTGTTCTTAGTATAGAGGGAGGAATATACTGAATTGAGTGTAAAAAGGGAAGAGAAAGCAATGCCAGATGACTGGGAAGAAAGTCAGATGGTAAATGTGTTTTGGCAAAATGGCGATGGTATAAAGTGTGGTAATTACAGGAGGAATCAAACTAAAAGAAAGTTTACTGAAGGTTTTAGAAAGAATAGTTATTGAGATTATGAGCAATTGTGAAGATTGGTGAACAGCAGTATAGGTTCATTTGAGGGATAGGTACAGTTGATGCAGTCTTTATAATAAGAAAGCTACAGGTAAAGGTCCTGAAAGGTAATCAGAAGCTCAACTGTGCACTTTTAAGGGGACCGTCCGCCATGTCCGCCATTTTTTTTTTTTTCTAATGATCCAAATTACACAACTTCTATATATGTTTTAGACATATATAATACCTTCATCATATAAAAATTTCAAGTCATTTGATCAAGAACTTTTGGATTTATTAGCAAAAATCATGATTTAAAAAAAATATTTAGGTACATTTTTCCCCACTACTATAATACCAATTGTATTGAAACTTATACCACAAAAACTACTCTAACAACCGAACATTTCTGTCCGACAGAATTTTGATTTTCTTTTCTGTTTTTTTTAATGAATTTTTATTTTTTTTCCTTGTCTAGACGGAAAATAATCGTGAAAAAAAATGTAAAACGAAAATCAAAATTTTGTCTGACAGAATTGTGGGATTTTTATTCTTCTTTTCAACGATATCTTTTTCTCTAATATTGAACAACAAATAAGTGAGAAAAATGTACCTAAGTGGGAATAAGTATGTTTTTGAGTTATGAGCTCCCAAAGATTTGCAGCAAACTTTCGCTTCTTTTCTAAAAGAAATCAAGATAATATTATTATGATAACTTTTATTGTTTATTCCTACATAAATGCACCCTAAAGGAGGTATTTGAACCCTCAGTTTACTATTCCTATGTTATGAGTTGCCAGCGATCTCTAATTGTTGCCAGTGTTTTAGCTAGCAGGTTTCAGCTTTGTACTCTTATCCATGTTTCCCTCTTTCTTGGTTCTTTTTTCTTGTTGTCCATTTACTTTTTGTTCTTTCTATCACCTTATGTAACATTGGCATTGCTATAAAATTCCAGAGGACGTTGTGAAAGCACAATCAACATACGAACTTCAAGTAAATAAACACATGCATTATAATTTATATATGTCTTTGGAAACTTTGCTGATGTTTTCGTAGCTGGTAGTTTTCATTCACCTACCCTCTACCAATGCCTTTCATTTCTGCCAGAAAAAAAAAAGAGAGAGAGAGAGAGAGAGAGAGAGAGAGAGAGAGAGAGAGAGAGAGAGAGAGATAGAGAGAGAGAGAGAGAGAGAGAGAGAGAGAGAGAGAGAGAGAGAGAGCATTTGGCTGATATAGATGGCAGTTCAAACAGAGAGAGAGAGAGAGAGAGAGAGAGAGAGAGAGAGAGAGAGAGAGAGAGAGAGAGAGAGAGAGAGTTGAACATTGTCATTATAGTATTTGTATAAATGGGAGTTTTAAATTATTCGAGAGAGAGAGAGAGAGAGAGAGAGAGAGAGAGAGAGAGAGAGAGAGAGAGAGAGAGAGAGAGAGATAAAAGTATTTGTATAAATAGCAGTGGTAAACAATTCGAGAGAGAGAGAGAGAGAGAGAGAGAGAGAGAGAGAGAGAGAGAGAGAGAGAGAGAGAGAGAGAGAGAGACTGCGCATCTGTCAAACTCAGTCATACAGACGACGCCATAAGGATGACGTCATCATTTAAAGACCGCTATATCTTCATTGTTTGGAAAAATGATTGACTATTTGTTCTTTCTATAACCTTAGGTAACATTGGCCTTGCTATAATGTTCCCGAGGGCGTTGTGGAAACACAATGTACATACAAACTTCAAGTAAACAAACGCATACATTATAACTTCTATACATCTTTGGCAACTTTGGCTTCTGTTATTGTAGTAGACGACTTCGTTCATCTACACTCTACCAATGCCTTCCATTTCTGCCAGACGTACGATAGATCGAAATATAAGTGAAAAATCGCTATAGATATGCAAAATTAACACAAAGACGATTCTGTCAAACTCAGTCATGCAGACGACACAGTAAGGATGACGTCATCATTTAAAAACCTCTATATCTTCGTTATTTGTAAAAATAATTGGCTGAAACTTCTGGGGAGTATGTATGACATGTTTACGCATACATAGAAGCAATAAAACGATTTTCGATTTCTGAAAGTTATGTCAATACCCCATGGCGGACGGTCCCCTTAAACCTAGCAAAGTGCATTTGATACAATATCAAGGGGGATAGTGTTTTGGGGTATACAGTAACAGAGAGAAATGTGTCAGAAAAATAACATTACATCTGCCGAAATGATGTATATAAGAACGAGGACAGACATAGTAACAACCTACTACCAAACAGAAACTTAAATGGACTTACATCAAAGAATAGCACCCAATCCCTTTTTGAATGGGCTAATTATTAATATACTGAGTCACGGGATTAGGAATGAAAATTTTTCAAAAGAGTGATATGCAGACGATCTGGTAATTACAGATGAGTAAGAGTGCCAGGAATCTCTTGAAAGTATAAAACTGAGGTTATATTGTCTAACAAGCAGCAGGAGCATGGGATATTTAGACAAAGACTATATTTTATACAGTTACTAATCAAGTGTGAACTTTTTTGATAAATTACTTCAGTAAGACCCAAAGTTGTGAAAACATACCATATTGAAACAAATCCAGATATCAAAACAAATACGATTCCTTCCTAAATAACTTTCGAGTTCTAGTAACAACCCATTACATACCCTTTAAACAATGCGTATTAATTGACAAGCAAATAAAATCATATAAAATATTAATTTCATAACTGCCTTCAGCAATGAAAGACTGAGGAAAATCAAAATCTTGCAAAAGCACTATCGGTTATCTACCTATCCCCTCAATTTTTAAGCCAAGCTGGGTAAAGTATAATGGCATACAGGATGAGGGGACTCCCTCTAAACAGCATTGAGAATATCTTGAAAATTCTCCTTATTGAGAGAAGAAACTGGCCATTTTGCCTTTCTAGGAATTAGGCCTCAGTACACTAGTTTATCTTATCTATGGATAATAAAATTACAAAAATATCAAATAAACTACTAGAACTTATATGAATCGCTCCACAAATCAATACAAACAGAAAAAAATTCAGTAAAATTCAAAAAAGATTCTTACCTAATTAACATTACTAAATGAAATATCAACTTTAAAAAACTGGTACTTACATGAGCAATTCCTTGGACATGTGCAGTTGTACCATCAGGTAATTGAATTACAGGGTTATTGGGGTCAACTTGGACAATAGAGACTGTGCCATCTGGATTACTGATAGTTTGAACCACTGGACCTGAATATGTGGCGTTACCCTGTGTGCCGACCTTCAATGACAAAAAACAAAAAATATCCATTGAGTTAAGGTAGACTCTTGATACTCAAACTGAAGTAGCTCTTTAGCATTAAAACAACCACTGATATAGCTCTTGCAATATCTTCAGTAAAAGATATATGTTTCGAAGGTATTTTCACAAATACTTATGACAAAAAAATTAAACCAATGCATAGTCACCCCGTGTAAGCATATCCTGTCCAGCCTCTAGAAATTAAGAACAATTTTCCAAGGAGTACATTTTAAAAATGCGATTTCTATAAAATAAAGGAATTTCAAAATGACAATTTACTTTTGTACAAAATCAAAATTAAAGTCATCAATAACATAAACTGAACAATATACATACTTGACTTTTATCATCATCTTCATTAAACGCAGGTAATAAGTCATCACGACCATGATATTTATAGCAATTTACAACAATCTGACGAAGCGCTGTTGTCCATGAGACCTGCAAGAGACAAGAACATTCTAAAGAAAACTGAGAACCTAAACTTCATTTTGGTTTCACTTACAAACATCCAGAGGACCTAAAATTCCTTTTGGTTTCTCAAACATCCACACAGAGGGCCTGAAATACCTTTTGGTTTCTCATAAATCTACTGATTTCAACAAAAACCCTATCATGTTTTTTTAAATCAAAATGATAAACCAACATCATAACTTCACATTAAAACAAAATATTAAGAGCTTGGAACCTATTTTAAAGAACCTTCAAAAGCTACATCTTTTCCCACATAGAAGAGGGAAAAGATGTAGACGAAGAAGAAGTGCACAAAAGTAACACATAAAACTATCTAAACAGGTCTATAATACACCATTAAGAGAGAAACATTGCAGTTTATAAACTGTAAACTCACGAAGGTGGAGTTCATTCCAAGACTATACTTACTTCAATATACCATTTTTAACAGGATACTATTACTAAAAGGAAAAAAAACCTTCCAAGTGTATCTGCTTTAGTTTACCTACAATTCAATAAAACAGTAGGCTTATAATCTGAAATAAATAAACTTTAAATAAAAATCTTTAGTTACATTAAGTAGAACTTTCAATATTTTGAGAAAGGTTACCTTTTTGTTGATAAACGGCCAATATGGTCAATAACAGTTAAAAAAATATAACTAGTGTTAACATTGAATTCAAGTACCAAACAAAATTCTAAAATTCCAAAAACATATTGCAAAAGAAGTAAAAAGGAAACTTCATACCCCAGGTGACTACTAAATCTCATAGTCATCTCCTTTCCATTTAGTCTCTTCCCACTTAGCCAAATTCTTAAATTTCTATCTTCAACTAATTTTGAACTCTCACTCTAAACAAGAGTTTTATGCCAGAACTAAGAATATGGAAAAACAACTCATAGTTTGGTTAAATAATAATATAACTCAATTAGAATGTAGAAATGTTCATAAACAGAGGAATACATTCTATGGTGTTTCACAGTATGGCACTGTATTGAGAAGCATAGGTTCTTCACATCATATTTCTACTTCTCAGCCTCAAAGTGCGTTGCTTTTTCATTCATATTATTTTTCTATTTACTTGAAATTTCTACCAATTCCCTTTGATCCATTCTCTTTAGCAAAATAACTTTACCTCATTCAATTTATAACTTTCATGTGAGAAAAAAATCTTTTGCTATGCTATAGAATAACAATATGACTACAGTAACACTTCACATCACAGAATTTATTGGTTTGTTTTTGATTAATGATAAATTTTGCACATTTAGAAGCATTTTCATATTCCAATAAGCCATATATTATACTCCTAATATCTGGATTTACTCCATTTCCGTAGTGGCATTTGTACCAGGATTTTTTCGTGTTGTGAGTCACATTTTACATGTAAATAGCCTAATACATTCCAGGCCCTACAAAAACACCGCATTAAATGTTATATGAAGGCTGAACTCAATAAAATACAGTACTGAACAATCATTTGGATCATTCAGTAATAACCTAACCATTAGTACCCTGTAAAAAAAATGTATAATTAGAGCATTCAGTAAAAATACAATAACAAAAATGTGGAATCATACCTTTGGAGTGAGGGGATGTCCGAGAGCAAAGTGGCAGGGTGGTAGAGAAGGATGACAAATGGTAGAAAACGTTAATAAGTGGCAGAAAACATAAACACTCAACTTTGCAATACAATAAAAATGCAGAAAACATTAACACTTAATTTTAGGAAGCACATTTATAAATGGCAGAAAATATCAACACAACTTTACGATATACTTCAAACTTTTTTTTTCTGTCTAATTTTTTTTTTCTACTTTACGCTTTGTATTTTCTAAATTTAATTACGCATTTTCTTCATCACTGGCACTTTTCTTTCTTTTTGGTTCATTAAAGCTTCCTCCTGACCTACTAGTACTGCAGGCCTCTCTTTAAAAAAAACTATCCAATGAAGCTTATTTCTGCCTGCTTCTTAAAAATTTCCTGATATGACTCAGGATCGTTCCTATCGTAGAGGGATTTCAGCCATATTCCTTCGCAATCACACTTCACCGTATGCCAGTCTCATATTTTTTTTATTATTTCCATCTTTGTCCCCATAGAAAGCATCATCCTCTTCTTTCCCTGCACATCAGAAACTTTCTTCGGACCCTTGGCTAATACAGTAAAACAACGTAATATTGCAACAATACAGTACAATAGTCACGAAAGTGAAATCACAAACACAAAGTCAATGCGTACGATAACGCTACCGAAACAAAATGGCTGTGGAACGCTAATGCATACATGCAGGATGGGATACAGTACAGTAAAAGCTGACCAATAGGAGAGCAGGATCTTATGGCTGTAACTGGCATCTGAGTAGGGAGATAACCAATGGGAGCGAGGGAGGATGGTGGCGAGATTCAAGGCTGGCGGCGCGATTTTTAAAATCAGTCTCGGAGAAAGTCGGGCTCTTGTACCGTACCTCCTTTCGTTGCACAAAACATTTTTCACAATGAGAGTTATAAAATCATTTGCATCTCTTTCGCAGCAGGGAAATTTTGTAAGCAGATTCTTTCGTGTTGAGAGGTATGACTGTATAGGCTTGTATAGTCATGGTCAGCATGTACTTGTATCCAAATATCATAGTTTTCAGTCCCAACAGAAGGTTGAATAGGCGAGGGTCATAGTAGGTTCATTTTTGTTGGGGTGGTAAGCCTTCTTACGGCTCATAAAACCAATTTGTGCCCTGAATAATCAAGGGTATTGATGACACTGAATCATGGGAAGTGGTTGTGGTTGATTTGGTCTTTCTGACCATTGCTGTCATTTAGCTAACAGGTTGGCTCTTCTATTCTCTTCAAAGAGGTCTGTGCCCACTTTAGTTTTGCTTCTCCACTGGTTCCCATTATTTGCTGAAGCTTCGAAAGTGATGGGGTCAATGTTATCTACCTTGAGGGATTTTTTCAGTTGGTCTTTAAATCAAAGCATAGGGCAGCCTCTAGGACGATTGCCTATATCTAACTCACTGAAGAGTATTTTCTTTGGTAGTCTTGTGTCCTCCATGCACATCACATGGCCAGACCATCTTAGGCGGCATTTCATGATCAAGACCTCGATGCTGGTGACGTTGGCTCTTTCAAGGACTGCTGTATTGGCCACCTAGTTATTCCATTTGATTTTCATTTTTGCTCAGTTTTTTCTGGTTGAATTGTTCAAGTTTTTAGAGGTCCCTACTATAAAGGGCCTAAGTCTCGCATGCATATAACAGGGTAGATACTATAATGGTGTTATATACTATCATCTTTGTATGGGTAGTTAGGTCTTTGTTCATGAACATCCTGGTGGATAGTCTCCCATATGCAGTGTGGCTAGTTTGTAACCTGTTTTCAATCTCTTTGGATGAGGTGCTCTGGGTGGAAAGGATGCTTCCCAGGTATGGGAAGTGTTCGACGCATTCAATGGTTCCATTCATGGTGATGTTAATTACTGGGGGATTTTCCCCTAGTCTTGGCTGGGCCAATATCTTAGTTTTGGCCTTGTTAACTGTTACGCCAAAACACGTGTAGGCAGCATGGAAATTATCCACTGATTCTTGGAGTTCTGCTTGGGTGTGGACTACGGCAGTGTTGTCATCTGCATACTGTACCTAAATGATATTGGTGTTGCGCTAGGATTGGAGTTTGGCCAGTTTGAAAATTCCTTCATCAAATCTTCTTTTATCTCAATCCCTGGGTTGTTGTGGGGCACTTCATATAGCATGGCAGGCAAGTATAAAGAGAAAAGGGTCAGTTATACACATCCTTGTTTTAGTCCACATGTGATTGGGAAGGGGGCTGACAGGTTGCTTTGGTGGATTACTTTAGCTGTCATCCCATCATGTAGGACTCTGATCATGTCAACAAAAGGCTCAGGGATTCCGAAGCAATTGAGGATAGACCACATGGCTGTTCTTAGTACGCTGTTGCATGCTTTTTTGAGGTCGTAGAAAATTAGGAATATGAGTTTTTCTGTTCTTTTGATTTTTCCTGTAGTTTGCGAGCACAGAAAATCATGTCTATGGTTCCTCTAGATGGCTGGGAAACAACACTGGGATTCTGGCAGGATTGTTTCAGCTACATTTTGTAATCTATTTGGTAGAATCCTTGCCTGACATTCCCTCCAATTGATAACAAGGATATCTCTCTATAATTCCCATATTCTCCTCTATCTCCTTGTGACCATGAGTGCGTCTTTCCAAACACTGGGGACCTGTTTTCCTCCCATATTTTTAGCATGAGGGAGTGAAGACGAGTCTTCAGGACTAAACCACCATGGATCAGGAGTTGAGTAGGAATATTGTCCAGTCCCGCAGCCTTCCCTTGGCGCTTTTGTTTTAAAGCTGCATTGAATTCTTGAAATGTTGGTAGCAGGGACATCCATAATTGGGGTGGATGTTGTGGCACATTTCGGAGGAAGCCTTGTTGGGCTGATGAGTTCCTGTTCAGGAGGATGTTGAAAGGTTCTACGCAACGGTTCTGGATCTCTTCATCTTCTGAGAGGATGATGTTGTCTGCTCCCAAAAGTGTCCCTGCAGCAGTGTGCTTGGGTCCAAAAATTTTCCTTGTGCCTGCAAAGAAGTTTTTAAGGTACCTACAGTTGGCATAACCTTGTAGGTCTCGAGCCATTTGCTGCCACCATTCATTTTGTATTTCTCAAAGCCTGGCTTGACACTGTGACATTGCTAGTGCATATTTAGCCTTCTTTGGGTGGGAATTAGGGTCTTGGTAGAGGACTATTCCAGCTTTCCATTTGGCGTTGAGGGACTTAATATCTTTGTCGTTGTCGTCAAACAAGTCCTGGAGCTGTTTGCTCTGGTGGCCAATTACGGTTCTCACAGCTTCATTGATGGCATTTCGTAAGTTAGTCTATTCAGCGTCAATTGCAGGTTCTCTGGCAGGTAGGTTCTGATGGATTGCTGCTTGGAAAGCTCAAGATGTATCAGGATTTTTCAATTCACCCGTGTATTATCTTCTTCTGGCTTAGTTTTGTTGGGTGGTATGTGGCTTCCTTTTGAGGGTTAGTTTTAATTTTGTGATGAGCAGCCAGTTGTCCGTCATGCAGTCATCGGCTCCAAGCATGCTTCTCCTGATCAAAACCTAATTTTTGTCTTGCTTGATAACCATTGCAGTTTCCCACGCCTTGCCTGCCGATTATGTTGTGTCACAGTTCATGGTCACGCCCCACTCTGGTGTTTGGCAGTTTCAAGCTGTTGGTAGAAGGCCCCTTTGACATGGTCTTCCGCATCATGTGATGGGGCGTCCACTGATACTAGTGTGAAGAACCGTTATTTCCAGAAGTAGTAGTCTTAATGAGACGATTCCTTCATTAATCGCATGTGGTGTCAGGTTATGGGCTTTTACTAACACCCTGGGAATGATGGTCTTCCGGGTTTTCCCTTTCCAAAAGAAAGTATACCCTGACCCAACTTCTGTAATTTGCCCTTAGCGAAGTATTCTAGTCTAGCTGAGAGCAGCCACATCGACGTTGAATCCTGCAAGTTCTCTTGAGACTAAGGCAGTTCATCTTTCAGAGGGGTGTGTGTGTCTGGCATCCATAAGGGTGCGCACATTCCATGCACCTACTTTGAGGTACAATTAATATATAATCATTCCTTCTTTTATGGCTGCATATACAGTGCGTCATTGGGTGCAACTGCCCAATGACTGGGATGGTGTGACCAGCAATGTTTAGCCCACCTTTTATAGGGCCTTCCCAAGTTAAGGTGAGCAGCAGTACTCCTGAATAGGCCTGCTCAGTCACAGATGCAGGACAGAGTTCCTGTGTGGTTACAGTCACAGGGAAAGCGGCCATCACACTCCTGCCGCCAGTGTGCAGATCGGGACTAAGAGTTTCCAGCTATACCAAGCCTATTCCCACCACCATTGTCCCATAGCCCACTGGTCTTTTTAGGTAGGGTTAGGAGGAGAGGAAAAGAAAGGAAATAAGGAGGTGTTAGAGGAATAGTAGTAAGACTGAAAAGGTCATTGGCAAGACTTTGCTTTGGGTGGACAACACTGCCGAGCAATGCCCACAAACGCTGGCTCCACACTTTCATCCTGTGGCACACAGGTGTGACGTGCAAGACTGTGGCGTGGAGTTACATCGGTCTGTCGATAATCGAGTCCACCAGATTTAGCCTTGCACCCAGACTGACTGGCATGGTTTTATTTTGGAGTTTTCCTTCTCCTAGCCTTTACCTAAAGAGGCATACACAACAAGATAGCAAGCAGAGAGAGTCTGATTATAACTTCAGACACTTGGTCACTTACATGCATTCTGTAATAAACAGGGGGACCACGGGAAGGTAGCATACAAGTAGTTAGGAGGAGAGGCTGTGGGAAGGTTAAGACTAGCTTAGCCTAAAACCCAATCAGAGGTACTAAACCACTGAAAAAAATGAAGATAGACAAGGCAAGGGGACCAGACTTGATCCCTGTGGAAGACTAGAAAACATTAGGAGATGAAGGGGTGATTGTTTTCCTATATAATATAAGGAATTCCTCAAACAGGAAAAGATACCAGATGAGTAACAAGTACTTGTTTAGTCATTCGTAATAAAATATAACCCAATTTCCAATACAGTACTTACTATGAAGCAGCTCTTTGGCCATTCATTCTCCAGTCAAACTATTATGAATATACACTTACGCTCTGTTGTCGTGTCTAATTAATACGGCTGTTGCCGAGCTATAGCCGAAAACGTAATAGCTGAACTGAAAAACATATGGTAATTCTTATTGATTGACCGACCTCAAATTTTACTACAAATTTACCCATTTTTACCTCATTTTAATCAAAATACAGTTATCTTTTGTCTTGACAAAAGATAACTGTCAAATAAATAATAACATCAAAACATAATAGGCCATTTTATTTACCTCTTTGGGGATGAAGAGGGACTTGGGTGGTTTGAAGAGGTTCCGAGGCTGGCAATGAATCTGTCTTTCGGTAACGAGTTGGTAATATTTTTTGTCATACATTTTAAACAATATGGCTTTTCTATACAAATTACAAGGTATATTAAAGCATTATTTTTATTTAGTACAGGTTATGTAAAAGCTTTATTTTTTGTGTTCCCTCTGGGTTTTCAAGGTTTTCACATGTAGGCTAGGTTCATTTATCAGCAATGAACAGCCTAACTTTCGGTAATGAGTTGGCAATATTTTCAGTCGTATATTTCAAACAGTATAGATTTTCTTTACAAAGATTTATTTTTGTGTAGTACAGGTATATAAAAGCCTCTCTCTCTTTCTAACTTTCTCTCTGCCTTTCCATACCTCGCTCTCTCTTACAAACAAAATATTAGTTTACGAATGAAATTAACAAGACAATATCGTTAGGAGTGATGAGCTGTTCCTTGCTTCAGGTGGTACAAGCAACTGAGACTAAAACATGGCATTCTATTACACCAGCTGATATTGACCAACCAGAGTGTGCTATACCAGTCATTTAGGGCACGATAAAGATATTTGAGCAGGTTTAAAATATGCTCGATAGTAAAAAAACGCTATACAGCTATGCACTATAACCAAGGGTTAAGTATATCACCATTAAAAAGTACAGACATGAAACTGTCCACTTTCAAGATTAGGATATGGCTTACAAAGTCACATCATTAGTTACGATAATACAGGCAAAAATAAAACCATACCTTTTGCTTTTGGTCCTCAGATCTTGCATCCATTCTTACATTTGCCCACGGTACATCTTTCGGCCACCAAGGCGGTCTTGTCGTTTCTTTACCCCACCCTGGTTTACCTCTCCCTGTGAAAGAACAGAAATAACAAGCTTACAATCTAATGTATAAAAAATAAAAGTATCATCTCATAAAAAGTTAAAGAATAAACTACTCGGGAATAGTAAAAATAATCTTCTAACATTTATAAAACCAACAAACTTATTCTGTGACGAGCTGTCAATCATCCTCAAACTTTCCATTCCATTTAAAAACACATGCGTTGGTCTAATTCTAAGAGAAAAGGAACCAGACTCAGCAGTGTTATTCAACTACTGTACTTTTATAACAATCTTCAGCCATTACACCTGGATGGGAGCAATGCACTTACTGGTAATAGAGGCAATTAACTTAATCTATAATACACCATGAACTATATTTTAAATAATCCTTCCATTCATCACATGTGGCACTTTTCCTAGATATATTGAATTGTTTACATTCATATAACATCACCCAAAGGAGATTTATGACACTACTACTCTGTGAAAACTTACAGTCGAGTATCGAAGTTAAGGTTGACAAGGCAAAGAAAACTATTGCTCAATTTCACTTAAAAGTTAAATTTGCAAGCACAGCCCTGCTCGATATATTCTGAACCATGGATGGCTCCACAAATTACAAACCTTTTTTACAGGTTACATCATCTTATACAATATTGGAATAGTATTCTAAACTTTACTAAATACATCAAATCTAGTTATCTATAGTTTCCAATGTTTACCATACTTGTGACAATATGTGGTAGATTTTTTGGAGTTTACCTAATTGTCTTTCTTCCACTCTTGAATCATTACCAATAGGAGAGGAATATTGCTTGTATTCTATAAATTACTGATTACTATTATATCATCTAGCTTGAAAGGTACATTTATTGTCTCTGTGTCAATGGTTTCCCCGATATTTCTTTTACCTCTATACAATAGATTGAGATGATATTTTCTTATCTTGGGCCAATGTTATAAACTGACCCATTTTAAATACAGGTCAGCTTATAACATTCATGTACTGTACAGTCTTTCTTAATGCATACAGCTTCTCTGTCATTCATAAATGTTGTCCGACCCATAAAACTATTTTCATTTATAACTTTTTGGGATAAATTCTTGAGAAAATGTCATTCGCACATTCAAGGATCTTTTGTTTATTCAATTCATCACCTCCTTACCTATTCACTTTCCAAACAATTATCAAATTTCAATTTTAAGCAATTCTTATCTCACAATAGTCATTACAGCAGTATTCATAATACAGTATGATCAATTCCATGTCTCAACAAAACCCCAACATCAAAATCTCTCCACAGAAATTAGATTAGGAGTAAACAGTAGTAATGTGCATAAGCTCTACAATAATTTTATATACACCAACTAATGACATTAGTTCTTGTGTCTGGCAAGCCATTCAGTTTCCTGCAGTCCCAAACATTACAGTTTTAATTTTCAACTTTTTAATTCTTATAATCTCCTGGGAAACTTGTCCTTACCTTAGTAATTCATTGCCTGCATTTTTCAATCACAGTAAAATCAAAATTATCTTCTAAAGAGATAATAGCAGATGATTCAGAAGTAACAGAACAAAAAACAGTTTCCGTACAGAGGACACTTTCTTTTCATCAACATTGTTTAGCTAAAGCCATTAGTTTTAATGGCTGCAATGACATACTGGGACTCTTTAATGGGCTCAAATGTTATATTTGTTAATGTGATAAAGCAAACAAAGGTTGTATTCAAAACTTTGAAATATCACAAATTTCAAGTAATTTGTATTTTTCCTAACAGTACTTACCTCGAACTACTTCTTAGGAGTATCTGGGATCTCCTCCCAACCGACCAGTGTTCCGAGTAGTTTACCCTAGTCCCGTTTTCTATGAGGGGTAACCTCAGGCGGAGTGATACGCACCCTGAGGCTAACCCCGGGTCAGAGAGCATGCTCGCTCAGGTCTCGACCTCCAGTAAGTTCTTGATAGCTTAGGTATCTATGAAGTCCAGCAAGGCACTCGGGTAGGATGGGCGGGCCACTACCCAAAAGTAGTTCGAGGTAAGTACTGTTTGGAAAAATACAAATTACTTAAAATTTGTGATTTGTTCCAACACGGAGTACTTACCTCGCACTACTTTCTTAGGAGACTTATACCTTAGGATGTGGGAGTGTCCTTCAGGACCTAGAGACCGTGACGAGTATAGAAGAGGAACCTAGGTAGGAGAATAGGTTCTGCTGACCACAAGGAAAACACGAGAAAATAGGGAACACTACGCAAAAAACCATCTTAGTGTCCAAGTAACTCACTTCTGCAAGAATCCTAGGAGACGTGTCCTTCCAATGATAGTGTATCCCATAGCAGTTTCAGGGGGCTACTTGAGTCATTTCTGGTAAGGGAATAGGGGAAGGAAGAACAAGGGGGCTCAGGAAGGAACCTGTGTCTCTTGGACTTACTACCCGCAGTTACCACTGGGGCTACACCTTTAAACCGTTTGGAGCACGGAAATGACGGGACCGAGCGAGAACCCGTCCAGGGACTTTCTCGAGTAGTCCTTCAAGTAGTGAGCCGTAAAGGTCGACTGGCTAGACCAAGTAGCTGCCCTCAGGATTTGGCCCACTGCCATGTTTTCTCAAACGCCTATGAAGTACTTAGACCCCTAATGTCGTGGGGTCTGGGCTTTCCTGGAAGGGGGACCCCTGCACTACTGTAGGCCCTGACGATCACCTGCCATAGCCAGAAGGAGATAGTGTTCTTGGAGACTGGCTTCTTCACAGTCCCGAGGAAAACGAACAGACTCTTGATCTCGGTCGAAGCCTATCTGTCCTCTCTAAATACTTCCATACTGCCCTGACAGGGCACAGCAGCAAGGCCCTCGGGTTGTCCGAACGAGGGATAGCTGGCACTGAGAACCCTTCAACTTTGGGGTCCCAAACAGCTGGATTCTGAGTCTTGGCTATGAAGGAGGGTAAGAATCTGAAGGTAGCTTCTCGCCAGCCCTTCGAGTGTGAGATCTCGTACGACAGGCCATGAATCTCCACTACTCATTTGCTGATGCCAGATCTAACAGAAAGACTGCCTTGAGGGTGAGCTCATTGTCTGGAATGTCTTCGAGAGGCTCGAAGGGAGGTTCCGAAAGCATCTTCAGTACCCTAACCACATCCCCCTGGGGCACTCTAGCGGCTTGGGGGGAACACGACTGCTCGAAGCTCTTGATGAGCATCGAGATATGTCTGGAGGCACCTAGGTAAATGCCCTTCAGGAGGAAGATTTGGCCCAGCGCTTCCCGGACTCCTTTAATGGCTGGGATGGACGTGCCCACTTCGTCCCTGAGATAGACCAGGAAGTCTGCTATCTCGTGAATGGAGGCCCCTAATCGCCTGATGTTCTTCGAGGAGCACCCCTTAGAAAAGGTAGCCCACTTCGCCTGGTACACCGCGACTGACGAACGCCTCAGGTACCCTGACATCCTCGACGCCGACCTCGACGAATATCCTTCCTTTCTCAGGAGACGCTCGATAACCTCCACGTGTGAAGGCGGAGGGACCGAGGGTTTTCGTGGAACCTTTGGAAGTGAGGCTACCGGAGGTGATCTGGTCTGTCTGGAAGTGGCCAAGGTGGAAGGCGTGCCAGTTCCTTTAGATCCGCGAACCACTCACTCTCCAGCCACCAGGGCGCTACCAGAGTCATCCACAGGTCCTCACGTCTGAGCATCCCGAAGGGTTGGAAGGCGTAAACGTCGAGCTTGTCCCAAGGGTGTTGGAAGGCGTCCTCGAACGCTGCTGCTGGATCTGGCACAAGAGAACAAAACACGGGAGCTGTGCGTTTAGTCTCGTGGTAAAGAGGTCTATCACCGGTGAACCCTACTTCAGGAAGAGGGTTTTAGCCACTTCTGGATGTAGGGACCACTCGGGACCTACCACTTGACCCATCCTGCTGAAGCCATCGTCCAGAACGTTCCTCTTCCCCGGATTGAACCTGGCTGAAAAAATTGATTTGTTCGACTTCGGCCCATTCTAGGAACTCCATCGTGAGACTGCATCGTTCCTTCGACTTCAGTCCTCCTTGCTTTTTCACATAGGCCACCACCGTAGCGTTGCCGCACATCGGAGCCACGGTGTTTCACCGGGATAGATGGACGAACTCTAGGCATGCCCTTTGTACGGCTATCATCTCCAGCACGTTTATGTGCAGGTTCGTCTCCTCGATTTCCCATTTTCCTTTTGCCGTTTTGTCGAGAAGATGGGCACCCCAGCCCTCCTTGGATGCGTCCGTGAACAGGAGCATCTCCAGAGGGTCAGTTGCTAAGGGCATTCCCTTGAGGGTGTTCGTTCTGACGTGCCACCACTCCAGGACTTCCTTCGTCTCCGGGGAAACCGGGACAATCATATGCGGGGAGTCCTATCAGTCTTTGCCAGTCCTTGGCTCTCCTGGGCTGGCCCAACAGGAAGGGCAGGAGTATATCAGTTCTAGGTTGTCCAGTCTCTCCGCGGAGGGGAAGGCCCTCGCCAACGGGGAATCTAGGACCATCCCTAGGTAGGTCATCCTGGTGGAGGGTATCAGCTGGGACTTCTCCAGGTTGATGATGATACTCAAGACGTTGCAGAACTGCAGGAGCTTCGCTCCTTGCTCCCTCAGTACTTCCTCTGAAGCTGAAAACAACAACCAGTCATCTAGGTACCAAATCAGGCGGACACCCTGTTCGTGTGCCCAGGCTGAAACTGTTGCGAAGACCCTCGTGAAGCCCTGAGGGGCTGTCGACAGTCCGAAGCAGAGGGTTTTGAGTTGCAACGTTTGGGTACTCCATTTTACCCTTAGGTACTTCCTGCTGGAGGGATGGACAGGGACCTGGAATTAGGCGTCTTTGAGGTCTATGGACATCATGAAGTCCTCCTCCTTCAAGGCCGCTCGGACCGACTTCGGAGTGTCAATCTTGAAGTCGGTCTTGCACATAAATTTGTTGAGGGCTGAGAGGTGTATGACCGGTCTCCAGCCCCCTGTCGCCTTCTCCACCAGGAAGAGCCTGCTGTAGAACCCTGGACACGGGTTCTTGACTGGTTCTACTGCCCCTTTCGCCAGCATTGCCGAGCCTTCTTCCTGCAATGCTGCTACTCTCAAGGGGTCCTTGGGTGCCAACCAATCCGCCTGTTGATCTGGGATCAGAGGTGGGGGTCCGCTAGGAAGGACAACCTGTACCCCTCCTTTAGTACTGCTACGGTCCACGGATCCGCTCCGTGGTCCCGCCATGCTTGCCAAGAACGCTTGAGGTATCCTCCCCCACCTGAGGCGTCGGCAGAAGTAGGGGGCCTCCCCTCCTACCTCCTTCGAGAGGCGCGGCCTGAACGCCCTCTCCTGGAGCCCGAGTAGGACGGTCTGAAGGCTAACTGTGGAGTTGAAGCTCCTCTACAGGGGGGCAAGGCAAGGTAAAGATTATGTGTGCCAACCTCTACATCCAACAGGCGGACGGAGCCGAAGAGACACTGGGCAGTCACTGGAGAGGCAAGAGCCCTGTTCGACCCGCTAGGGGGAAAGCCACTTTGCCTTCGTCATGGATGGAGCCGTCGGTACGGGGGTAGCCGTCATGGGTCTACCCCTCCCGGGGAAATCCGTGGGGTGTAAGAACCATATCATGTCAGCGGCTGCCTCCAATCCTTGGATGGGGCTGGCCGGGACGGAGGTAGCCGTCATGGGTGTGTCAGCGGCCGCCTCCGATGCTTGGATGGGCCTGGCCGGGACGATGGAGCAGCTGGCTCCATCACGGATGGAGCCACTGGGACGGAGGTAGTCGTCATGGGTCTACCCCCTCCCGGGGAATCCGTGGGGTGTGAGTACCCTGGTATACCAGCGGTTGACCACGAAGCCTGAATGGAGCTGTCGTGGTACCGGGTATGGATGCCATGCTGCCGGGTCGAGCCAGCGGGTGCCTCTGCTGGACGGATGGAGCTCCTGCGGAGATCCATGGAGCTGCGGGCTTCCCGTGCTGGCTGGTTGGTTCCTTCGTTCAGGGCGGGCCATCGAAGAAACGAAGGCCGGGACAAGGCTGCCAGTCCGAAGGGGCGACTCTCTGCTGGGCGGGAGAAGTCGGAACCTTCGCGGGCTTATGCCTGTCGACCGAGACCTGGTGCGATGACTTCCGTCGATGATCAGGTCTGCTGGAGGGGACGTACCGCGAGGATGGCGAAGGAGCTCTAGGGAGCCAGCCAGTGAGGGCCTCTGCTGCACGGGGGTATCTACCAACCTGCTGAGGCCCGAGAGCCAGTCCTCACCCGTCGCAGGCTTCGGTTCGTCTAGCCTGTGGTGGCGTCTGATGAGAGCTAGTACTTTTCTGTACGCGGAGCCTCGTCCGCTGAGCCTTCCGTGCTATCTCCTTGGCCTTCCGTCGGATGCTCTTCTGCCTGAGAAGGAGCACCTACGACGGGGGGCCCCGCTTGGGGTGAAGGCCTCCTTTGTCATGGTACGACTTCGGCGGTTCTGGATGGAGGACGGGCATCGCCGCTGTGACGGAGGCCTCCGTCCTAGACTTGTCTCTCCCCACGGAGGACCAAGCTGCTGCGGGCTTCCTCGTGGTTGCTGGTTGTCTTTCACGTTCTGGCCGGCCTGTCTTATTCTTGGAGGCTGGGACATGGCTGCCAGACCGAAGGGGCTACTCTCCACTGGGCGGAAGGAGTTGGAACCTTCGCGGACTTATGCCGGTCTGCCGGAGCCTGAAGTGAGGATTCCCTCCGACATTCGGACCTGCTGTAGGGGACGTACTTCGGAGCGAGAGAACGAGCCCTTGGGAGCCAGCCAGAGGTACCCGGAACTGCTGAAGCTCCCAGGAGGTGGCTGCGTGGGATGGCGACGCGCACCCATTCCTCCCTCTAGCGTGCCTCCTGGTGTGGCGAGATCTGGAACAGGAACGGGACCTCCTTCTGCGGGACCTCTCTCGCCTCCTCTACTGGTCTCTCGGAGCTCCATCCTCCGAGGAGAAAGAGAATGACTCGAAAGAGGAGCCCGAAGATTTGTAGGGCCGCACCGAAGGTTCCGAGTCGTCCCGCATCGCTGGTGGTTCCTAGTGTCGGTCCGTAGGTGACGAAGGCTCCAGGAAGACGGGAGGGAGCGTTGCTGAAGGCGCTGGGGGAGAGCGAGGTAACTTCTTGCTGGGGAACCACGCCTCAAACTCTTCCTCCAGTCTCATGGGCGCCCTTTAGTACGTCCTCTGCGGCGCCCATGCGAGGGGATCCGATGATGGCGAGTCCTCCTTCTCGGCGTCTCCCCCGGCTGCAGACGTACCTGAAATACAGGCCCATGAAGCGGGGGAAGAGGCTGCAGCAGCCTTTCCCCACGTAGGATCGTCGGAAGAGACGGGCCCTGCTGGCACCAGGACTCCGTCCTCCGAACACACTCCCGTCTTTCCCTCAGGCTCCCCACTTGCCTGGACCAACAAAACATCCCCAATAGCAGAAATCTCAAGACTCCTGGGGAAGAGCAATGGGCCTCTTCCCCGCAACTGACTTACCTCGTCCCCTACTCTGGGTAGGGGAAGGTGGCTGAGAAGCTCTACCCGACGAGGCATCGGGAGAAATAAGCGGCGAGGAGAGGAGAGGCTTCCTGTGACCTCTTGGACGCCTTCTTCTTCTTGGTGCCGTAGCACACCCACTGCACCTCGTTCCAGGACACGCACTCCGGACACGTGGCTGTAGGAGAACATAAGCTGCCCCTACACGACAAACACAGAGGGAAAGGGTAGGAAAGGGTATAGATTGAACACAATGGGACCACGTAGGGACCGCATGAGACACAAAGGGTCGCACTGGGTAAGGAGAGAGCGTCGAGATGTTATCGCGACGCGACCAGAGAACTTACTGGAGGTCGAGATCTGAGCGAGCATGCTCTCTGACCCGGGGTTAGCCTCAGGGCGCGTATCACTCCGCCTGAGGTTACCCCTCATAGAAAATGGGACTAGGGTAAACTACTCAAAACTCTGGTCGGTTGGGAGGAGATCCCAGATACTCCTAAGAAAGTAGTTCGAGGTAAGTACTCCGTGTTGGAACAAACCATGCTTTATATAATAAACTCAATATTTTCAGATATAATGACATAATGCAAATCTGATCTCTTGAGATTGTGATCTCCACAAAAAGATATAAAAAAACACAATAATCAAACACTTTGTTGCTTAGTTGCATAAGAAAGATGTGTAGTGAAGTGATGGTTTGCTTACAACTTCTAAAAAAGTAAGAGCAGTTCAAAAAAAATTACCATTACACCAATTTTAAATGAGAAAGAAAATATCTTCCTATTTTTCCCAGTTCTTTTAATTACATTACTGTAATAAAAGGAAAAAACATGCAATGTATACCTAATACTTGAACAGATATTGTATTGTATTTATGGTTAAAAAATAATTTTCAAATCTGTTATAATTTTTTCATATCCATTTACAAAATGTGAAAAAATTTAAATAACATTAACCATTTCAATAACTCTTCTCCAACATTAATAACAGGTCCGAACACAAAAGCTGACCCACCTTACTTCATAACATCGTTATGCAACATTAATCTTATGGTTTTACTATTCTAAATACTAAGAGCCCAAAAACAGAGAAAAATATTTGCACGCAATCTCGTATACAACAAGAAGCCAAAACCAAGTACATTTTAACACATTTTCAACCACACCAGGAATCTCAAAGGGTTAAAAAAAAAACATGCTACTGCCAAGCAGGAGGATATGAATTATCTATCACAAACAAACATCTGATTATCAACATACCTGTAGAATATTTTAACATTAAAGGTATGAAAGCTCTTAACTGAGCCTGTGTCATTTTTTCAACAGGAGTGGGGATACCGTCTATGACCAGAGGTGGCAATTCATGGAGAGACGGATCATCTTGAGGAGGGGGAGGTGCTTGTTGGGCCAATGCATTTTCGAGCTCTGTCATTAACATCTGCCTAAGTGTCTTCATCTGCAATAAAAAAATTTTTTTTATTACAATAGTAAACCAAATACTCTTTTCAGACAATACTGCATAATTACTAAAGATAGCTTTCCGTTCTTCTTTTTTTATTTTATAGTAACTTCACTTGCCTCCCATTATTAATTCAACAAACACTCGGACACCTTTTTTTTTTTCTTTTTTTTTTAACAAGAAGGCCAACTGTTAAGGTTTCCTAATAATCAATGGATATTTGTATTTGTCTTAAGTCATATGATTTTCTAATGGGGAAACATAACACTCCTTAACTCTTGGCTACTTTTAAGGAGGTTGCACATGACACCTAGTATATTTTACGAAGTTCACATACTTCTTGCTATATAAGTCATATTCTTAGTATAACCTTAATTCAAAGTAAACTTTCTATATTTAAAAAACTACCAAGTAATAAGAGTTGAGGATTAATGGTGTCCATTAAGGTTTAGTATCAAGTCTTTTACTGTGCATCATAGTAATGAAAAAAATAACATAGTTATGGAGCAAAGAAGTACATAGTAAATACTATTTGCAGATGAAAGGTGACATTGGGAAAATAAAGCAACATTCTTGCACCAGCTCTAGCATTGGTCTTTCAAACTAAAAGTAGAACCCTTAGTTGCCAATTAATTTTGTTATGATTATTGCTGTCTTGAGATCTTTTACAGAAATATATAAAAGTCATACCTTAAAAGGCAGCATAAATATACTTTATCTGATGGTATAATGCATCAACCTTCTGCAATAAGATGTCCAAGGGGAATATAAATTCTTACAACTCTGTGAATGCTATTGAAAAATTATAACCCAACCCAGCTTAGCTGAGGCAAACATGCATTAAGAAAATGAAGTTAGAAACTCAGCAGTCAGAATCTCCTGAAGTTCTCACTATTGCCCTTGTTGCTTGTAATATCAACTTGCTGTTGAGCTCTCTTATTATTTTCTGCAAGAGTAAGAAGAAACTGATCAGCCCACCCGGTGGAGATCCCTCGGATACAAAGCAGAAATCCTATCAGATATCATTTAGTGTTGCGTCTCTTTCTCCTGACAATATTTTCTTTAAGCAAATTATCAAGAGGAATATAACAAGAGCACACCCTAGACAAGCCACCACTCATTTGGCCTTAGAGATTTTCTCCTATTTATAAGTCCTGTCTGCTAACAGCATGCAAGTTGCCCAAAATACCAAACTCCAAACAGTTTGCCATAACAAGAAGTTCTCTTAAAATACACTGCAGTTTGCCATAACAAGAATTTCTCTTAAAATACACTGCAGTTTGCCATACCAAGAAGTTCTCTTAAAATACACTGCAGTTTGTCATAACAAGAATTTCTCTTAAAATACACTAAGTCAAATTGACTTTCAAAGATACAGAAAATAAATAAGTACCGAAAGAAAGGTGTAACATCTTTGACGAATCCTCAATTCCCTTGAAACGGTATTTTGTATAACCTACACAACATGGCCACTGGGATTACTGAATCCCTTAATAAGATCCCTAGCTAAAACTATTGCAAAATTATGGGGTATGAAGTTGAATCCTAATAAAACTCAAAGTATGACTGTAGGAAGGTCGAGGACAGTGGCTCTTTAACATCCAGATCTATGAATTGATAATGTTTCTTTAACTCTATAAGGCTCTTTTAAAATGTTAGGTATGATTATTGCCTGTGAAATTACTTTTGAGAAACCAATTCAACCTGTTTCCTCTCCAATTGCACAAAAGATCGGTTTATTTGGTGATTAATCTATTCTGAATAAGTTTTAATTCTTTCACTTTGTTTATCAAGTACTGTTCTCCTGTCTGGTCTTGACTGCTGAATCTCATCTTAATTTGTTAGACAAAAACATGCAGTCTCCTAAATTTCTTATTCCTGATCACTATTAATTTCTGGCACTATCAGTCAGTTAGTTAGTTCTTTATGCATGTTGCATAAGATTTTTCTAAATTGACCATCCTTTCGCATTCACATCATTCCCAGATAGTACCATCCTGCTCGTAATACTCGGTATACAGTTAATTCTAATACTGTAGTCACGCCTTCTCCATCATAAGGCTAAAAACTTCACAGTATTCTAGAAGTTTTATTCCAGCTATGACCAAATTGTGGAATGAACTTCCTAATCAGGCAGTTCAATCGGTGAAACTTCAGAAGTTCAAAATTGCAGCAAATGTTTTTGTGTTGAACAGACGGACATAAGTCTCTCTTTATAGTTTATATTTGAAAGATCTATTTTAATCTTGTTACTGTTCTTAAAATATTTCATATTAGTTGTTCCATGCTTGTTTGATGTTTATTTATTTCTTTATATCCTTTCCTCACAGGGCTATTTTTCTCTGCTGGAGCCCCTGGGCTTATAGCAACCTTCTTTTCCAACTAGGGTTGTACCTCAACTAGCAATAAGTCACTAAAAATAACTAAAAACATACCCAAAGACCTGGAAGATTAAATAACAGCATAATTTCATCTGGAAAAATTATTTTTAACTTCTTTGTTAATTTCCCTCCAACAGGACTACAAAAACCCTTAACTGGCAATGATGAAAAAATATCTAAACCAGTCTATTTACTATCCATTCTTAATAAAAGGTAAATACAAATAAAAAAAATGAAGATGAAATTATAAAAAAAAATGAAGAATTTCATGATTAAATAAGGACAATCATTGTGTAAGATTATAAAGTCTGGGGATCCCAGATCCACTAGGAACTCTCTGAGTTGAGGGTGCATGAGCAGAGCCACAGTTAAACACAAACCTCGAAACTATGCTATGATATAATAGGTCAACCGTCTGAGAATTGAAATTCTTGGCTTAGCAATCTATCAACTATTCTTTCCTACAAACTGTAAGTACTGTAATGTATCTGTGGCAAAATACTTGAAATTGTATACGTATAATTAAAGAAACTCGTATGTGAGCACTGTACCACTCATTATAATAGTAAAATAACAAAAGATCATTAAAATGAGACATAAGTCTTATCCCATAATGGTAGAAATTGAAAATCAAAGCAGAAAAAAATAAACTCTATTTGGAATCCTCAACCACTAATCCCACCTACATTCACAGAAGTAGCCTGAAGGGCAAGAGGAACAGCAGAAGGGGAAGCCTTGGAATCCGACACCAAAATAAAAAAAAATTCTCCCTATTCCTTTATTATGCTTCTATATCTTTCATACCAAATTCAACTAACTTCAGATAAGAGAGTATATCTTCTGATAATGCACTACACTCAGTACATTGAACAAGTAAGGAACATGCATCAAAGGGGGATCCAATTTTGCCGATATCCTATTCACTTTATAGTACCATTAAATCTCGTAATGGAAGACATATCTTCTATCCTAACAATCAACTGAACAGTAAAAAAGAAATTACTCTGTAGCCGACACTGAAAATAGACAGTTGAAAACAGCAGAGCTGACCGAAGCTAGGCAGTTGGAAAGAATGATAAATTAAGATAAAGATGAATGGGTGGAAGGTATTGTTTACACAAGCGCTCTATACACAACCACGTCTTTCCAGTAGTAACAAAAGGGTTTAACATGTCTTTTTTAAATTTTATTCTTATATCACTTTTATTTCTATTACTACCAATCTTTTCATCTTATTATTATTATTATTATTATTATTATTATTATTTGCTAAACTACAACCCTCGTTTGAAAAGCAAGATGCTATAAGCCCAGGGGCCCCAACAGGGAAAATAGCCCAGTAAGGAAAGGAAACAAGGAAATATTAAATATTTTAAAAATAGTAACAACATTAAAATAAATATATCCTATATAAACTATTAATACTTTAACAAAACAAGAGGAAGATAAATTGGATAAAAACGTGTGCCCGAGTGTACCCTCAAGCAAGAGATATAGAGTAAATAGCATATGAATTTAGGTAAGTACTGAAATAATCAATTTTGGTTTAAAAATCAAATTATTGATCTAACCCATGAAACAAACTTTTAACATATAGACATTACAGTTGAAATCACATGAAATGTACTTACAACATCTTCTAGAGGTTTTGCACCAAAACACTTAAAATTATTTCCGGACTTGCTGGGGGTTGCAACGACAACTACAGCTTGCTGACCAACTCTCGTTGCATATTCGTCAATTGTTGCCTGCAAAAAAATCATAATCATAAGGCATAGAAAAAAAACAGATTATAATTTACTAAAAGAACCCCTTTATTAAATATGAGCAAATTTAATACACTTGTCCAACTAACAACCTTCATTCTAATGCTTTCATGTGTTACTTACATATCAAGGTAGTTTTTAGGGCCGTATTACTAGTATAAAATCCTCTCATTTACATCTTTGTAAGTTTTCTTTAAGCATACCAATTCCTTTTCAAACTATAATGATTATCAATAAATCATTGTACGGTACTGTAAATTCAAAATGATTTTTCACAATCAGTTAAGGAGTTATGTACCTATTTACCATATGGCATATATAAAAGATAGTTGTATTTTAAATCAAATGGGGATTATAAAAGTCCTCATTCTAAATATTTCCTCAACTCATTGCTGATTGGTTACATATTGATCATGTTATTAAACAAAACTGATATTAGTATTTTAAAAGAAAATTATACCCCTAATAAAAGCCATTAGAAAATAAATGGAAACCAATTTACATATAATTTTATATAAAAAAAAAAAATTTCAAAACTTTTAATTTGCTTGTTCTGCAAGTGCAAGGAGGGAATAATAGTTTCAAACCAACAATTCAAAGTGAAATAAACAATGATGAGAATCTTGGTATGGGAAAGAGAGTGTCGAAGGTTATGCCAGATAGTTCTGCCTTAGACACTAAGAGAATGTTTCTTGGCCAAATTTTTTGGTACAAATTTGGAAGATGAAGACAGATTAAAAAATATCAAAAATTTTAAGTAATTTTTATTTTTCCTAACATACTTACCGAGAACTACTTTCTTAGGAGTTACCTGTAATCTCCTCTCTACCGACCAGTTTTGTGTAGGGTACCCTCAATCCCGTTTTCTATGGAGGCCTACCCCGGCATTAAAGAATGTGCCCCGAGGGTAGGCTTAGCGCTAGGTCGATGTCCGCTTGGGTCGAAATCGTCAGTAAGTTCTATTGAAGTAGCACAATACTTGCAAGGGAAGAGAGGCACTCGGGGAAGGAAGGGAGGGCCATTACCCGAAAGTAGTTCTCGGTAAGTATGTTAGGAAAAATAAAAATTACTTAAAATTTTTGATTTGTTCCAACACGAATACTTACCTCGAACTACTTTCTTAGGAGACTTACACTTTACGAGGCGGGAGTGCTATTCTGACCTACAGACCCAGTAAGCGGAGGCCAATAAGCCTAGGTATAACGGTACATACTAGAAAACGGACGAGAGGGTAACTACACAAAGAGCTCACGTTAGTGTCTAAGTACTCACCCTTTTAAAAACTTGTTCTGATGTTGCATCCAGTAACGTAGTCGTGAAGAACGTGTTATCCAATGGTACAAGTAGGTAATCTCCGATGAGGAAAGGGAGCAACTGGGTAGGATGAAAGGAAACGCACCTGTGTCTCCCGGTTGCTATCCGCGATTGAGCCTGGGGCTTTTACCGTTAAACCACTTGGAGGGCGGAGATGACTGTTCCAATGGAGAACCCGTCTAAGGACTTCCTCGAGTAGTCCTTGAGGTAATGGGCAGTAAAGGTCGACTGGTTCGACCAAGTACCTGCCCGAAGGATCTGACCCACTGCCATATTTTTCTCAAAGGCTAAGGACGTGCTCAGGCCTCTGATGTCATGAGGTCTGGGGGCGCCTGGCACGGCCAGGCCTTCTTTGTAGGCCCTGGCAATAACTTGTCTCAACCAGAAGGAAATGGTGTTCTTGGATACTTGCCTCTTAGTAACACCCGTGGAGACGAAGAGGCTCTTGATGCCTGGCCGGAGATGAGCCGTTCTTTCAAGGTATTTTCTAATGGTCCGGACAGGGCATAATTTCAAATCCTCAGAATTACCCGTCTTAGGGATGGCTGGTATGGAGAAACCTTCGAACTTAGGATCCCAGACCGCTGGGTTCTGGGTCTTCGCCACAAAAGAAGGAACGAACTTGAAGGATACTTCTTTCCACCCCTTCGAATGAGAGACGTCACATGACAGCCCATGGATCTCACCTACTCTCTTAGCGGACGCCAAGGCCAGCAAGAACACTGCCTTGAGAGTGGGATCCCTGTCCACGATATCTTTCAAAGGTTCAAAGGGGGGGCCACTCAACATCTTCAGGACCTTAGCTAAGTCCCACTGGGGCACCCTACTCGCTTGTGGGGGGCAGGACTGCTCAAAGCTCTTGACAAGCATCGCTATGTGCCTAGAGGACCCCAGGTCGATGCCCTTCAGGAAGAAGACTTTGCCTAAGGCGGCTCATACCCCTTTTATGGCTGGGATTGACATTCCCATTTTGTCTCTGAGAAATACCAGAAAATCCGCTATGTCCGGGACAGAGGCATTGAGGGGCTTTATGTGCCTCGCAGCGCACCACTTCGTGAAGGAGGCCCACTTAGCTTGGTGGACCGCAGCTGAAGACTTTCTCAGGTATAGCGACATTCTCTTAGCAGTGGCTGAAGAATATCCTTCCTTCTTCAGGAGTCGCTCGATAGTCTCCAGGTGTGAAGACGTAGGGACTGTGGGTTGTCGTGGAGCCTGAGAAAATGAGGTTGATGTAGAAGGTCTGACCTGTCAGGTAGAGGCCACGGAGGTTGACTCGCCAGGTCTTTTAGGTCTGCGAACCACTCTCTCCCCGGCCACCAGGCCGCTACCAAAGTCATCTTTAAGTTTCGGGCTGTCCTTACTCTGTTGAGCACCTGCCTTATCAACGTGAAGGGGGGAAAAGCGTACACGTCTAGGTTGTCCCACCTGTGCTGAAAGGCGTCCTCCAAGGCTGCCTTCGGATCTGGTACAGGAGAACAATATACGGGGAGTTGGGCGTTCAGTTTGGTTGCAAAGAGGTCCATCACCGGGGAACCCCAACGTTGGATGATGAGCTTGGCTACTTCTGGGAGGAGGGACCACTCTGTCCCTACTATTTGGCCCACTCTGCTGAGACCGTCGGCCAGCACGTTTTTCTTCCCGGGAAATAACCTTGCTAACAACACCACTTGGTTCTCTTCTGCCCAATCTAGAATCTTTATGGCGAGATTGCACAACTCCTTCGACTTCAAGCCTCCTTGCTTCTTTATGTATGCTACTACCGTGGCGTTGTCGCACATCAACGCCATGGTGTTTCCCCTTAGAAGATCTGCGAAGTGTAGGCAAGCCTTCTGGACTGCCTTCAACACTAGAACATTGATGTGGAGTTCCTTTTCCCCGTCCATCCAGGTTCCTCGCGCTGTCTCATCGAGGAGATGGGCTCCCCATCCTTGGTTGGAGGCGTCTGTGAACAGTAGTAACTCGGGGGGGTCGTTCGCGAAGGGCATCCCCTTGAGTGAGTTCGACCGATAATGCCACCATTCCAGGGAGGGCCTCGTGTTTGGTAGAACTGGGATTAGTACTTGTTGCGAGTCCAGTTGGCACCAGAGGTTCTTCAGGTTCCATTGCACGGCTCTGAGTCTTATTCTCCCCTGGGGAACTAGTTTCTCCAACGACACCAGGTGCCCTATCAGTCTTTGCCAGTCCTTTGCTCTCCTGGGGCGCCCCGATAGGAACGGGCGAATGATTTCCATGAGGTTGTTTATTCTGTCTTCTGAAGGGAAGGCTTTTCCCAGAATGGTATCTAGAGTCATTCCCAAGTAGGTCATTCTGGTGGATGGGGATAGGTTTGATTTTTCCGGGTTGATCACGATGCCCAGATCCTTGCAAAACTGGAGGAGTTTCATCCCTTGTTCCTCCAAGAGGTCCTTCGAGGAGGAAAGAAGCAACCAGTCGTCCAGGTATCGGATGAGGCGAATGCCTCGTTCTTGAGCACACACTGAGACGGTCGTGAAGACTCTCGTGAACACCTGGGGCGCTGTTGACAATCCGAAGCAAAGGGTCTTGAATTGCAGGATCTGGGAACCCCATTTCAGCCAGAGAAACTTTCGACTCGAGGGGTGGACCGGAATTTGGAAGTAGGCGTCCTTGAGGTCTATGGTCATCATGTAATCTTTCTCCCTCAAGGACAGCAGGACTGACTTCGGAGTGTCCATTTTGAAATCTGTCTTCTTTATGAACTTGTTGAGAGCCGACAGATCTATAACCGGCCTCCACCCCCCCGTCGCCTTTTCTACCAGGAACAGGCGACTGTAGAAACCCGGGCCTGGGTGAAGAATTTCTTCCATGGCGCCCTTCTCCAACATGGAGGACACTTCCTTTTGAAGGGCGGTCTTCTTCAACGGGTCCTTGGGGACCAGCCATTCCGCCCGGCTGGCCGGGATTAGAGGGGGTGGTTCTGCTAAGAACGGTAGCCTGTAGCCCTCCTTCAGTACGGACACTGTCCAAGGCTCCGCTCCGTGAGCCTTCCATGCTTGCCAATGTAGTCTGAGGCATCCCCCAACCCGAGGCTTGGGCGGGGATAGGGGGCCTCTCACTCTATCTCCTTCTGGAGGAGCGGCCTGAACGGCCTCTCCTAGAGGCAGAATAACCTGTCCTAAAGGAGGTTGAAGATGCTGGAGCCTCTCTCCTCGTCATGCTGGGGGAGGCCTGAGCCGTCGCGGCACTGTCTGAGACGGACCTCTTGTAGGGCGGTCTCCTTGTAGGCGTAGGCCTGGGGGTGCTCAAATCTTTCCTCTTCGAAACCTTCTCCATAATGGTGTCTAATTCTTTTAAGGGGAACAAGGAGTCACCCCACAAGGGCAGGCTCCTCATGGCCCGCGCTTCCCTGTCTGGGACCTTCCGGGACACCTTAGCCAGGATGGTGTCTCTCTTGCGGAGTACCCAATTCACTGTCAGGGCGAAAGACTGGTACGAACTTTAAGGTCTTACCCCCGGAGGTAATAAGTTTCCTCAGGAGGTTCTGCTGTTCCGGGTCCGTGGGGTCGAACGAGGCTTGCACTCCTACTAAGGTGGAAGCCCACCAGTCCAGCCAAGAGGAGACGTGCACCAGGTCCCTCGACATTTCTTCCATCATGGCGGCCTCCGATGGAGAAAAACAAACTGGGGCCGAAGAAGCTCTATCCTCCGAGACGCCATGACCCAGGATGTCAAGGGAAGGTTCTACTTTGCAGGGGCCTGGACGACGCCGTTCCGGTACATATACCTTGCCCTGAGTCTTGAGACCCTGGAGTAATTTTGGGGGCCTCGGCATTACTAGCCACCACTTTGTCTACATATTCTTGCCCTAGGACAAGATCTCGGGCTAGAGGGAGAGCTAGAGAGGTCTTAGGTTGGGTAGGGGCCTGCATTAGTCGTATAAGGCTGGACCTCCAGTAGTCCTCGTCAGTAGCTGCAGGTTCTTCAATTTTATGGTGCCTCCTGATAAGGCCAATCACCCTTCTATAGGCCGAGTCCTCCGTTGGGGAACCCTCCCTACCGTCAGCCGAGGTCTCGGCTTGAGACCGGGGAGCCGGGTCACCGGGCACACCCACCGGACGTCTCGTTCTTGATGCCAGGGGCGCCGCCCTACCGAGGTACTGGACTTCTTCGGCGGAGGCGTCCGCACCAGGGACAGGGGTTAGCGCAGGCGCCGTCGACCCAGCGAGGACTAGCGTCCGCTCAAGGTCTCTGGGGGACGAGGACGCGGTTCCCGTGGGCTGACCCGACAGCGGGAACCGTTCCTTCCGACCCGAAGGCCGCACCAGCTGGGCTGGTTCGGCCAGGCTGCCCGAAAGGAAGCGCGGTTCCCCCCGCTGGGAAGGGTGAACCGGAGGCTTCGTGGTCTTATGCCTGCCTGTAGAGTCCTTCTCGCGAACCTGCTTGCGAGGGTCAAAACCGTGCTTGAAGGAAGGTCTCCTTGGCGAGAACTCCTTGGACCAACGGTCCGGGGAACAACGTACCTCTGTCTCACGGGGTACGAAGACCCAATCGCCATCCGGTGACCTACTCCTTCTGTACTTCCGTCTTGGAGAGCGGGAGCGTTTCCTGCTGTATCTGGAGCGCGACCTTGAACGGGAACGCCTGCTCCTGGACCGCTCTCTCCGACGGCGATGTTTCCTCCTGGCGTCTTCCCCCGACGAGTAATACTCCTCTGAAGAGCCCGACGACACTGCACTTACCGTACGGCGGGCGGGAGCGGGGACCGCGGGGGACTTCGTGACTCGTTGAGTGCCAGAGGTAGAAGGTTGAAGGAATTCTTCGGAGACTTCCGTGAGAGGGGTTGGGAACGATGATTGACGCCCAACGCCAGGAAACCAGGGATCCAGGCCCTCTTCCATTCGCAAAGGGGACCTACCTGGTGTCTTCGGAAGTTTCCAACCGAAGGCATCACTCCCCGTAGAACCTAACTTACCCTGGTTGTCGCCGCCTGCCGAAGACCCTGAAACACAGGCCCACGAAGGGGGCGAAGACACAGACACAACGTTACTACCCCACAAGGAGTCATCAGAGGACACGTGACCCCCGAGCACAAGGGCCGAGTCTCCAGACGCACTGCTGGGCTCTTCACTAGCCCTAGAAGGACCGGCAACCCCCACTGCACATTCACTAGATTCTTGGGGAAGATCGCTCTGTTCTTTCCCCACGACAGACTTACCTCGGCCCCTACTCTGTGTAGGGGACGGTGAAACAGAGGCCCCGTCGGACCGTTCACTGGGTGATGGTAGCGGCGAAGTAACGCTAGTCTTCCTGGGTGAACGTTTCGACGATTTTCTCTTCTTAGTTCCGTAACGTACCCACTGGATATCACTCCAACCTACACACTCGGGGCACGTATCCGATGACGAACAAACCTTTCCCCTACAGGAAGAGCAAAGGGAGTGAGGGTCCACTTCAGGCTTGGAGAGGAACGCTCCACACGATTTACCGGCTCTAGGCCCAGGACAACGGCGGATTTGCTCCATAATGCACAAACGCAAGACACAGGCACGCAGGGAATCAAGGAATACACTGGGGAAGCACAAGGGTGGAAGGTGAACACACAGGAACACCCGGGAACAGTACACAGGAAACGCAAGTTACCACGCGGGAAACACGTGGGACACACACAACGCACACAAAGGATCGATAGAGAACGAGAGCGACGTGGCGACACGTCACGACCAGAGAACTTACTGACGATTTCGACCCAAGCGGACATCGACCTAGCGCTAAGCCTACCCTCGGGGCACATTCTTTAATGCCGGGGTAGGCCTCCATAGAAAACGGGATTGAGGGTACCCTACACAAAACTCTGGTCGGTAGAGAGGAGATTACAGGTAACTCCTAAGAAAGTAGTTCGAGGTAAGTATTCGTGTTGGAACAAATATAGATTATACCATATCTTGTCTGGCTTTGTCTAATCCACACACTGGGGAAAGTGGGAAAGTACCACCTGTGCAAAAATTGTATGAAGTTTCAAAAATTTTGATTTAGACACAGATAAACTCTGTAAGGATCGAGTGTATTTTCCCTAGGAAAAAATCTGGAGCGCTTAAAATACTCCTCTCTCACTTGAAAATCACTGTCGCTTCTGAATGTCTTACAAGCATGGATTCAACTAAATAAAACATTTCCTTTCTTTAAGGTAGCTATACCCGAGTAAAATTCAATGGAATATTCTTTTTTAAATATAATAACAGATGGGAGAGGTACAAGAGGAAGGCCAAGGTTTGGATGAATGAATGGAGAGAAGAAAGCCTTAGATGACAGGAGGATAGATGTGAGATTGGCAAAAGAGCGTACTAGAAATAAGAATGAATGACTAGCGATTGTGAAGCAGTTCCGGTAGGCCCTGCTGTTACCTTGGGCCACCTTGATGACTGCTGAGGTAGCCGCAGTAGAAGAGTCAGCATATGAAGCTTCATTTGTGGTGGAAAAAGGGGGACAGTGGACTGTGGTACCCTAGCACTACTAGCCAAACGTGGCCGAGTCCCTTGCAAGGCAGGGAGGAACGATGAGAGGAAAAATGCCTTCTTGTTCTTTCTTTTATATTGGCTAACTCCCAAAATTGGGTGAAGAGTCAAGGTACATAGATTGATAGATAGATAGATCATAAACTATCAAAGTTAATAGTGATAAAAACTGCAGTTTATTTTTTAAATAAAAGAAAAAATACAAATTACTTTAATATCTGTGTATGGGGGGATATATTTCACCAAACTTCCTCCACAAACATATTTACACATTTGCCATGTACTGAAAGACCAATAAATGAACCACGACAAAGAAAAGGATCACTGTAATTTGCTTTCTTATTTCCTTTCCTTGCTGGGCTATTTTCCTTGTTTAAAGATGACAAAAAGGACCCCTTTCCACCATGACCTCAACTAAACTCTCCTGAGATGTAGCCTAAGAGTCCAACACTTATCTGTTCCTTAGACCAGCTACTGTAGACTCTGTATCCAAAAGTAGTTACCGTGACCAACCATCAGTCGGTTGACAGTACTTCAAGCATAGAGAGACTGCTTTACTGGTGAATGTTTGTGGTAGTGAGGTTGGCCCAGCTCTAGACTTTGAAGTCCGAGATGACCTATTACCAACAAGCTCATTGGCATACACAGCAAGCTAGCGCTCTGGAATGGTACAGAGTGCTAGGATCTCCTATTCCAGAGGTACCTAAGTACCTCATGAAAGATAAGAGATCAAAGCAATACTCCACCATCCAGGTTAACAGCGAGGGAGGGCGACAAGCTCCTTGATTACTTGGCCAGTGCAGTGTTCATCCCTGTATGGATAAACAGCACAAGTGATCAGCCCCTCACGGAACGGGTTCTGTAGAGCTGTGCGGGCAGATGTATTGGGCCCACAGCCTGGACGAAAGGGTAACAGTCTCTTTTTCTCACCAGTTAATGACTAAACTCTAGCTCCTCATTGCTGATTGACCATACAGGTAAAAGTCGGTTTGTGAGCTCTATAAGCTAGACTCTGTAATAGTAAGAGATGTAGCAGGAATGATGCCCAAATCAGCCTTTCGTGTGGTTTAACCCCTTCACTACGAGGCAGCGGATCCATCCTCAAGCTATTTAAAAGTTTTATCACCATTAGATATACATTCTCCCTTACTCTTTAAAAACCAACATTTTACTACAGATTACAGAATAAATTTTTCAAAAGTTTGCTTCATTTTCTATTGTGTTGCACTCTAAACAACCAAAATATTTTTAGCATTCATTGTGAAGAAATTATAGAAATTTTTCTTAGAAATTTACTTTATATAATTTTCTCTAAATCATGATAAAACACTGATTTTATCAGTAAAAAAAAAAAATTATTCATTGAAGTGACTATGTTATTCTGTAATAATTCCACCATAAATAGGCGTCGTAAAAAAAAAAATTTATTCATTGAAGTGACTATGTTATTCTGTAATAATTCCACCATAAATAGGCGTCGAAACACAGAAAACTACTGTACTCATCAGTAATAATGAACTTTACGTTATACAGAAATGTAATGAATATATCCATTTGTTTCCTTTGGCATAAGAAGTATTCTATCATTCCATTTTGTGTACGACTGTCACTATGAACTGGATAATTCCTGTTTTGGGTATTTCACAGGCTTGGAAATAGGGAATGCGCAAGTAAGAACATTACAAATACTGCGTAGAATGTTAATAAATGTTAATAACCTTTACTAATGAAAACAATGAACAATACAGTACTAATATGAAATAAATAAGACATTAAAGGGCAATGGAGAATGCTTACAAAATATTTTGTCAAAATTCCTCTTACTTTCATAGTTACAGGGTAATTTGTAAAAGTAACTCAATCAACCATAAACATTGTTCCCTACAAGAAATGTAGTATTTCTTCTGTTATCACAAATTTTGATAATCATAACATTTTCATGTTAAAGAAATTGTGAACAATGGCATCTGTATAACTTCCATGAGTTGCAGACGATCGTAAACTATACCCTTCGCCCTTTAGTTCTACCACAAACCTGAGAGAGAGTACATGTCTGAGTTTGACCTCAGACATTCACTCATCAAGTTTGTTTTTCTTGCTTTTGGCAAAAACTTTATAATTTCAAAGAAGAATAGACAACACACACAAAGAGAGAGAGAGAGAGAGAGAGAGAGAGAGAGAGAGAGAGAGAGAGAGAGAGAGAGAGAGAGAGAGAGAGAGAGAGAGAGAGAGAGAGAGAGAGAGCCTTATTGCCTTATTTTATGTTTGGGTTCCCCCAGGTCCCTCAGTGTGAAGCACCTCGTATATCCACCAGAGAGTTGCTAATGCATCTTCCGGTGTATTTTGCATCTTCCTGTCTTGGATGGTCTGGGATGCATCTTAGGTATTAATCGAGCTTATTCTTAAACACATCTACGATCCCTCCTGATATGTTTCTTAGATGAGCTGGCAGCGCATTAAAGAGTCTCTGCATTATCGATGCTGGTGTGTAGTGGATTAATGTCCTATGCGCCTTACTTAGTTTTCCTGGTATATTTTTTGGCACTATTAATCTACCTCAGCTTGCTCTTTCTGATATCTTTAGCTCCATGATGTTTTCAGTAATTTCTTCTATTTGCTTCCATGCTTGTATCATCATGTAGCAATCTCTTCTCCTTTCTAGACTGTATAGTTTTAAAAATTGCAGTCTTTCCCAGAAGTCAAGGTCCTTAACTTCTATTCTAGCAGTATAGGACCTTTGTACACTCTATTTGTGCAATATCCTTTTGGTAGTGTGGGTACCATATCACATTGCAGTAAAAAAAAGAGAGAGAGAGAGAGAGAGAGAGAGAGAGAGAGAGAGAGAGAGAGAGAGAGAGAGAGAGAGAGAGAGAGAGAGAGAGAGAGAGAGAGAGCGTGTGTGCAGTTTTTGTGTGTGTGCGGTTTTTGTTTATCAATATCCATACAGGAACACGAAATTCATTATATTCAGGATTTATTGATAATGCCTTTGTAAAAATGCAAAGAAAAACTTTGAACGCCCGATGACATTCAATCAGTTTTACATTTGTTTTTCTTGTTTTTGCCAAGAATTTTATCATTGAGAGAGAGAGAGAGAGAGAGAGAGAGAGAGAGAGAGAGAGAGAGAGAGAGAGAGAGAGAGAGAGAGAGAGAGACCTTGTCTCACAGGAGCCAAGAAAAGCAAGATATTGAGCAAAAGGATATTCATTTATGATTAAATTATGATAAATAGCTTTGTTTTCTTTTATTAATAGCTAAAAAAGAATATAAAATTCATAATCATCATGATTAATATTGTCTTTGTAAAAATACAAAGAAAAACTTTGAATGACCGTATCTCAAAATTATACTTGTTGACCTTCAAATTAAAGTCTTCCTTATTTTTAAATTTGGTATATAACTAAGAAATACATTATAAAATGATAAAACTAAGCCCTTTTTTCCAATTTTTGTTTCATATTTTTTTCCCTAATTTTTTCCCCGATTTTTAGGGTTTATTGTTTTACCATAAAGAAAAAATTAATATCTGGCAAAAAAATTACTTCTAGAAAAAATATTCTTCATATTATTGGAGGTCTATATCAGGTCTATATAGGGTAGTAATGCCAGATCTTAGTAATAATTATAAAGGGATAAGATAGAATTTGAAAAAGACTAATTTTCAGGATAAATCACCCTGATGTCGCAAAACAAAGGTTAGAAGCAAAAATCCTATGCATTTTGGAGATGTCCAAAGTTACCTTATTGAGTGGTATGAATGTCCAAGTCTTGTCATTGAAAATCGGCATTAGCCGGCCGGCCCCCTTAAGATGATGATAATTTGTACATTTGACAGTTGAGAAAAAAGGAATAAAATAAGAAAAAACAAATCTTGTCTTTCAACAATTTGCATTACTGTACTGCACTGGTAAAACGTTTTAGCGACATTGTGGGTCGGACTGGAGTCAAAGGGCAAAGAACCGATGACGACTGAAGAGCATTACATGGTGATTTCTATGCGATTTGAACACATATCCAAACATAGAAATTCACTAAAATAGAACTTGCATGGCCCTGAATAAGGACTAGAATCACAAGTGTTACAGTTAGTGGTGGGGCGAAATGTGAAGATCACTACGTCTCTAAGCTGGGGGGTGTCAGGGGGGTTTGTGTAATGCCTTGGGTAGGGAATGTCGCCATTGGCAAGAGAGAGGGATGTAATTCTATATAATAACAAAAACAGACTAAAATAGCTCTTACAGAATCAGAAATAAAGGCTAGACTCCCAAAGACTTTGTTGGTTGGCTGAAGAAAGGAGGGACTAATAACAGGGAGAGATTTTTTGGTGAAATTTCCTGGGTGGGGACTGTGTAATATACGATCATGTCCTATACTCTTTTATAGGATATACTTTAATTTGTAGATGCCGTATCCGGATGTCATCGTCTTTATCACCAGGCATGTTTTGACGTCAAACAATGTCATCATAGCGAAGGGGTTAAAGGATGCTCATGAATTGCAAAGACAAGGAACAGTGAAAATATCCTAGAGAATGACCATATATACTTATGATAAGTGGCCAAGCACCCTCTCCACCCAAACTAGAACCAGGGAGGGACAGGTGATGGCTGTTGATGGCATCATGTAGACCCACTGGCTATCCAAAACTCCCAATTCTTAGCTCCCAAGGATGGTAAGGATGCAGACACTACAAGTTACTATCGAACATGAGTGGGTCTCAAAACCCCAGTCCAGCAGATTGCCAAGCAGATACATTTCCAATTGGCTGGATTTCAATCCAAGAATTGGATCTTTCACCTACAATTGATGGTACAGCAGTGGCCGTCACACCAGGCTCACAATTGCTAATCGGCCCGAAAGCTACCAGTCGATGAGCGAGCTTCTTATTGAAAAAAGAAGGCCCACTTTACATTGCAGCAGGTCAGTCCAGTTAAGATACATTCGCCTGCAACTGATGAAAGCCATGACTGTCACAATAGTATCACAATCATGAACCAGCAACTAAGTTGCCAACCAAAACGAGAGTTCTTTATTGGAACAAAGTGGTGCAACAAGTAATTCTATAAAGCAATAAGGATGGGAGAGGTGGAACCTTCCACTGGCTTAAGGTGCTGAAGAAAACTGCTTACCAGCACCAGGTACAACAGCAGTAACTTTAAAACCAGTTCACATCCTGCTTGACTGACCCTGTAGGTACCAGTTAGTGGGTGAATACTCCCACTCCCTACTAAAGAAAGAGAACTAATCAGTAAGATCCTAGGAATTGAGAGAAAAGCCTTCCCACCTGTCGAGCTTCATCTTCCTCTCAAGGAACAACCCTCCAAGAAAAGAAAGGGAATAAAAGGTTAACAGATGATTCCACTTCTCTAGCAAGAACACCAAAAAAAAAAAAAAAAAAAAAAAAAAAAAAAAAAAAAAAAAAAAAAAAAAAAAAAAAAAAAACTCATCATACAAATGGAACGTAAGAAAAGAGCCAACAGTCAAGAGAGAAGAAGAACAGTGCGCCCCCCCCACCCCAAGTTGCAACCAAAAACAAGTGACAATTCTGTGTCAGGCAGGTGGGTTAAGGGTGCCCCTCATGCCACCCGTCATCGCTGACTACCACCTTAATGATTTGATGGTTGTCCTAGCTCCAATTGAAAAGCAGCCAGTCATTGAAATGGTCCCTTTTGAAAATTGAGAGACGCCACCATACAATCTTGGTGAAATAAATTATTCTAGTTACAACTAGTAGCAAACAGACAGCTGTGGATCAGGGAGATTATTGGTTGTACTGTACATAGTAATTGATGATTCCAAAGTAGTAAGAAAGAGAGGGGATGGTTACCTCTTGTGAAGCATCCCTCATGAAATAAATAACCTGCCTTCAGCAAGGAACCAATCGAATGGCATAATATCCATAATATAACAACCATCTTTATCCTGCCTTTTGGAATTAGAACTGATAAAAGCAAAAAAAAAAATTAAGTTGAAATTTTCATTACCTTAATTTACCTTGAAATCAGAAGGAATCATATTTTGTGAAACAATGTATGTATTTGAATTAGAACATAATTCCAGTACTGTACATTTTTTCTAGGCAAATTCTGAGATAATACTGTACAGAAACACTGATTTTCCATTTGCAGCTAAACAACCATAATATAAATATCATGTTTGAATTAACCTTAACCCTTTGAGCGCCACTGGATGTATGTCACATCCGACATTTCGGCTCCCCTAGGTGCCATCGCACTTAATTTACAGCCAGTTACTACTAGTTTTTTCTCTTTCTATTATTATTATTATAAGAAAATGTTACGAGTTATGTAAAATTGTACATCAATGTTGATTTCCTCAGCTATAAGTTCATAAGGGTTGTAATGTCCTACAGTGAATAGGTTTTGCACTAAAATTAACTAAAATCTGCAAAAGAAGGGACTGGAACTTCAGTGGAAAATTTTGGTGAGGGTTTGGTGCTCAAAGGGTTGGGACACAAGAGCAATTTATTCCAGGGTTTGTCAATTAAGAAACTTGAAAATAAAGTTCCCTAAGCAACATCAATTAAGAGAATCCCTAGGAAGAATAAAAAATCAAAGGATAGGAAAAAGTTGTGACATTATAGTACAAGACAAAAGAGTTGTCCTATGGGATTGGGCTCATCTCCAACTTCTGTTTCCTCCAAAAAACTTAATTACATAATTACTATCTTTAAAACGTTTAAAACAGTACAGATTTCCCTTTATAGGGTTAGACATATAATAAGTTCTATTGTTCATTACTTCTCTTATAGTTTATTTTCTCATTTCTTTTCCTCACTGGGCTATTTTTTCCCTTTTGGAACCCTTGGGCTTATAGCCTCCTGCTTTTCCAACTAGGGATGTAGCTTAGCTCGTAATAATAATATCAGTTCTTTCTTCTCCATTTACTGCCTAAATCTTTTCAGTTCTTTGACTTCCATATCTATTGATTTTCTAATCCATGAAACTGCTCCTCATTGCTTTCCCTCTCAAGTGAAAACTGTATCAATCTAGAGATGTGAGTCTACCTCATTTGGGAATTATAATTTTGGGACATAAGGTCTTGAGTTGTCTTGGGAAGCCATTCAACAACCCCCTTCCAAGTTGTATAAGACACCTTGGATAATCTTTAGCAGACTATGGTCCCACCTAAACAAAATCTCTATAGCCTTCATCAATACCGTTTTCTATGCTGTATATGGTAGAGCAAGCATTGTGTACAAGCATAAATACTTGGCCTATTTTCTTTCAGTGCAAATGTTTCTGCATCTTAGAGAGTTATAAAAACACTTTGTATGCATCATAAGCTGTTGGTTTGTCTCTAAAGGGATACAATGGTAACTCAAAAGATCAAACATACAGTAATTCGTTCCAATACAAATGTCTGAACACTCCTATTATGGGCCACTTTTGCACACAGTTTACAATACCTAAAAGAACACTAAACATAAGAAAGACAACTAATAGAATAAACGAATAAATATGGAGTAAGTGAACAAGAACTTCACTTTACTTTACTTGAAGTAAGGAGAGTTGATGACTCAAGTGGAAGGTGTTGAGGAGGGGAGGAGATGGTGTTAGTGTTGCTTAAGAAGGGAGTCACCCTTCCATAAAAATGTTTGGTAACTGAACTTCTGGGGTTCTAATCTTCGTTTGCCTTTTCTGGCACTAACTGTGATTCCCTAGAGTGTCTTTTTACTAAAAATTAATCAAGAGTTAATTATATTTTCCAGCAAAATTACGTAACTTGGCCCATTTCTCCATCATTGTCTTTTTGTCACGGAACTAGGGGCATGATCTCTTTCACCCTCCTCCTATGACATTTCCCCTTTTGCAATATGCATGGATAAACAAAAAACTACAAATAAATTTATAAACAATTTAGTAGAACAATGCTTTGCATGTCTGAACTAGGCAAGAGTCTAATGTAAACTGGCTCAGTTGCCTTTCTTAGTCCATTTGGGTTCTTTCAAGTTGTTTAACTTCTAGGACAAAAAATGTTAACCAATCTAGGATGTTCCATCTCCAAGGTATCAGTGTACTGTACATACAGTTTTCCTGTTTTCCAATAATTTCGCAATCTCTTTTTATATCCAAACTGTTTTTTTTTCTTAACTTAAATATTGCAACTCATCTCATATCTTTCACTGCAACACAAGTTAGTTCTCCACTTTCCCCTCTTCACTTCCAATTCTTCCCTATTTTCTTTCATACACTACAAACTGAAAATCTCTTACTCAATGGGTATTTGGAAAATTTAATCGTGTAATGTGACATCATCTGCTACATTAGGAATAGTGGCAAGTTCAACTTGACATTTCCACAGCCTTCATATTAGCTACTTTCATGAATGTACTTATTCCTCTGCTTCCTTGAGCGTTGATCATGTGTATATGATTGGTCTCTAGGATATTGAGAGGAAGAATAATGACCTGTCCTTGTTTCTGCAAGTCATGAACAACCTCTAAACCATAAGCTTTTAACACTGGGCCATATGCATTTGACAGCTGCACTGTTTTAAATGTTATGTGGTGCCCAGAAAGGATACAAAAGGAAAAAGAAGTTGGAAAAAGGCATATGTGGATACTGTAGAAGAGAGGGGAGAGGAGGTGAACTTAATTCTCTGTATTGAATGTAGTATACTGTGTCAAAAGATACTCAGAAATGCAAGATTGAAAATGTCCAAATTGTATAAGAAAAGCAAATAAGGTAAAAAAAATGGAGGTCGAGTTGATCATAAAATATTCTTGTTACTAATGGAAATATAATTTACTATGAAAGCTGAGGGAGAGACACCAGAAGAAAAATTGTAGAAAAAACATGAAGTTGAAAGGAATTACTAAATTGACAAATAAAAAAATCCTAATATTAGATAGACCAAGAGATTAAAACTCTTGTATTGTGCCTTTGCTACTGGATGCTGATGAAACGGGCACATAAAAGAAAATAGAGAGATTTTGAGTAGGCTATAGAATGCTATTATTCACGACCAGAGAGCAATGGGAAGATTTCAGTCAAATGAAGGCACTATATGGAGATGTGGCATCCAACAGCTAAAAAATAGGGCTTAAAAATTCCATTGAGAAGGGATGAAGAATAGTTAAGTCAGAGAAGCAGATATAAAAGTAACAAGACAAAGAAAATTGGAAAACATCATGGAAATATTGGAAAACATCATGGAAATAGGTTACAGATCTGGAATTTCAAAAGAAACTGTACAATAAAAGCAAGATTGGAAAGTATTAATTTCATAACTAAACCCCCATATAAGGAAAAGCAACCTCATTGTTTGGGGTTAACATGTACATAGATCCTGACCTTTAATTTTCTTAGGAGTCTCGTCTGTTGTCTTTTGCGTATGGAAGGATTTAATTCAAAGCTGTGGTGACGCTTGCGCTTTTTCGCCGAGGCAATGGCGGCAGCAGCTGCAACTCCTACGGGACCTGGGCATGCCAAAGAAAGACAAAAACACAAATAAATCCCTGTCCGCTCCTGGGTGGAGGGAACGGGACTGGGCAATGTAGCTAAGCAAGGGTACTGAACATTGAATTTCTGACTCTGAAGAGCTTCTAGCTTTCGACTAAGGCAGAGTGAAGTACAAATAATACTGTAAAAAAAACATATTCAGAGCAGTAACAATTAAGGTAATCAGAAGTAAAAATAAAAAATAAATGAAGTGAATTGTAATAAAAACTTCTTATAAATTTCAAGCCAAACAAAATCAAATAAAAAAGAACAATAACTCAAATCTCAGGCAAATAACAAAAAGTCACTTTCCCTCCTAAAAAAAAAACAAAATAAAATACAAATAAAAAATAGGGCATGCACTGGTAAAAAAAATAAAAATTAGTTAAAATAACCATTTTGACACACACAACATGCAATTATGTGCCTCTGTGTTAGTAATGAAACAAAAATTTCATGCATAAAAAAGAAACCATTCATGTAGTCAGATTAACATCATGCAACTTTTAATTATTCAATCAATTGCCCTTCCCTTCACCAATTCATGCATGACACTGCTGAGGAGAAGCTCAGGTCATTTAGCTAAAATAACGACTATGCATATTCTTGTTATGGATAAGTTAGAATGACCATTTAATCGAATACTTGTAAAAAAAAAAAAAAAATGTTCACTGCCAATGTTAACAAATACTGTACCAGTATTTTATTCATACATTATTTAAAGATAGTCTTTGATGTTTAACTAAATGCCTATTGCTATCAAATATACCTAAAATTGTTGCAACTATTGTTAGTAGAATGTTTATAAAGCCGTTCTAGGTCACAGCTTCTCCAGCGCTGGTGTCATACTTATCTGTTGGCTCCCTCCACCTCCAATAAAATGAAATTAGAGTTGTTCATACCTGACCACCCACCTGCCGCCGCTAACTGGGCGGTCACATCATCAACTCCTGGAAGAGAACTGTCATCATCATCAAAACTACCGGTGGATGATGGCACATCATCGTCGTCGTCGTCACTCGTTCCCAAGTTATTAGTGACCGCATCACCGGATCCTCCCCCACCCCCGGTATCATCTCCAAGAGGATCAACAGCTCCGCCTCCAGCAACTCCCGCTAGCCCTGATGCACCAACACTGTTCATAACGAGCTAAAATGAAGAAAAAAAAAAGTTACTATGGATAGGCACAGTATATACTGTAAAAACTTCAGCAACTATAACAAAATTTCTAGAAATTAGGACAAAAGCTCACAATCTCAAAAATAAATTATATCGACAACAAAAAATTCCTTGCCACAAAACAAGAATTATATTACCCATGGTAGCTGTTTTACCTGTTGCCCACCAGCCAATGCCACACGCCATCCTCGCAGAGCTGATGCATCTACACTGTTCATCACCAACTGAAAATATACAAATATGTTAAACTGATTAATTGTTCCTTCTGCTTATTTCTTACTAAATATTGATTAACTTGAAATGGTAAAATTAATTTAATCGACATGTACAGGGTCAATAAAGACAAGACAGCCATCAAGCTTTGGCAAAGAACATATATAAAGTAGGATAAAAAGGTAGTACTGTATGCAGAGAAATGAAGGGGAGCTAAAACTAAGAGAACAAAGGTATAATTCTTATACTACTGAACTCCCATTCTTAACTCCTAGAGTAAGGACTCAATGGTTTGCTTTTCATCAATGAAGAAGATTATTGGTAATTCAGCCTTCTTTAAAATCTAATGACTGGAAACAAACTAAAAATTTTAAGGATTCTGGCAATAATGTTTTCAAGGATATCTTTTGGATTAATGTGCTGTGTGGTTTCTGAGGAATTTCCGGTGAAAGGCTAGAACAGGGAATCCAATACGATATAAATACCAAAGAAATATAGTCTCCCCTTTTCTGGGGCCAGCGTAACAACGTGCAAAACATAGACTCAATATGTATAAGAGAGACCAAGGCGAGGCACTACTGAGCCGTCTGCCATGGGCGAGGTCATTACTAAGTCATCACTATAGACAAAAGAACCATCACTACAGTTGGATACAGCACTACCTGTAATCAACTTGTATCCAAGTGCCATCTCTTACGTTATTCCAGACGAAACAATGCTACTGTCCTGTGATGTGAGGAACCATGTCCTATGATTAAGCCAATTAACAGGAATCAAGTTTTAGTTGGTTATCCTCTATTCTTGATAATAAAGTTAACGTACTATGGGTTGAATTTTGATCAAGTGCGTTGACATCTGAACAATTGTGCTTTTAACTCCAATTTGTACGGCATTATTAGCTGTTACTCCTTGGCTTCTTGAAAACACGATATTTATCTATATATCCATTCTGTTCAGAATCAGGATCCACTTGTGAAAGGGTAGAGCGATAACGACATCATCTCCTTTCAATGTGGGCAAAATGATTTACAAAAATTGCTAAGTTCTGCAGAGTATTTACCCAGCACGGATCTTGGGGATCTCATCTGAACTGCAGTTTGAGATGTGGCAGTTAGGGTGTTTTGGAGATGGGGTCTTGGTTTACCAGGCCCCTTTCAAGGTTCTAGGATTTTGGTTCAGAGGATGACTTTGATACTGAAGACGAGGCAGTTTTACTTTAGGGTTCCTCTGTCTTCCCTGGGAGGTATTCCTTAGGTTGCTTGCTAGATGTCTAGGTTACCATCAAGGTTGGCTTCAACCCAGGGTTCTCATAGGCAAGTTACCGGTCCGCCCAGAAGTTGGTACGCTTGCTTCTCCCTTGGACGCCTGTTATCACCAAGATAGCCGAGGGTTTAATCCACTCTCTCTACAGTTATCCCATTCAGCGTGCTGCCCTTCAAGGGAGTTTCCGCCCTCTGTCTACCTGTAGCCCAGACGGTGGCTGGGCAATTGGGTCATCGGCCTCCAAGGATGGCTTCGGTATAGGGCTCTTTCTTCTGACCCAAGTGCTGCTAGTTCGGAAGCTGGGGAGGTGGTGACGGAGGAGACTTCTTCCTAAGATGTAGAGGAGGGGAACCTATTGTGAAATCCTTGACAATCCTGTGATGAATGTGCCTCTTGGAAGGAGACGATTATTTTTCGACATAAGAGCCATTCGATATTGAATTTGAGAATATTTTGGCATTTCCCAAATCACAATGGAGATTCATGGAACAGTCTTTTATGGCATGTTTCCAGCTAATCCCAAAAGAGGTTGTTCTGATGCCATATAAGTCTGCCTTGAATACTCTAGCAGAGGCAGTTCATGGGCTGGAGGATTCATTTTAAAACCAGTTTGCTTGATGATTTTGTGCTCAGAATGACAGTGTCAGGGTAAAATAAACTCCCCTTTTGTCCAAATTAGTGAGGATGGCATCTAAGTCAATATGGGAGATGATGCTTAATGGAGATTTTACCTTGCCTAAAGATTGCAAACCTTTTTTTAGGAAATATCGGAAAGTTTGAGGAATTCACAGAAGTGGAAGGTTTGAGAGTTAAGCCTTTCTCTCTAATAAATGGGATGCTTTAGTAGGTACCAACCAATTGGATGACCATTTTCCTTTGGTTCCTGAACATCTTTGGACTGCTGAATTCCGTGCCCAGCAGACTCTTTTTAACTCAGAAGTGTCTGTCGTGTCCTCTGTGGAGGATGGACTGCAGCATTGTTCATAGTAACATGGCTAGGAGTGGGAAACTTCACTATGAATACTTCTTGACCTAAGAACTGAAAGCCTCACTTATCTATACCAGAAAAAACAAAGCGAGTCACCAAAGCTTTGTTGTTTAACTTCTAAATAACATTCAGTTGCTTCTTCCTAACATTGTCCTTTTTAAAAGGGTCGTGGATCCCCAGAGTAATATACTATATGAAGTTTGATTTTGCAATCCCAAGTGGCATTAACACAGAAAAGCAGATTTAAACAGTTTCATGGGATGTGACTGGGAACTGCTCTTCTTCAGCTGTAATGAAGGTCTTCGTGGGTACCTTCCACCAAAAAAATACATATAGATGTCTCCCAGCCTGACTGGCACATAATTTCCATCTACCTTTTCTATCATTTTTCAATTTGTTGTTAAATGCTAAGAATTCTGCTAAGCTTTAATTTAAGAGACTTGAAGTGGTACTAAATCAATGCGATCTCAGTAATTGTTGCCTTCAATAGGGGATCCACTAACCACGGATCAGCTCCTCTCTTTTGAAGACAGAAATGAGCCTCAATGAACTTATGGAAAAACAAAATCCATCACTTTACTGTTAGATTCCCTCAGATCATTAATCTAAATTAGAAGCAAGATACAATGAAGCTGGGAATTGAAGAACACAGTACTGTACCTACCAAGATTTTGGAAAGTTTAATGAACTACCCACTCCTAAGAAATATTTCTCAACACAATTTCTCCTCTGAACTCGATACCTGGATTTGGGCTACATAGCCCAGTGCTTGGCTCTGAGGTCATTCAGCACCCAAGTTACAATACAAGGACAAAGGTAGAAGAGGTTGAAAAGCAGGATGGATGAAAGAAAGCAAGAACAGAGGTCAAGTAGAAAGATATACATGGCAAATAATGCCTACAGAGTGACCTGATACCATCCGAGTCAATGCGACAGAGACTTGGAAGTGACTATGATACACCTTTAAATAAATTTGCATAACTCAAAAGAAATTACGAGGTGTTAAGACTGCATAGCTCACTTACAGATGCCTGAATCTAGAATTCCTGCAGAAAAAAATATTTAGTGGGTCTAAGTTTAATGTAGTGGGGTTTCAAAGGTCTAATCCAAATTGCACCCCACCTACAGTATGTTGAACCCCAAGACAAGAGGTCAATTTCTCACTCCTGACTAAAGGTATCAGAATAACACAAAGATTAAATATTACAGCCTCATAGAAAATTTTCCTGCAGAAAAGTCCAAGATGATCCTCATCTTTTAAAGATTAGCCTATAGTTTCAATTTCTTGACTGGCACTGCAACAACAAGGCACTTAAAATAGTCCAACCAGTGGAAAAGATCCTTAACAACCAAACAATTAAGGAATAATTATTCATTATTGCAAAGATTACTGTGCCAGGCAAAAATACCACACAGAATGGGAAATAAAATCAAACACTGCTGAAATAAGAAAGATAGGGAATTGGAATGATATATCAATGAAAAATAAAATTATGCAGAAACTAACATATACAGTACAGCCTAAGCCAATGAGAAATAGGAGAAAAGTGTTATTTTGTGAGAAAAAACCTTAGTTAGTAGAACTTATATTTTATGAATACATATCTATTCAGGCACAGGATATCTTAAATTGAAGGATTGCTAACTACAGAATGAGCTAATTGTCAACTGGAGGAGCACTTTTAAATCAATAAATACCACAAGTAACATTAAAGTTAATGCAGAAAATAAATATCAAGCATTATGCATTTATATGTCATCTTTAAAAACACACTACACCAATACATAAAAAAACAGTAATACTTCATGTACATTGCAAAGCCTCAGATAGAATCTTTACTTGGAAAAATATAATCTATAAGTAGTTGCAACCATATTAGGCAAGATAAAAGAACACAATGAACTTAGAGCAAAATCATAAATATGAGATATGGTGCACAAATGGGATTAAGAAGGGAAAAAACTGATCACGGCTAACTTACATATGGTGAACCTGAGTCGGACCCCGGCATTGTAACTTGCTTTGCCTTGAAGTGACGAGTCTAAAGGTGAGGATGTTGATGATCACACTTTCTCCTCTGGTGCCTATGGATACAAATACTATTAAAAGATGGCAATGCTTGAAACTGGACTTTACATTAAAGAAGTCCAACTCACAAAAAATAAAGTTACCATTTGAGATTTTCATAACATTGACATATTCTAAAACTAATTAATTCTAAACGATGCCATCTGCAGAACTATTTTCTATATGAACATACTGTACTATAAAAAAGGACCAGTAATTAGCTTTTAAATTTATACCATAAGCACCCTTATACTATAAAAAGTGGAACTTGCAGCAAGAAATAAAAAATGGTCAGCATGTTATTTACAACGGACAGGTTTTATGACTCTCCCCCCTAGTTAATCTCAAAAGGATGATAGGAACTTAAGATGATAAATAATCATTGGATGACTATCTATTCATACTGCCATGAAGTGACTAAAAATTATATCATGCGTGATCAGTATTCATAAACACTATGACTACAAATGACTTGAAAAATCACTTGTTCCTAGATAAAAATATGGTTTACCCTCACACCAATCTAAATATTTTATGCAAAACTAATCAATATATTGATCAGCTGACAGATTCACTTAACAAAATCTGCCATCGTATAAAAATAAGAACCATTTACATCACATGAAAATTTATATAAAATTAAAATGAATAGCCTCCAAAGAAAGATATAGGAATTTCTTAAGCAAACCAGTCTTTGAGAAAATATCTATGACAATTACCACAAAATCACGTGATTATCAAAAGTTATATGTAGAATATGTCACTATAATGAAATTAGAGCATGGTAATCAAATTTTAATTTTCAAGTTTTACTACGATCTAACACAAAATCTTTATTGACCAAGAACTACACGACTAAAAAGCACAAAACTATACTGTAATATAATGTCATACAGTATATACTCATAACACATTATTTAACTAATATGGGTGCTTACAATTTAATAGAAGATCCAAAATATAGTTTCAAGAAGTTATGCATATCAATGCACACAAACCATAGTTACATATCAATGCACACAAACCATTATCTTACAAATTCAGGTAGTAACTACACTTGATTATAGAATTCTAGCCCTTACCAGAGGGCTTTTTCTTTCAATGGATTGGATAGTTACCATACAGAGGTCTAGTCTTGTGGGGCATCCATGTAAACGAAATTCCTCTACCCTTCACATTTCCATGAATGGTGGTACTTGTGATAAAAAAGGTTATAAATGAACTAGTAGCATAGATCCCTCACCCTCGCCATCAAGTAAATCTGAATATTTCTGCCATTTATCAGGCACAAAGCATTATATAGTCTTCCTACAAAGTTAGGCATCTATGCGGATAACTTGTCAGTCAAACTTCTGCCGTACTTTTATGACCAACTAATTCCAAATGAAGTTGCCAAACACCATCTTGTACAGTACTGTACTTCATAATCAAATGCTGAATAGGATCAGCAAATGATTCCAAGGTGTTATTCTAAATCTCTAAACCAACTTTACTTTAAATCACATCAGCAAGCCCCAAACATTTCAAATTATAGTCAGGGATCTACAAACAGAAAACCCATCTATAGTGATAAAAATTATCTCAATTATCTTTTCCAGCTAAACAAACCAAGCTTTCCTTTCAGATTTTTTACCGTTGAAATCGCTAGCTTGAGCTACTAACCAAAACAACAAAATCAAGGAACCATCTCAAAAAATGTTAAAACGAGACAATTCAAAGTGACAATTGTTGATCCCTTACCAATCTGAATCCCATAGGAAATCACTGGATTAGAGTCACTCAGGCTTCAATGGCATCAAGCAAAAGTCCTACTGAAGTTATTGCTACAATGTAGTCCCTCTGAATTCCAAAAGGTACTAAACTAAACTAAAGGATGACAGTTATAACTAATACTGTATCCTAGGAAAGGTTCCCAAGTACCAAACATCAGTTGTATGTATAGTATATACAACCTTAAAAAGATTGAAGATGCCATGTTACCTCTTCTAAATTCTTATATGCTGCCAATCATGCCTACAAATCCATTATTAAGACTACATTAGGATTTCAATCATATTCAAATCGTCCTTGATTAACTTTGAACTTACAACTGAGTCAGATTATCAACCTCTGAAATGAAAAAATTACATTTCTGAGTCTGACACTTACAAGGCACAAATCAACTTTCAATTTAAATTTAGAAAATGTTATGTGCTCTAATCTATTCAGTTAAATGAGAATATGGTGGTATGAGGAATTATGTTGAGAAATCCGATTACATTTCAGCATAAGTGAAACTACGGAAGAAAATTCCGATTAATGAAGAAAATTTCGATTCAGAGATGACTGAGATGTCACAGTTCCACACACACAACACCGTCTTGGTGCTAACTGACTTGGTTCCATGTAACTAAGGACGCAGGATTCACAGGCACCACAATGTCATTGTGAGGCCTGGATAAGATTTTGGTGGAAAGTGAACAGACTTCTCAATTAGATTTTGAGCAGACCTTTAGTAATGTCCCCACTTTGCCTTTTACTTTCAATTATCATATTTCATTGCCAAATCTACAATATTATTTCCATGAGCTTTTGTTAATTTACATTCTCAAGCCTTCAGTCATAATAAAGGTGCATATTCCTATCTTGGGTATTTTCTTTATATTCAGCTTCTATTCGACTGCGTACTAGAACAAAACATGGACCGATTCACTGAAAAATAACTCCTTCGAATCCTTTTTTTGATGAACCATGTAGATGTAATTCATGTACAACATTCGAAGAAACCTAAATAATTTAAGAATATTTTTTCATACACACCAGATCCTTGCTTAACTTGTATGCTATAGTAAGCCAGCACATACATGTGACAGATTATGCACATCTATAAATAACTAATAATACACACACTGGAGATTATACTGTATTCCTCAAAGGGTGTGTCTAGGGCCGTTGTATCGGCCCATCCCTTTGACGAAGGAATTAACTAAATGGAAGACAACCTGTGAATAGTGGATTTCACGCGCCTTTGCTTTATACACGACACCCAAAAGGTGCTCGCGCGAGGGTTGTAACCTCAGCATTCCATGCTTTTATCTTTCTCTGGTATAATTGGAAGGTTTTATCAGAAAAGACATACAAGAAGGACTTTTCACCCGGCGCCACAGATCGACCCAGAAATTATATGGTACCTTGTATAAAATAAAGACGAGTACTGCCATTAGTTATATGTTTGAGTATACAACAAAGAACTGTGTGGATAATTCTATGGAATCCTGTCATTAACTTTTCTATAAAAAAAAAAGTATACTTCCTCCTGGAAGAAAAAAATTATCCAATCACCTTCTTTAATACAAAGTCTGAGATGGGCCAATAAACAGGTACTCAAACCTAGCCCAAAACTAATAGATAAAAACAAATGCAAGGGAAAGATGGAATGCATGGGGTCTCACATCAAAGACAATAGCATTACATATACAGTATTGCCTCTAAAAAGTGGGGTAGTTTATGAAGTGGCCTTCATTTTTCAAGCAAAAAAACAGTCAAAACTTTATGATGATAAAACTTGAATATGATAGCAAGGTTCAATGTAAATTCTTGAAAAAAAAAAAATTCTAATTGCATAATATTCAGCACTCTAAATTTATGGAAAATATTTGATCGAACATCAGTATCAGTCAATATCAACAAATCTGATCCAACATCAATATAAGTCAATAAGAAGAAATTTGATCCAACATCAGTATCAAAAGAATTAAGCAGAAATGCGTGGACAATGAAGAACCGATGACAAATAGCATTTGTTTACAAATGATGCCATAAACATCATTAATCCCAGGAATGCCATAAGACACTTTAAAACCCATAAGACGTATTTTACGTCCAGCAATCCCAAGAAATTATCTCTGATGATTTACATCGACAAAATCTGTACTAAACCATATGACGCTGGAAAGAAAGTTAATTCTGCTATACGATTAGACAAAATAAAATTCTCAGCAATAATAGTTTTAACGGCGAAATACAGTAAAACATCCCCCCCAAAATAAAGACCTGAGACTCAAGTGATTACAGTGAACCCTCGTTTATCGCGGTAGATAGGTTCCAGTCGCGGCCGCGATAGGTGAAAATCCGCGAAGTAGTGACACCATATTTACCTATTTATTCAACATGTATATTCAGACTTTTAAAACCTTCCCTTGTACGTAGTACTGTTAACAAACTACCCTTTAATGTACAGAACACTTAATGCATGTACTATAGTACCCTAAACTAAAACAGGCACAAATATTAAAGGTGATTTTATATCATGCATTTCCAAAACATGCTAAAAAGCACGATAAAAAATGGCAACCAATGTTTTGTTTACATTTATCTCTGATCATAATGTAGAAACAAACTGGAGGTAGAGCTTTGCTTATTACCCAGACATATTTCCCATACTTTTCCCTTAGAACTACATCACATCTTCCTACTTTAGATATATAGATATATATATATATATATATATATATATATATATATATATATATATATATATATGTGTGTGTGTGTGTATATATATATACATATAAATATAAATATATATATATATATATATATATATATATATATATATATATATATATATATATATATATACACATATACATACCTACATATATACATAAATACATTCATATATATATATATATATATATATATATATATATATATATATATATATATATATATATATATATATATATATATATATATATACTGTATATATACGGGTTATGGAAAAAATCCGCGAAGTGGTGAATCCGCGATGGTCGAACCGCGAAGTAGCGAGGGTTCACTGTAATTCATTTTGTACGGGGGAGGAATTGAAGGGGCTATGGTATTAATAGTCACAAGCAAAATCTAATATTTTGCCATCTGTGAGCTATTTTCAGAATGACTAATATTTGATCACATCCGACACCACTCACTCCCTATCACCAAGAACAGCATCCTAACCTAACGCAGAACAAAGCATCCTACTTGAAGGGGGGTTACAGAGGTATGGTAACAGCCTCTGAACACACCTAGGCTGATTCCAAGGGAAGCGTTAAATGAAACGACGCATTATTAAGGAATACAGTGGTCATAATTTCTGCATGATACCAACGCTCCATGCAGTACAGTAATTAATGTCCAATAAAAGGGTTGGGAGAAAAGTTAAACAAATAGAACACATAAATAAAAAAATGTGGGGGCCTTTGTATATCAGCGGCCAGTTCCTCACACGATGATTAAAGTTAGACATCAACTAACCTAAACTTTACCCCCTAACCTAACCTACAAGCCGTGTCCTTACCTACTCACTTAACTTATTCTAAGTTAGACATAATAATGCATACACCCCAAAATGTGTCAAGATATGTTCTTGGTAAGGTAATAAGTTACCGGTAACCGAAATCAATTCAACAACTTGGCTTTCCAGCTCCATGTTTTTCATGGGTGTCTTGAATTCAATGCCAAATTTACAGCTTTGAAACTTTTATATCAGTCGTCTGAAAATGTATTGAATAGCCGTTCTTTATGGCTACCACAATCAACAGTAAATTTATATGTTGTATTTTACTGTAGTTATATTAAATGTAATTGGAAATGAAGCTATTATTAAATGTAAAGAACCTTGCAAAAGGTAAATACAGTATCTATCATCTACAGTATTACGGAGCCACAACCCTAGTTGGAAAAGCAAGATGCTACAAGCCCAAGGGCTCCAACAGGGAAAAATAGCCCAGTGAGGAAAGGAAATAAATAAATGATGAGAATAAATTAACAATAAATCATTCTAAAAACAGTAACGTCAAAACAGATATGTCCTATATAAACTATTAACCACGTCAAAACCAGATATGTCATATATAAACTATATAAAGACTCATGTCAGCCTGATCAACATAAAAACATTTGCTAAGAATCAAGCTTTTTCTCTTTTAAATAACAAAAATTTTACTCAATCATAAGCCAGTGCAACATTTATGCAATAAACAAATTTTATCCTCATGAAACAAAACTCCACAAGGCAAAGTCATCCAATAAAATTAACACCAACAAACATCTTTTCAACTGTCAACAAACAATTTGGAATAAAATTTGCATGGGACTTTAAAGTCACAAAGCTAATTATCAAACTCATAAGATTCAACAGGATTGCAATATCCGTGATAACCATATATGAAAAGGCAATGTTGCGATGTGGAAAACATTGAAGAAAGCCAGGTAACTTTACTTTGTCAAATTCATTAACTTTGTCAATTGTCATTTACAAATATGAAGTTAATTTTTCATATTCCTAAAAAAGTTTTTGGTAATGTAAGATGAAGTTTACTTAAAGCAATAGTTTGTATAATTTCTCTTAAAATAAAACTTTCCAACCCACTATATTAATCAAAACTGCATACTAAGCACCCATATAATTCTGAAAAATGTCAACCTACATCTTATCTAAAACTTAGAAACATTATTTGTTTGACTATTTCTCAAATTTCATATCTACCAAAACAAAAATTTCAAAATCACTAATAACTAATTCAATGTATTGGTTAACAACACAGACTTATTGATACCCAAAAACCTTGAAGTTATGTAAATAAGACCTATCTTCTTGTGATAGGTTAGGCCTAATGTCAACGATGTTTTTTCTTTAATACAATGTAATTATAGATACTGTTACAATAAAATAATCTCATGAGAAATAAATACCGAAGTGGAGGAATAATAAAAACAGGACTGAACATATATTAAAAGTTAGCAGCTGGTCTAGGCTATACGTTCCGATGACGTTTAATAGTTATTGTATACCGTAGCTGGGATAAATTAATTGGCATTTGAGGACTAAAGTTAAGTTAATTTTAAAGTATTTAATAGTTCTAGATCTTTATACTAATGAGCAAAAGAGCTACATTTTCCTTAATCGGAAAAATAACTACGTCAACTTGAAGATAGTTGCATCATCATGCTAGCGAACACATTGCTATGGAAGAGGAAAATCCTTAAAAATACCCATCAGTAAAATTAGTTATAAAAGCCATTGACCCAGTTCCGAAACTATTTAAATCCCCCAGCGGTCTGGGCCCTTTAAAAACACCCCTGCCAATGGACAGACATATTATTGGCCCGCACGAGCCCTTTGCATCAGAGCTCTTCTCAGCTGTAAAGGATTCTTTTCGCTCGAGGGAAAAAAATTCACAATGATTTTGTTCGCAGGCGTTTTAATGCCTCGTTCATGACTCTATGCGCCGCGATGGCATGCCAAGGGGTTCATCCAGTGACATTTGGCGCAAGATGGGCGGGGGTACGGGAACTGAGCAGGCCCAAATGAGCAAAATTTGGACACTGTCTGTGCCTGGGCTGCGTACGCACATATTACCTGCGTCCTACACTCAATTTTGGGTAGATAGCCACTCCTCTCCTCTGCTGACGATTAATCCTCCACCTCACCACTCGCCTTGCAGGTAATGGCCAATCCTCTCGAATGCAAGGACAGCACCGGGAACCAAAGAACGGCACTCTTAATTTTCTTGTTGAATTGTTTGTGGCAAGAAGGAAAAATATTGATTTTCTCCATGGCTAGCGGCCCACTCTCCGACCCCTGCCATATTGAGTCTGCGCAGAACAAAGCTTAGCAGAAGATATTTGCGGCGGGAACATAAACATTGCTTATAAGACCCTTCAGCCTCCTCTTACACCATTCAACAGCCGGTTGTTGACCTATTTATAGGGGAAGAATAGGTCAGACCTACCTTGAATGAAGTAAAAATACGAAGAAGATGCCTAGAAACAAGGACAGGACGCGGAATATGGCCAACCTAGTGATTTTGAACCCCCGTCGCCACTGCCATCTATTGAGATAATCCTACACCATTATTCCATTAATGTTTTTTTCTTTCCTTTTTTCGTTTTTTTTATTATTTTGTTGTATTTTCCATTTTTATTCTCCGGCAGTGGAACTTCATTCTTATATTAGTCTGGTCTTTATATCTCATTATTAATCTTCTTCTTATCGCTTTGTATTTGTTTACATTTTTGTTGGGTGACATTCCGTAAGTGCGTAGCTTTTTATTATTAATTTATGCTTTGTATTTTATGTTTCACAATATAACCATTCTGCTATTATCATATACTGATTATTTAAAGTTGATATACACGTTTGAGTTCTTGGGAAACTAGGTAACCTATATTTCCAGACATTTCATTAGGAAAGCCTCGGGCGACAGAAAACTTTGTTTGCAGAAAATGTAATTAGTTCAACCTACTCGAAAAAAAAAAAGATACGTATTTCACAGCCATAAAATTGAAGATTCTTTACAGACTATATTTATATTAGCAGTAACTGCGTTATGAACATCAACTATGATTTTTTTTTTTTACTATTAAATGATTTCTTTGCTATAAAACTTTTCGTGGGAATTTTCCAAAATTATATCTCTTTCAGTCACCCCAAAATGTAGTCTGCTTTTTTGTTCGACAAAAAATCGCGTTTTCGTTTGTGACGTTTTCGTTATACAGTACTACGTTGCTTAATTCTGCTTCTTTCATTTCAGTATATGTAAAACACATTGTTTGAAGATGATACACATTCCTTTGACGTTAAATGGTTTACCCTAACAGCGAATAACTTCAGAGAAAACACAATTCATGCCGCATACACTTAATTACCAAAAATCACGAGGTTGGACGTGGTCACCATAAAATATCGTAGGAATTAAATCGTGAGAGGAATGATTAGAACCTCCCCCCATCGTACTTGTAGCATTCTGTTTCGGTGTGTCTTTCAATTAGGGTTGTAACTTGGCTTGTAATGATAATAAATGGGGCTAGTATTTTTTTTCCTATTGACTTCAGGTTTAAAATAAGTTTTGACATGTTATTTAGATAAGAGTATTACTTCCAATGAAATTTCAATTTTTCCTCTTGTGACTTGTTTGGGTATGGGCAAAACAGACTCAAATAAGTTTTCTGCATGTGAAGGTGGCTAAAATTATTTTATTCTCTCTCTTCTATAGTAGCAACAACAAATGCAGCCGGGGTTTTTCCCCACTGCAGGACAAATGCCTCAGACATATCCTTAGTCAAGTCTGGGTTATTTGGTCATTTTCATCACCACGCTGGCTACTGCTGATGGGTGACAATGGGAGACTTTAGTCTGATCGCTCACAACAAACCAACCTAGTATGGGTGCCCCTGACTAGTAAAGCTTTGTTGATCATGGCGTTACGTGTGTGTGTGTGTGTGTGTGTGTGTGTATGGTGCAAATGAGTACTATGTTGTACTTTTCTTGTTATGCTGAAAACGTTCCACAATGATAAGAGCATAGAAATATGTTTATATTTGTAGACCAAATTACACAAAAGACTTCAGAGTTTTTACACATCACCTGTGGACTTGGTCACTTAATTTATATATATACACATATTTTCATCTTTGTCTTTTATTGTTGTAAAACCTTTTCAATATATATATATATATATATATATATATATATATATATATATATATATATATATATATATATATATATATATACATATATATATATATATATATGTGTGTGTGTTCAAGGAGACACATTAATCCTTTAACTGCTGCATCGTAAATGAATCCATCAGGCAGTAAAAGTCAAGTCTGATAACATATTTACCCACTTACACCAAAGGCTCATGGGCATCAAGTCAAATCCTTTACCCATAATGCAACATCACTAAAGATCTTGTAAACACTCTCCTGCTTCCAGGATATCAAAATCCTTCTTTTACAATATGTCTTTAGAACCGTCAATCAAACGCTTTCTGTGCTTTTCTCCACTTCTACATCTTGACTCTTCTTAATTAGTGAATACTATTTTTCAATAACCTATTGTTTCATGTACTCTGCAAACAGCTCTCAACATCAATACTTCAATTTTATTATTATTATTATTATTACTTGCTAAGCTACAACCCTAGTTGGAAAAGCAAAATGCTATAAGCCCGAAGGCTCCAACGGGGAAAATAGCCCAGTGAGGAAAAGAAATAAGGAAAGTACGAGAAACACAATTTAAAAAAAAATTTAAGAAAAGTAACAACATTGAAATAAATATTTCATATATAAACTGTAAATACTTTTTAAAAAATCAAGAGGAAGAGAAATGATAGAGCACTGTGCCCGAGTGTAACCTCAAGCAAGGGAACCCTACCCCAAGACAGTGAAAGACCATGGTACAGAGGCTATGGCACTATCCAAGACCAGAGAACAATGGTTTGATTTTGGAGTGTCCTTCTCCTAGAAGAAATGCTTACCATAGCTAAAGAGTCTCTTCTGCTCTTACCAAGGATCAAGGATAGTTGGTTCAGCAACCTCTTAGATTCCACGAACTATTTGAGCCTCTTGATGTTTCACTCACATCTTGCGACATGTCCTTCATATCCTGTGACGGGCCGAGAGAAGGGTTGTGACTTAAAGGCAGGATGCAATCAACTGAGTACTATATTAAAGAACACTCTCCTTTATATACAAAACCGTAAGGCAACAGGAAAATACATGTTCGAGGAAATGACAATGTTACAGAGGAAAACAGCAGACATGAATTTTCATGTTCGTTTTAGTGCGAGGGAAGAGCGAAGATACAAGCATAATATATACAAAAGGAATTATGTACAAATGTGTGACACATGGTTGGTACACTCCTATTATAATGTGACGCACATTTACTCTTATCTTATATTTAGTCTAAGATACTTACAGCATATGAATCACCCACTTTCGCCCTTTCGTCGTCACAACTAACGATTAATTACTCCGTCTTACTGGTTTTTATTTACCCTCATTGCCTTAAGTCTGGTCATAGTGTGTACACAAACATTATATATATATATATATATATATATATATATATATATATATATATATATATATATATATATATATATATATATATGTATATATATACAGTATAGCCTATGTATATATATATAAATATATATACAGTATATATGTATATATATATATAGAGAGAGAGAGAGAGAGAGAGAGAGAGAGAATCTATAGATATAGATAGATAGATATATGATGGCTTTCTCATCTATGTTTTACGGGCACTGGATAAGTTGCCCTGATTTCCTTGAAGCTGAGCTTCGGAAAATTCATGAAATATCATCAGTTTTGAAGTATCCGTCCCATTTCAATAGACAAAGCGTGTCCAAAAGCGAAAAAAAAACTTTTTATGGATTTGTATCCAACAATGATTTTAACGTGGATAGCCTCTTTTTTTTTAGTTTTTTTCCCAACAGGTTGTACCTCTACCGAGGATATTGAAACCATTTGGAATTGTCATTTTTAAAAACAACACACTGAAGAATATATTATATTATTACAGATAAACGGGTGTTATTTACGAAATACCTTGTAATCAGTGTGGCCTAAGATATGTTGGACAAAGTGAAAAATCCGTAGAAACAAATCTAAAGCAACATAAATATTATGTTAGGACGGGTAATATTGTCAGCAGCCTCGTTCAGCATATGAACGATTGCAACCACACTATCAATTGGAAAGCTGTTACAGAACTTATAGTTTGCAAAGATATTGTTAAGAAAAATATGATTGAAACATTCTTGATCGAGAAAATTTTCAATCAAGAATCAGACCTACAATTGTAAATCCCCTGTATATACTTAATGAAAAACTGTCTGGTTGAAGAAGTTCTAATGTCTTTGACCTACTGACAATCATCCTATTTTAGGTTTTTATAAAGTTCAATTTTCTTCAACATTCTATCTTATTTCCCTTCCTCTTATCATTTGAAGTTTTTATAGTTTATATATGAAAAAAAAATTAATGTCGTCATTGTTCCTAAACTTCTCTTGTAGTTTATCTCCTCATTTCGTTTCCTCGCTGGGTTTTTTTTTTTCCTGTTGGAACCTTTGGGCTTATAGCATCCCGCTTTTCCAGCTAGTGTTGTAGTTTAGCAAGTGATCATAATAATGATGATATTAATAATGATAATAATATAATTTGCAACATACACTGATTTCTCCTAAGTCTCTGTTGAGGGATTCAGCAACCACAGTTGTACATTCAGGCGATAGAATATAAGCATAAAGAGTAGCATCATCTGCATAAGCAACCGGCTTGTTTTCGAAGGTCAACCCCCATAGTTTGTGTGTATAATATGGAAAGTAAAGAGCTAAAAATACTACCATAAGGAAAACAAGATATTTCTTTCCTGTGGTCGCCATTGGGCCAATCACCAACTACACGTTGCAAGCTGTTGGTTAGAAATTCAATGATAAGAGAAAGAAATTATCTTTCAACTCCCATCTAATTATGTTTGAAAACAAGGTCCTCATAACCAACACGGCCATAGGCTGTGCTAAAGTCAAGACTAATCATATAAACTTCATGAACAAAATCAAGGGATTTCTGCACGGCACTAGGAATTGCAAGAGCATCAAACATTTTCCCATCAGGCGTTCAAAAACTTTGGATAATATGGGAGTTATGGAAAGTGGGTGATAATCGATAAGGATAGAGCTACAACTATTTATTACCAATTCTTCAACTAATACAAAAAGAATCTATACTTTATAACTTACAAAAAACGTCAAACGTCTCAGGAGCTAAACAATAAGCTATCTTTAAAAACAAAAGAAAGTACCATATGGGTATACACCTCCATACGCAACAAGGTCAAATGAAAGAGTTCATTTCGCAGGAACGAAAAGCTTAAACCGCAAGGAGAACAGGAATGAGTAGTTAGGAGTCTTATTTCAAAAGAACATTGATTCTTATAACAACCTGAAGATATTCTAGCGTAATGTATGAACCACCTTGATACTCCATACATGACTTTTTATTTCATATAAGATATCACAATGTTAAAACTCTGCTATATATCAATGTGTACAGAAAAGAGGTCCAAAGATGTGAGAAATAACTGGTATCCAGAGGAAAAGAAGACTGTTGAAGAAGTATTTGTTAAGATAAGAAACCCAAATCAGACATGAAGGAAATGGTCATATTGACAATCTCTCTTTTTATGTGGGTAAAAAATGACTGATGGGGTTGCAGCTGAACAGATAAAACACACCTCGATTATTATCATTATTATTATTATTACTATCCAAGCTACAACCCTATAGTTGGAAAAGCAAGATGCTATAAGCCCAGGGGCTCCAACAGGGAAAAATAGCCCAGTGAGGAAAGGAAATAAGGAAATAAATAAATGAAGAGAACAAATTAACAATAAATCATTCTAAAAAAAGTAACAACGTCAAAACAGACATGTCACATATAAATTATTAACAACATCAAAAACAAATATGCCATAAATAAACTATA